>NW_025999900.1:65092031-65145552 GCF_001458135.2 Marmota marmota marmota | reverse complement strand
GGCAGCAGCAGCCAGATGGCCCCCTCCGGGGCAGGCGCAGACCCGCCGCCACAGGCTCCCCTTCCCACGCGGCGAAGTCGGAGCCCCACCGGCTCCCTCCTGGAGCGCCCTGGCGTGCAGCTGGCGCCAGCACATGTTCAGAAACAGCGACTGCAAAATCATGTTTTCTGACTCCAGCAGAAAATGCCAGTTCACTATGGAAAATTTGGAAAGTGCCGAAGTGTGTAAGTTAGAACCCAAATTACTCACAATCCCACGGAGAGGAGCTGGAAACACGTGGGCCGCCCTCTCCAGGCTCGCCACTCTCCGCTCTGTTTCCCTCACATATTCTTTTTTCCCCAAATATTTACGGAGCACCCACTACGGCCCAGGCAGTGCCTCTCCACCGCACCGCAAGCAACCGGGCAACCCCAGCCTCCCTCGGCCTGCGCTCCCGAGGGCGAGGGAACGGTAACGGGGACCGAGGGACATTGTGCAGGAGCGTAGGGCAGCCGGGCAGGGCAGCCGGGGCTGCTCTGCACGGGACAGTCTGGAAAGGGACGGAGGAGGTGACATTTTGGTGGGGATCTGAAAGAGGTAGGAGGAGCCGCCAGGCTGTGGGAGAAGGATCCAGGCGCCGGGGCACAGTCAGCGGGGGACCACGGACCGCCTGAGCGGGGCGGGCGCGCCCTAGCGGTGGATCGGGGAAGCGCAGGAGGGCAGCGCGCCGCGCGCCGGACCTGGGCACCTGGCCACGCAGGGCCACATCCGCGCCCAGCCCACGCCCCTCCGCGGCCGCCCGGCCTAGCCAGCCCCGCACTTCTCGCGGATTTGCCGTCCACCCCAGTGTCTCATAATGCCAAGAAACATTCCGTTCCCAGTCCGGAGGCTTGGAGTCTCCCCGAGGTTCCACCCCAGACCCTCTGGAGCATCTCGGTGAAGGGGTCCCCGGGACTCCACCCAAGGGGCTGGGCGCCCACCGTGCACCACAGGCCACGGCCCCTGCGGAGTCTGCGTGGCGCCTGCTGCCTGGTGCACACCCCCACCAGTGTCCTAGGAAGGCATCCGCTGGGCCCCTGTCTGCCTCCAATGTAGACACGTGAGTTTTTTAAACTGGGCGCTTCTGATCCACTGCTCTGCTTGAAACCTTTTGGTGCCAGGCTTCCCATCGCTGCAAAGAAAATGATCAAAATCCTCAACAAGGCTCCTCTGATAAGTACTCTCAAAGTGCCCGCACAGCAGCACCACTAACTGTAATGAATTAATCATTGCTCCCAGCCGCAGCAGATTAATCGGGTGTGAGTGTTGGCTTAATCTCTTCTCTACTGGAGTTTGGCTGTTAACGCCGTATCCCCAGCAAGAGCACAGTGACATGTTTATGTGTAGAAAATGGAGCGAATAATAAAAACAGCTAACACTGGGGTACCTATTATCTTCTGGCCAATAAGCTAAGCATTTTGCATCCGTTAACTTTAATCTCAGTCACACCATGAGGCAGACACTGTCCCCATTGTACAGACAAAAATACTAAAGCACAGAGAGGTTAAGAAACTTGCCCAAAGGTACACAGAAAGGACTGGACCCAGGAGGTCTGTCTGCAAGATCATGCTCAGAAATGTGTGACAGACATATTTATTCACTGTGGGAAAAATA
Source organism: Marmota marmota marmota (assembly GCF_001458135.2). Lineage (NCBI taxonomy): Eukaryota > Metazoa > Chordata > Mammalia > Rodentia > Sciuridae > Marmota > Marmota marmota. The sequence continues at coordinate 65,143,920 of NW_025999900.1, read as the reverse complement.
TGAAAATGCTGAGAAATTTAAAAAGAGAAGTCACTCAGAAATGAGTACTATTGACATTTGGTGCATGTCTTCTTAGACTTTTCCCTGTGCCTGCCTATAGATTAGAATGAGCTGCCTGGCAGTGGCCCATGCCTATAATCCCAGGGGCTCGGGAGGCTGAGGCAGGAGGATTGTGAGTTCAAATCCAGCCACAGCAACTTAAGCAGGCCCTAAGTAACTCAGCAAGACCCTGTCTCTAAGTAAAATATATAAAAGGGCTGGGGATGTGACTCAGTGGTTAAACACCCACCCCTGGGTTCAATCCCCAGTACCAAGAAAGAAAGAAAAGTCCTCTTCGTGATTGTAGGACGTACGTGGTGACACACTGTTCTTGGAGCTTTGTGGAGCTTTGTGATCTGCATTTCTCACTCTGCAGCTTGGTGAGACTGTCTCTTGACTATCATCCATGACCAACTTTTCCATACTTCCAGGGAACAGCTCAGCCACAGTTTGCTGAGGGGCCCCCTTAGGTGCTTTCGGCCTTACCCACTTAACACATTGTAGCAATAAACAAGCTACCGGCTGAGTCCGCTCTTATTTGTGGGCTCAGTTCCTAAAGTGAAGTTCCTGGGTCAAAGGTCATGCAGGGTTTTAAGACGTGGGTGGGTGGGGCCAGACGGACCCCCAGGAAGGGCAGAGGGACACTGATACATCCTTGCCCCTTGTGACATGCTTCACCTCCTGGTGCCAAGCCGGGCATGCCCCTGGCAGCCCCACCTGCCCAGGTTGGTCCTTGGCGTGCAGTCATGTGGAACCAAGCTGGAAAATTCAAAAAGATCCCTTGCTCCCTTCTCCCCCTTCTCCCAGGGACACTGGCCTGCTGTCCTCCCCTGTCCCCACACCATCTGCCTCTTGGGCTCACTCTTGCTAAAGAAGACCCTGTGGGCAGGCTCAGAGGCTGTCCGTGGGGGACCAGCCCGCAGCCTTGGTGCTGACCGGCAGCTGCGTCCCCACTGCCCTCCTTGCGACCAGCCAGGATGCTGTGCTCCTTCAGCACCAACTGGCCGTTTCTTTGCTCTGACAAACCCTGTAGCCACCAGGTTAGGAGTATTAGGAAAACCCCAGATTCCCATGACGGAGGAACATTGATTTCTTTTGGAACATAAGGTTTTGTAAGTTTTCAAATAACCCGGAACAACTGAACAAGCCCGGCATGGAAGTAGGCTCTCAGGTGGCCCCTAGCAGGGTGGGTGCGGGGACAGGGGCTGGCAGCCACTGTGTTGCAGGACGGAGAGCGGGGCTGTGAGGGCCTGCAGGGGAGCAGGCACCTCTGGCCAGCGCTAAGCACAAGGGTTCCTTTCCCAAGTCCCTGGCCCTAGAACTGCCAGGCTGGGCTGCGGCTGGCTTTAGCAGAAGACAGCACTTGCTGTAAGCAGAAGCCTGAGGCCTCCTGGGGAAACCCCCCTGGGTCCCAGAGAGCCCCTCGGAAGGCGCCCTGCGGAGGCTGACGGTGGCTGTGCAGGGGACAGAGCTGAGGTTGTAATCTGGAGCCTGCTGGAGCCGCGTGTCCACTTTCCTTGCTGTTTCCATCTAGGAAGGAGCAGCAAGCATTCAGGTACCCCAGTGGCAGGTGCACCACACCCACAACCACGTAATCCCCCCAGGAAGCCTGCCAGGCACCCTTGCCATCGGCATTGTGCTCAGGAGGACACAGAGGCCAGGGAGGTGAAGGGACATGCCCAGGATCATCACGGAAAGACAGGTATGGGTGAAAATCTGCCAAGACCCATCTCCCGAGCTGCCTCCCCGCCCCGAGATTCATGTGCCTGGGAAGGAAAACGCAGGCTCCGTGCTGGGTGGCGCCTGCCCCAGCACCTCCCCTCCTCCATGGAGGGATCCTGCTTCCACAGGAAGAGAAGTGGACGTGGGCTGGCGTGGGGAGCTGCTCCATGTTCACACGACCTGGCGGGGAGAACAGGACCACTCACTTGGAGATGTCCTTGGGGGGCTGAGCTGGAGTCCCAGGTGAGGGAGGAGAAGCTTCCCACAGGAGCAGCCACGGTTTATTTAGAGCGTACTGAGTGCCATGTTCTTCACGCACATTGCCTCTTATCTGCCCCAAATTTGGCAAAGGAAGTCCCTCTGCTCCTCATCTTTGGCGGAGAATAACGAGGCTCAGAGCAGCCAGTCGGGAGCTGCAGTCTCAGGGTGGGCCAGAGGAGAGGCCGGCATCCCCCTGAGGTGGCAGGCCCTAGGACACAAGGCTTCTGACGTTGGGCCTGGGCTTCTCCAGCTGGGAGCCCTGGAGCCACTGGGTCTAGGGGAGAGGCCCCAAGATGGGAAGGAGACCATAAATGTGGCTGGGGTGTTGCACAGTAGCCCAGGCCCGTCTGTCCTCTACCTCTGCCACAAGACAGGCCTTGTGTGTGCTCTCTGATTCCTTGCCTGTAAGTGACAGATGTTGGTGCCCATGCTCCAGGCCCTCTGGGGAATGAGAGCACATGTGTATGAAGGGGCCCGGCATATCCCCAGGGACACTCAGGGCTCTGGCTGGGGCTGCCTGGAGGGAGGCCCTGCGTCTTAGGGCTGGGCCTTCAAGGCTGGAACCTTGGGAAGACTAGTGCCCAACTGCTCCAACAGTTCTGAGGACAAATAAGATAAGGGCCTTTTGCAAGTGGCCCTATTCATCAGGAGGACACTGACCTCCTGGCCACTTTCTGACCACTAGGTCAGCACATGGAAATCTGTTAACTGGATCTATTTGTTTTTTAATATGTCATATGTAGGTGGAAAGCAGTGCCTGCACAAGGTGGGCCCCAAGCCGGATCGCAAGGCGTGAACCCTCCTCCCCACGCTGTCTCCTGTCCACAGATCTGCACACTTGTCCCCACCACGGGGCTGCCTGCTGTGCTGCTCTGTCCCTGGACACCTTGCCTTATGATTGCACGATCACAATCCACTCACCTCGTTCCTGAGCCACACAGTGCCCCACTGAGTGAGTCGCGGCTCACAGATCTGTCCCCTGGCAAGGACACAGAGGCTTCTGCAGTCTCATGCCACAGCAGAAGAGCTTAATGAACAACCTGCAGCAAACGTGTGTGACCGTCCTGGTGGATTGCAGGGCACAGGCCTGCCTGTTGGCAATGCTGGTTACTGATCTCTGAAGGGACCATTGTAATTCACGCTTCCACCAGCAGGGTGCCCGGTGCCCATGTCCTCTTCTCACCCATGGAATTTGATATGTTTATTTTCATGCCAACCCTGGTTAAGAAACAAACAACAAACAAACCAAAACACCAAGTGTGTGTGTGTGTGTGTGTGTGCATGCGCTCATACGTACATAATTTTTTCCCATTAAAATGTAACACCCCCTAGGCTGGGGGTGTAATCTAGTATGTGCATAGTCAACTATGTCACAATGCAGCCCACTATTATGTATAATTATAATGCACCAATTAAAAAATAAAATTAAAGAAAGTAACACATCCATATTGAACACATTTGGGGCAATACGGGAGGTGGAGATACAAGTGCCGGACTCCTGAATCTCTGAACAGGGCTGGGCACATAGTAGGTGCTCCATAAATACGTGTTCATTAAATGAAGGCTGTGGCTTTGCCAACAGGGAGCAGTTCTGCCAACTCTGGATGGGAGCCTCCTCTGCACTCCCCGTCTGGTTTAGGTTTGCTTTACATTCATTACGATCATCCATGCAGACAGTTTTTCTCTTTTTTCACTCCACATCAGTGACACGAATGTCTCTCTCTCGTAAGTAGCATTTTAAACATTTCTGTAGTATGCTCGCAGGTGTGGGAATCATGGTTTATTTGAATCTTCTGTTATTGTAGTTTTAGGCTGTTTTCAATTTTTCTCTTTATAAATGATGCTGCGGATATCTTTATGCAGGGAATGAGTTCCATCTTTCAGCCTGTTTCCTAAGGAGAGGAAAAGTACTCAGAAGAAAGATGAACTCTGTGAAAGGTTCTTAAATCTGATTTTATATTTCTTAAGAGTGAGGCACCTTATGAAACAACTTTATATCTGTTGAAAAACCTGGTCGTGTTCTTTTTTTAATATTGTTTTAAAAAATGACTTGTTCTGAACAATATCCTGTGCCTCTCAGAAAACAGCGGCGGATATGAAAGGAGATTTGTTCCCCCTGAGCTCTTAGCTGAGATCAGGCTCAGGAAGCAGACACGTCAGAAACGAGGCGTATCTGATGGTTGCTATGGAAACAAGTCATTTAACATGACACTCGGCTAAAGCATTGATCAATAAGGGAGGGGGCAAGATTGAAACAAATTAGTTGGTGTCTGAGTAGCCCTGAGAGATAACAGCAATAAAGAGAGCCCTGTCCGCCCCTCCCCAGCAGGAGCCTGCGAGGAAAGTCTGAGGCTCATTCATCCATGCGCAGCAGGGGCTGAGAAATAGCCCGAAAGCAGATGGACGTGAGGCAGGAAGCGACTAGGGTGGGGGTCTTTGGGGGCCAGAGGCCACTTGGGGTGTGGCAGCAGGAACTCCTGTCTTCTCCACCCCTGCAGTGGGGGGTCCCAGTGGCCAGCCTGGACACCTTGAAGAGCCGCCCCACTGCTCCTGTAGAAAACCGGGTTCCGGGGAGGAGACTTGCTCCAGGCAAACCCCACTGGTCAGGGGTTCTCAGCCTGGGAGGGGAGAAAGGCACCCACATTCTCAGCTGCTCCCCTTCCGGGGGCCACTCAGTCACCCACCCAACAGGACCTGAGCAGGTCTGAGGGGTCAAGGGAGCGTGGGCTCAGGAGACGGACGTGAGGCCCCACGTTACGACGTAATGCGCCAAGCCCTCAGCGCTGGCCCCGGGGGGCAGTGAGCCTCAATAGCCATGACTAAGAATTGCCATGACTCAGAACCCGGAGGGGAGGGGGGCAGAGTCTGACAGGATGGGGGAGAAGGGCTTTCCGGTGGAGGAGACCTGCTAAGACTTGACTGGTCCTCATCAGAGGCAAAGGGGCGGCCAGGGCTCTCTTTATTGCTGTTATCTCTCAGGGCTACTCAGACACCAACTAATTTGTTTCAATCTTGCCCCCTCNAACTCGGCGGTTAAGCAAAGACACAGCCACTGACCCCAAAGCTCTCTGCTTTGCCCACTGCAGGGGTGGCAGAGCTGGGTGGTCCCTGCCTCCTTGTGGGAGGAGGAGCCTGGTCTGGCCTCAGAGGGGTCACGAGCTGTCTCTGAACTTGGCAACTCCTGATTCTCACTCCGGCACCACTTCCTGGCTGATACCTGGGCCACCGTCACCCAAGACTCTGTGAGCCTTGTTTTTCTCATCCATAGGATGGGCTTGGGGACCGATGGCCACTTCATTTGACACCACCACGTGTAGCTGTAGCTGGCGCCTGGCCGTCAGCCACAGCGAGCAACCCCGTTTGTGCCTGACAAGTGGACCTCAAGGGGCTCCCAGGAGGCCAGCGGGGGTCCAGCTACACGGCAGGGCACGCAGCAGGACCAGAGGGGAGTGGTCTTTGGGGCCGGGCACAGCCGGACTGAAATTCCTGGCGGTCCGCCACTGGCTGTGCAGCCTGGGCCAGTCACTTAGCATCTCTGGGCTCCACTTTTCTCCCGTGAGAACCGAGCAAAGCGCCTTTCCCTCTCAGGCGTGGGGATTAGCGATGACAGCACCCTGAGGAGCCCCGGCCCAGCCTGGCAGGAGGGAGCGGCGTTTTCCCCCGGAGGGAGCGCGCACTTCCAGGCCGGGCGGATTCGCTCGGCGGAGTTCTTGCGTGACGCGCCGGCCGCCTGACAGGCTTGGTCCCGGCTTCTGGAAAGATCCCCAAGAAAACAGCCGCGTCGCGCTCTGGGCTGCGCCTCCGCCCGCGGCCGGCAGGGGGCAGGCTGCGGCTGCAGGAGGCGGGTCACGGGGGACGCGTCTCTGGGGTTCATATTTTGTCTTTGGTGAGAGGAACGCNCGCGTCACCCCGCCGCCCGCGCCCGCGCCCGGCGCCGCGTTAAAGGGCCACGCGCCGGGACTCTGCGGAGACAGCCGGCGGCCCCTCCCCGGGGAGCCCTCTCCACCAACTGCGGGCCTCGTAATTTACATTTAATTTGTTCGCGGTTTAATGTTTGATTTTAAAAACTGAATGATTCATTACCATATTAATAAATAATAACATTTATTATTCTCCTAATGAGTGTCCAAAATACAAAAGCAATTACATGTCTTATACATTTTCTCATAAATTGAGACAGCAGAGCGGTAATTACAGACTCACGTTCGGGCCGTGTTCTGCCCCAGGGTCCCGATCCTGCCTCCTCTCGCCCTGGAGGCCCAGCTTGTAGGCGCCTGCAGGTAGAAACCTCAGGTCTCCGGACCCTGGGCTCCCCGGGGGGCCCAGGCCTGGGAGGCTCAGGGAGACTGGCTCTGCCCCTTACCCCACCCACCTTCTCCTTCCTTCCATAGTAACCTGGGGAGTGGGGGCGGGTGATTGGTCTACTTCCCAGTGGGGAAACCGAGTCCTGGAGGAAAGCCCTCCAGGACCCTCCGCCCACCAGGGGCAGAGCCTGGCCCAGCCCGGCTCCGTCTGTCTCTTGGCTCTGAGAGTTTTGTTTCTTGCTTAGGTTCCAGAGCAGGTCTCAGCCAGCCCCGGGCAGGCAGGAGGGCAGGCAGGAGCCTCCGCCCTGGCTGGCTTTAGGGCTTTGCTTCACCTCTGGTTTGAGACGTTGTTCTTGATCTTTGAAAGTTGAAAAAAAGAAAGAAAGAAAGAAAAAGAAAAGAAAAGAAAGAAAAAGAAAAAGAAAAAAAAAACATGGTAGAAGCAGACAAGGGATAAAGACTCTCCATCCTCATCCCACTTCCCAGGGAGAGGAAGAAGGGCCAGGAGCTTGATGTGCCCCCTGTTTGACAGGGCTGGGACCGGGGTGCAGCTCTTCCCTCTGCTCTGCCCTGAGCTTCGGAGCCCCAGCTTTTGGAAGTTCCCTGTTTGGGACCCAGGAAAGGAAGGTCAGAGATAGAGACCTCTTCGGGGCCATGTCTCAGGTCTGCATCCCAGAAATACAACTTGGATAATATGGAAAATTACCAGGAAGAAAAAAAAATCCCATAATCCTGGGGAGAGAGGCATTTCCATATGTGTCCATGGAGGGCTTTCTACTTGTAAATACTAAGAAACAAATCCCCTGTAGACACCAGGCCTTACTCCATGTGCAGTTTTCCTCTTGATTTTTTTCACTCGTTTTTTCCTTCAAGCATTTTCCATGTCACCGAGTCATTCTTCAAAAACCTGATTTCGAGCAGCTGCACAGCAGTCCTCCATCGAGCAACGCCCTGTTATTATTTGGACATTTGCCCTTCGCTGACAACATGCGCTGGCCATCCCCGTGGGTGCGTCTGTGTGGGAATCCTTGATTACCTCCTTAGGGTCCATTCCTAGAAGTGGAATTACTGGGTCAGAGGGCACGGTGCCTGAAGGCTGCTGGCTTCCTCTGCGGGGCCTGCCAGCACAGGCACCGCGCAGACTCCCCAAGCAGGCCCGGCAGACCTGCCTGCTGCCCCGCGCACCTCGCCAGCCAGGGCGCGATCGCTTCTGAGGAGCTCTCTGCACGTTTGCCCTGTTTGAGGGGCTCCTGTGCTTCTCCTTGGGTGGGTCACCCTGGGGTCCCTGAGACTCGCGCAGGCTGGGCCTGGGGATGCTGAGACTCGCGGAGGTCACAGGCATCTGGCTCAGAAGATGTTAGAGTCTTTCTGTCTCTTTTTCTTGTTTGGTGCTTGGGATGGAACGCAGGGCCTTGCACATGCCAGGCAAGTGCTTCACCACCCGGCCACACCCTCTTAGATCTCAGGGCCCCTCAAGGCATCCAGAAAGCTTCAGAGAGAGGTCTCAGGGCTATCGCTGCCTCTGCAGTCCACCCACCCGCTGTCAGTGAGGTCATCCACATGCCCTCTTCATCCGGGAACTGTCCACCCTCTGCTCTCCCTCTGCACTCACCGGGAACCTGTGCGCGCGGGCAGCCCTCTGTTCATCTACCCCTCCACTCACCCCCTCAGCCATTCAATAAATATTTACTCTTAAAATTCACGTGGAACCACAAAAGGCCCTGAATAGCCAAAGCAACCTTGAACAAAAAGCAAAAAACCTGATCTCAAGACACGTTCCGCGGCTGCAGTAACCCAGAGCTCGGACCCTGACACGCAGACCTGCGGAGGCGGACTGGGTGTCCCAGGGATGGACTCACACATCTTCAGCTAAGGGACACTCAGCGAAGGGAGCAGACGCATACATTAGAGGAAGGACAGCCTCTTCAAGAAAGTGCCCTGGAAAATTAGATATCCACATGCAGAAGATTGAAAATTGACCCCTATTTCTCACCTTTTGCAAAAATCGATTCAACATGGATCAAACGCCTAAATGTGAGACCTGAAACCACGGAACTGCTGAACAGAAGACAGCATGAGAGACACTTGAAGACACAGAACAGCAATACTACTCAGGATAAGACAGCCACAGGAAACAGACAGATGGAACCCTACGTCAAACCAAGAAGCTCTCGCACCACACAGGAAATGATCCACAGAGAAATGAAGGACTGCAGAAGGGGAGAGGAAGGGCTGATATCTGGAATATTTAAGGAACTCAAGAAACTCCCGTTAAAAATGGACACGTGATCTGAACAGACATTTTTCAAAAGAAGAAATTCAAGTGACCAGTGCATTATGAGAAAGTTTACTGAAGAAGGGTCCTGGGGCTGGGGTTGAGGCTCCATGGTAGAGCACTTACCTAGCATGTGGGAGGCCCTGGGTTCGATCCTTGGCACCACAAAAATAAATAAATAAATAAATAAAGGTATAAAAAATACAACAACATTATTAATTTTTTTTCAAGAAAGAATGAGTCGTCAGGGAAATGCAAATCAAAACCACAGTGAGGTATCATGTCACCCGAGTTAGAATGGCTGTCATTGGAAAGACAAGAAAATGAAGCCACTGAGGATGTGGAGAAAGGGGACTCCTTAAGCACTGGTGGTGGGGTGCAGAGTCATTAGGGAGGATTATAGGGGGATCCTCAAAACAAACTTGTTCCAGAATCCCACTTGTGTGTATATGCCCAAAGGAAAGGAAATCAGCAAATCAGAGAGACGCCTGCACTCCCATGTTTACTGTGGCACTATTCATGGTAGTGACCACTGGAGGCTGGGGAGGCGGCTACAGGGAGGCTGCATGGCAGGCTCCAGGGCACAGTTGGACAGGATGGGTGGGCTCTGCTGTTGGACTGTGACGTCTTTGGGAAGAACTAAAAGGGGAGCTGGAAGGTTTGGGACACAAAGCAATGACAAAGAGAGGGAACCCCACTGACCCTGAGCCCATCAGTGCACGTTGTACGTAAGTGCTGAATTGTCACCCAGAAAGATGTCCAGTTATTAATAAGGAACCCCGAATAAAAGTAGATCGAAGACTTAAATGTACACACTATAAAAACACTAGAAAAAAGCAAACAGGGAAATGATTCATGACGTGGACTGGGCAAGGATTCTTTTTGCATGTGACCCCAAAAGCATAGGCAGCAAAATCCAAGATCCCCAAAAGAGACGATGCAGCCAAGGACACCAGAGGAAAAGGATGACCTACCACCAGGGAGAGAACGCTCGCCAAGCACGCATCCGAACAGGAGCTGATGGCAGGATGTATGAGGAACTCACACCTGATTGACAATGGGCCATACAGAATCAACCTTGTCAAAATGGCCATGCCACCCAACGGGTACACAGACTTAGTGCAACTCCCATTAAGAGTTCAACGATGTCCCTCATAGAAACAGAAAAAGCAGTGATCATGAAATTCATTTGGAAAAAGAAGAGGCCCAGAATAGCCAAAGCAATTCTGAGTGAGAAAAGTGAAGCAGGAGGCACCACAACACCAGACCTTAAGTTATACTACAGAACTATAGTAACAAAAACAGCCTGGTAGGGCACCAAAACAGACACGAAGACCAATGGTTCAGAAGAGACGACACAGAGACAAGCCCACACAAACACAGTTATCTCGACCACACAAAGGCTCCATAAACATACACTGGAGGAAGGAGAGCCTCTCCAACAAATGGTGCTTGGGAAATTGGAAATCCATAAAAGCAGAATGAAATTGAACCCCTCTCTCCTGCACAGAACTCAAAGTGGATCAAGGACCTAAGCGTTAGACCAGAGACCCTGCTTCTACTAGAAGAAAATGTAGGTCCAGTTCTCCATGCTGCTGGCTTAGGAACACACTTCCTCAATAGGACTCCTCAAGTGCAAGAATCAATAAATGAATCGATTCGAACTAAAAAGCTTCTTTATAGCAAAGGAAACAATCAAGAACATGAAGAGAGAGCCTATAGAATGGGAAAGAATCTTTGCTGCCTCCACCTTAGACAGAGCATTAATGTCCAGGATAGACAAGGAACTCACAAAGTTAACTAAGAACAAAACAAAACGAAAACAATCAACAAATGGGCAAAAGAATGGAACAGACACGTCACAAAAGAGAAGCAATGTACAACGTCATTAATCCTTAACAAATTTCAAATTTCCACCACGATGAGATACAGCTATTAGGATAACTAAAATTTAGAAGTATTGACAATTCCAAGAACAAATAAAAATAAAATTAGAATCGAAAAAAAGAAAAAAAAAGTTCAACATCTCTACAATTAGAGAAATGCAACTAAAACTACACTGAGATTTCATCTCACTCCAGTCAGAATGGCAATTATCAAGAAAACAAGTAACAATAAGTGTTGGTGAGGATGTGGGGGAAAGGCACACTCATACATTGCTGGTGAGATGACAAATTGTGCAACCACTATGGAAAGCAGTGTGGAGATTCCTCAGAAAACTTGGAAAGGAACCACCATTTGACTCAGCTATCCCGCTCCTTGGTCTATACTCAAAGGACTTAAAATCAGCACACTACAGTGACACAGCCACATCGTTGTCCATAGCAACTCAATTCACAATAGCTGAGCTATGGAACTAACCTAAGTGCCCTTCAACAGATGAATGGATAAAGAAAATGTGGTATAAATACACAATGGAATATTACTCAGCCATAAAGAAGAATAAAATTGTGGCATTTTCTGGTACATGGATGGAACTGGAGACTAGCTTGCCAAGTAAAACCCAAACCAAATGTTCTCTCTGATATGCAGAGGCTGACTCACAATAAGCAGTAGGGGAGGGAAGAATAGAAGTTCGTTGGATTAAAAAAAGGGGAATTAAGGGAAGGGAAGGGAGGATGGGAATAGGAAAGACAGTAGAATGAACTGGACATCACTTTCCTGTGTTTGTATATGAATACACAACCAGTGTAACTCCACATCATTACAACCACAAAAATGGGAAGTCATCCTTCATGCATGTGTAATATGTCAAAATACACGCTAGTGTCATGAACATCTAAAAAGAATAAATTAAAAAAAAAAACTCTTAAAACAAAGAAAGGACCATGGATCTAAACAGACCCTTCTCAAGAGAGGACACAATGGCCAACGGGGTGTGGCCATAACCCTGTGAGAAACCGATCCGGGCACCAGGTAGGCCCGCTCTCCTGGAAGGTGCTAAGACAAGAGAGGACAGAGGTGAGGTGGGGGAGGGGACCTGGGGGCCGGGGACAGGGACCACCCAGCCACAGGGAAAGCCTGCGGAGGGGCCTCACAAGGGAACTGTCACGCCGCCCTGAAGTCCCACCCCTGGCAGAGCAGCCGGCCTGGGAAGGAGCCGCCCACAGGGAGCGCAGATGTGGCCCATGCGCCCAGTGGGGCACTGTTCAAGCAGAGAAAGGGTGACACCCTCCACTTGTGACAATATGGACGAGCTTAAGAAACCAGGATTTACAGAGGGAAGTGCCAGGGTCCCTGCCCAGCCGTGGACGGCAGCTGGCGAGAATGCCTTCGTTCATAACTGTACATTTCAAAACAGCTGCAAGAGAAGGGTTTGGACTTTCTCGCCACAAAGAAACGATGGACGCTCGAGGCCACAGCTCTGCCAACGGCCCACGAAGCAGACGCAGCAAGCGCCACACAGAGCCCGTCAGTGTGTGTGACTCTCGTGTGTCAAATAAAAACAAAATCACACTTTCAAAAAGGATCAGAAATGATTCACCGAGGACCCACTCTGACCGGGACCCAGGGGCAGGGCGTCTGTCCACGCTGCGTCCTTGTGGGAAGGCAGACTCAAAGAGCACCCACCGGGATGCTGACCGCCCCCAAGGCCAGGGGTCAATGTCACCAGGTTTATGATGGGGAAGCGAGTCTTGGTGGGGCTGTAGTTGGGGACCTTCCTGAGGATGGGCTGGGTTTGGATCCTGGCCCTAGTGGCACTCTGTGTGTCCCCAGTGTCTCCTGCCTGGCTTCCTGCATGGGTCGTAGAGGACAGCCCTGACCTCCCTGCTGGCCAGGCATGGGTTGGTCAGCAGAGCTGACATCTCTGCAGGTTATTCCCAGGACCTCAAGAGGACCTGGGCGGACAGGCACAAGGGTCAATGGCAGACTTGCTCGGTGTGCTCAGAGCCGCGCAGGACTTTCCATAATCACCATTACTAATGTCCACTGAGGTGTCACGGCCGGCCACCTCGATGCTGACCGTGTCCTGGTGCACATTCCTTTAATCCCCCACCAGCCCCGTCAGGTGGGCAGAGGTGTTGTGGCCACTTTCTAGGTGGGAACACTGGGCACAGAGTAGTTCCGGCACTTTCTCGGGGCTGCACAGCCAGTAAGAGGGGTCTGGAATTTGAGGCAGGCGCCTGACCCAGGACTGGTACCCTGGGACAGGGACATATGCCCTGCTGATGTCACTGCAGGCACCCACCTTCCACAGGTGAGGGAGAGGGCACTCGGGGAACCTGACCCACCAGGACCCAGCAAATGACTTGGGCCTGAGACCCGCCAGGCCGGCTCCTCTGGGCCGCGTGGCCCTGTGTCCCCAGAAGAGTGCCTACAGGAGTGTCCCTGGCCCTCCACCCAAACCTCCAGCCAGTGGGGAGATGCTGCTGCCTTCCCCTGCTCCACAGTGCCTGGCAGTCACTGGACCCCAGGAGGGAGGAGGGCTCACAGACAGACTCATCGCAGGAGTTTGAGCCTACTGCCATCCATGGCTCCCTGCTCCTCCTGCGCCCAGATGGGCAAGGCCCCTGCCCTCACCACTCGTGTCCTTAGGCTATGGCCACACTGAACTTCAGAGTCCTCCCAGAGCACCCAGCTGCTCCTGCCTGCAGCTGACCCAAGCAACCCTCTCCCCCTCGAGTCTCCAGGAAACCAAAGCTGGGCTGAACCAGGAAAGCACGGGGAACAGGCGAGCCTGGCCTGCGTTCAGTCACTCGCTCGATGATCACACACGCTCTGGCCTGGAACCCAGTCTTACACGGGGGCTCCAGGCACGAGCAAGGTCAGCCTCCTGACCTCAGGGCACTACCAACTCGAGAGGGAGGCAGATGGGGAATAAGTAAACAGGGAAGTGATACAATGTGAGGGTGAAGTGCCCTCAAGAAATACAGGGCAGGGAGTGAGGCTAACAGGAAGTGGGTCCCCCCGGAGCCAAAGAGGTGATATATAAGCAGAACCAGTGGTGGGAGCAACTTGTGTGACTGCCTGAGGCTGAAAGAGCATTCCAGGCCAGGAGCAGTGTGTGCAAAGGTCCTGAGACAGGCAGTTGCTTGTTTGTTTATAGAGGGGCTGAGGAGCCAGATGATGCTGGGTCAGAAGGGAACTGTCCAGTCAGTGCCTGGGGGTATCTACTGAGCAGATGGCCATGTGACTCCAGAGTTGGAGATGGTCCTGACCTAGAGGAAGCTTTCCCAGAGCAAAGAAGAGATGCAACTCCTCACTCCCCTGTCCTTGCTACGAGATCCCGGAGTGACTCCTGCACTCCATACCATGAATCCCTCAGGGTTACAATGTCCCCTGCCTTGTCCTCCAGGCCTTCTACCCTTGTTGTGAGCTATTTCCACTCAGTGCCCAAACCATCTTTGTAGATCTGACCAGACTTCTCTCTGCCTATCACCATCCATGGCTCCCTGCTCCTCCTGCGCCCAGATGGGCAAGGCTCCTGCCCTCACCACCCGTGTCCTTATGCTATGGCCACACTGAACTGCAGAGTCCACCCAGAGCACCCAGCTGCTCCTGCCTGCAGCACTGGGGCTGCCCCAGCCCTCTCCACCTGACTCAGTGCACAGCTGTGTGCCTGGGCATGGCTCCCAGGGCAGGGAGTCGATCACCTTCCCACAGCACAGGGCCTCCACCCCAGACCCGCTGGCCTCGCGGTCTGGGTGGTGAGGCAGCCCCTGGGAAGACCCCAGGACGGGGGCTCCCCCTGGGCTGGGCCATCCTTCATGCCATCCCCACCCACTGCATGCCCAGGGACCGCAGCTCTCACTGTGTGGCCCGCGTTGGCCTCTTGGTGTCCAGAACAGCAGAGGTGGCAGCTGGTCTTCTTGGGTCCGTCCCCCTCTTGCCACATGTCCCTCATCTGCCTCCTAAGTGAGGCCCAGGGCCCAGGGCTTCCCCTGTCCCCTTGTGGTGGAGGGGCCAGGACTCCGGCCCTGCTGGTTATCCCCCCTGTTTCCCACCTGGACCAAGGCCAGCCTCCCAAAGGCCCAGCCCCGACTCTCTCCTGACTCTTCTGCTCACAGGTGTGGGACGTCACCTCGGTGCACAAACAGGACGTGGCAGACAGACTCGATGTTACTTCTTCCTTTATAATCTTTTATTTTCTTTTTAAAATTTCATTTTCTTTCCTAAATGCCACACTGGGGCACTGAGCAGAATGCCGCATAGAAGTGGTGAGAGAGGACGTCCCTCCTGTTCCCACTTGTTGTGGTTTAGATCTGAGGTGTCCCCCAAAGCTCACGCGTGAGATAATGGAAGGAAGTTCACAGGAAGAACAACGGGGCTCCGAGACCGTAGCCAATCAGTGAATCAATCCCCGGCAGGATGACGGGGTGGCACCCAAGGTGGGCAGGCTGCGGCTGCAGGAGGCGGGTCACGGGGGACGCGTCTCTGGGGTTCATATTTTGTCTTTGGTGAGAGGAACGCTCTCTCTGCTTGCTGGTGGCATGTCCCCACCTGCTTCTCTCCACCACACTCTTCTTCTGCGATGTCCTGCCTCACCTCGAGCCCCGACGAGTGGAGCCCACAGTCCAGGCACTGAGTGAGACCCCTGAAGTGCTGAGCCCCAAATAGACTTTTCCTCCTCTGACGGTTGTTGTCAGGTGTTTTGGTCACAGTGATGAAAAAGCTGAGAGCCCAGGGTCTGTGTTTCAGGGGCAGGTTCTTAAAAATTTGGGAGGAAGGTACCAGGGATTGAACTCAGGGGCACTCGACCACTGAGCTGCACCCCAGCCCTGTTTTGTATTTTATTTAGAGACAGGTCTCACTGAGTTGCTAAGTGCCTCCATAAATTCCTGAGGCTGGCTTTGATCTCGCCATCCTCCTGCCTCAGCCTCCCAAGCTGCTGGGATCACAGGTGTGCACCTCCGCGTCCGGCTAGTGCAGGTTTTGATAGGTGTCCTTTACCAGGTCAAGGAAGGTTCCCCTCATTCCTGGTTTTTTGACAGTAACACAGATGATGGGTGTTGAGTTGAGCCTGTGCATTTTTTTTTTCTTTCCTCCACTCTTCTTTTAATATGGAGAATGTCATGGTTTGGATTCTAAATGTCTCTCAAAGGCCACGAATGTGACCTTGGGGCCCAGCCCGTGGTGCTGTGAGAGGGGGCCATGGAGCCTCTCAGAGGTGGGGCCTCCTGGGAGGAGCCAGGCGCCCAGGCGTGCTCTTGAAGGGGACACTGGGACCTGGTCCCTTCCTGTCTGTGTTTCCCGGCTGCCATGGGGTGAGCCGTGCCCCCCACGCCATGGTGCTCTCCCCACCACGGGCCCCAAGTCAGCTGGCCAGGTGACCACAGGCCGAAGCCTGTGGGATGTGGCCCAGAATGACTCGTCCTCCTCTAAGTTAATCTCCTCAGTGTCCTGTCACAGTGATGGAGAGCCAACCAGGAGTGAATCACATTGGCTTCCAAAGGTCAGGACGGCCTCTCCCCTTGAGATAAGTCCCCTCCCACTCTCCAGGACATTATTGAGTTCTACTTTGCTCAGATTTTGTTATGAGTTTTCCATCTTAACAAAACAGAGCTTCAGGAGGGATTTGGGTATGTAATTATCTTTTTCCCCAATGTTTTTAGAGGATTAAGATTATCTCCGTCTCCAGGAGTACCCTGAGAAGTGTTCTCTTTGTCCTCAATCTTCTGATAGAGTTGTGTCAACGAGGTATTCTCTCCTCCTTTAAGAGTTGATATCATCCGTCAGTGGAGACGTCCGGCCCCGGAGCCCGGATCTGAGGGTTGATAATAGACCCTGATGATGATTAAACAATTGTCTGCTTCCCATTCACTCTGTCGACTTTTGCTGCCTATATTTTGAGATTTTGTTATTACACGAACACACATTCCTGTTTGTTAGTCTTTCTGATGAATTAATCCTCTTATCTTTGTGAATTGGTCTTAATGATTGATAATAAACCTTGGCCCTGAAGCCTCTTTTATCTGATATTGAGATGATGATCCAACTTTGTGCGAGTCCCGTCTTCGCCCGTCCACACCCACAGACTCTCATCCACTCTGCACCTTCGTGTTGTAAGCCCACCACCCCTAGAAGCTTTTAGTTGGCTTTTGCCTTTGTCCCCACGCTGACAATCCGCCTTTCTGTCACAGGGTTCAGTCCACTGATGTGACATTTTAGTTTTCGTTGTTTTTTTTCCCTGATCACCTGCTCTGGCTTGGGTTTCTCTGATATTCTTTCCTGGCTTCCTTTAGATGTTTTGAATATCTCTTAGTCTAGTTTATCTGTGCATTTTAAGCTATTCTTTCTCGTATTCAAAAGAATCATTAGTTGTTGTAGGGATTCAACGCACATTCTTAACTTCTGACCATTGACTTGGAATGAAGAGTTTACTGCTTCCTGTAAAAGTGGGAGCCTTGCAGCCGTACATATCTGCCCTTTAGGTTGCCACAGGGTGTATTATTTAACTCCACGGGGAAATGGAGTTTGCTTTTTTAAGACATAAGAGAAAAAAAACTATATTTCTGAATGGGTATCATTTCCAAAACTCCCTTCTTTCCGAGGACCTAAGTTGGCGTCCTGAAGAGCTCCCTGTACTTGTTCTTGCTGTGAGGGGGTGAGGGGTATGGGTGTAAGCGGTTTTCTTTGGGGGGGGGATCCCCAACTGTCCTGTTCCACCTTCTCTCCTGGAGAGTGTTTTCTTGGGTCGGGGTCAGAGCTGTGCTTCGAGACGCTCAGGTCCCCAGGCTGCTCTGGGGACCTCTCTGGGTGTGACTCCAGCCGTCTGATGTCTGTGCGCTGGGGTGAGGGCTGTGTGTGTGGGTAGTTTTGCTCTCATGCTCGTTGGGGCCTGTTGAGCTTCTCAGATCCTTACGATCTTGCCTTCTACCACATTTAGATAATGTGGACCCATTTCTTCAAACGTCCTTCCCGTTGTCCTCTGCTCTTGTTTTGGGAGAGCCGGTGCATTCTTATTTGGCCTTTGGTATTTCTGCCCAGGTCCCGGGGCCCATTCCCTTCCTTCCCTTTTCCCTTTGTCCTGCAGGTTGAATGACTTATGCGGCCCAGTCTGCAGTCCACCAAGTCCTCCCTTCCTGTTCTTCTACAATTAACGAACAGTCATTCGGATCTCACTGGGCGTTACCAAGGCCGTCCTTGTCCCTGGACCCTGGACCACTGCTTCTCTCATCCTGGGAGGCTCCTCTTGGCTGCCGTGATGTCTTGGTCTTCCCTGGTTTGGTGACCTTGGCACTCCTGAGGGGTCCTGGTCAGGTATTTTATGGACTGTCGGGTGATCCTCTGATGATTGTGCTGGGATCACACAGGGGTGCAGAGCGGTGTCCTTGTCCCATCCTGTCCCGCGTGCCTGCCCTCAGCCTGGCTGAGCGCTGTGAGCATTGACCTTGATCACACTGCCTAGGACTTCACTGGGTGTCCTGCTGTAGTGACTCCTTCATGTCCCTTCCCTTGTGGAAAGGCAGTCAGCAAGCGCAGGCCAGCTGAGGAGCCGGGCCTTTCGCTCCTCCTCTGAGAGGACGGAATGCTTGTGTAGGTGGCTTGGACTTCTGCAAGGGACAGCTGCCTCTTCCCTCCCTCTCCTTTATTCATTCGATCATCTATCTACATCAGTTTGGACTCATGGATCTTACCCCAGGTTATCATCCAATTGTAGTTCCTTTTGTTGTCCACATCATCTCATCCTTGGCCAGTGGAGCTCTCCGGTGCCCGTGGGCATACCCTCTTCAGTGGAGGTGGGTTTTTCCCTTTGAGCATGTTCTCAATCCTGCAGGGCCCTCTTGCAGGTGTCCTGCCCAGCCCTGGCATGGGCTGTTTTTTCCATGCCATCTGGTTCCTTTCACTGGAGAACAGCCCTGGGGCCACCATCTAGATGTTGGGCCTGCTCATTGCTGCCAGATGTCATTGCTTCTCAGTCCAGCTGGTGACAGGAGGCGGCACGTGTGGTCCAGGAGGCTGCGTGTGCACACACCCTGAGACGGTCTGTCCGAGGCCACCTGTGGCCACACTAAGCTGAACAAGGGTTGCCCAGTGCCTCCCCTGCCTGTCTGTCCAGCCTGCTCCCACAGCAGGACACACAGGAGGGTGGTGGATTCTGCCACCCTCCATCCATCTGCTTGATAGTTTGATCTTATTATGCAGGAATAGCAGTATCCAGGTCATTGACCCACACACCGCCTGCCAGCCAGGAAAGCCACCAGCTGAACTCCTGTTCCCCGGATTGCTGTGCATCTCCAAGGTCACTCGGCTCGGCGACTTTTCCCAGCCCCTTGGCTGTGGTGGGTTTGCGATGCCAGTACAGCTTCTGGTTAGTCTGCATTCCCCGTGGAACTGCTGGCCTCCAACATGATTCAAAGATTTCCACATGTTTGAGTATACTTTTTGTGCAGTAAGGGTCCATGTTTTTGTTTTTGTTTTTGGTTTTTTTGGTACCAGGAATTGAACTCAGGGGCTCTCAACCACTGAGCCCCATCCCAGCCCTATTCTGTATTTTACTTAGAGACAGGGTCTCACTGAGTTGCTTAGTGCCTTGTGGTTGCTGAGGCTGGCTTTGAACTTGCGATCCTCCTGCCTCAGCCTCCCCAGCCGCTGGGATTACAGGCGTGTGCCACTGCCCCCAGCTCCCTCTCCTCCTTGAATCCTTGCAAACTGCTGATCATTCTATCATCTCTACGGAGTTTTATCTTCTCTTTGATGTTGTCTCAGTGAATCACATAGTACATGGCATTTTTAGAGTGGCTTCTTTTACTTAAGGATGTGCACCTGAAGCTCCTCCAGGTTTTCCAAGGCTTAATAAATAATTTCTTTTTTATCACTGAATAATATTCCACTGTATGAGTAACGGATGGCTTGTCTGTCCACCTGGTGTGTTGGCCAGCTCTCCTTTGCTGTGATAAAATACCCGACAAAATCAAATTAAAGGGGAAAAGATGTGGTTGGGCTCACAGTCTGAGAGGTTTCAGTCCATGATCACATGCCCTGTTGCTTTAAGCCCATGGCGAGATAGAGCAGGACAGCAGGGAGTGGGGGGGACAGAGATGTCCCCCATGGCCACCAGGAAGCAGATAGAGAGAGGTAAGGACAGGAAGGGACAAGATACAGCTGTTGAGGGCACCTCCCAAGGACCCACTTTCTCCTGCTAGTCCCCACCTCCCAACGTTTCTGCCCCCCCAACAGCCCATCAGTGGGTTGATCCACTGATGAGGTCCAATAGCCCCACCTCTGGACTCACGGCCTTGGGGACCAACACATGAGCTTCCGTGGGACACTGCCATCCAAACCCTAACACCTGTAGAGGGATCTTTCAGTTGCTTCCAGGTTTTGGCCATTATGAATAATGCCCCAGTAGGCATTTGCATGTGGGTGTTTGTGTGAACATACATTTTCAAGCCAGCTGGGTGAGCACCCTGAGCACAACTGCTGGGTCCCACGTGAGACCACGTTGAGAGTCGTGGGACTCGGCCGTGCAAAGGGACTGGAGTGAGTGAGCTGCTGTTGCTCTGCAGCCTTGCCAGCATTTGCTGTTGTCAGGTTTTTAGATTTTAGCCATTCTTGTAGGTGTGCAGCTCTGTCTTCTCTTTTTTGCAATAATGGCAGATTTTGAGCACCTTTTCACATTTTAATTTGCTATACATATATCTTCTTTGATGAGAAGCCTCTTCAGATTTTTTTTTTTTGCCATTTTCAAATTCGATTGCTTTCTAAAGACCCCTCTGTACGTCTTGCATGCCAGTCCTTCATCAGACAGGTGTTCTGTGGATACTCTGCCTCCCAGTCTCTGGGGACTGTGTTTTCATTGCCTCGGTCTCATTTGCAGAGCAGAAGTTTTGATTTAAGTCCGATGTATCGTTTTTTTTTCATGGATCATGATTTTCATCAAACTCAGGGCTGCCTTGGTTTCCACGTGGGGCCTCTGGACATTTTGTGGCTTTTCATTTTACATTTAAAGTTTACGACCTATTTGGAATTGATTTGGGGGAAAGGGTTAATTAAGGTCTGATTTTCTCTTAACTCTCCTTAACCTGGCCTCCTGTTACAGAGGCCCACTTGGCCCAGCACCATTTGATGGAAGACGGTATTTTTGCCATGGAATTGCTTTTGCTCTTCCACCAAAGATCAGTGGGCTCCATGTGCGTGGCTCGGCGGCTGCCCTCTCGGTTCCAGCCTATCGATCGGCTTGCTCTGCCTTTGCCAGCTCCAGGCTGTCCCGGTCACTGTGGCTTTATAGCAAGTCTTAATGTTGGCCGGTGTCAGCTCCCCGGTTGGCTCTTTCTCGGGTTATTGCTTTGGCTTTTGTGGGCCTTTTGTCTTTTTCATATAAACTTTAGAATCAGTTTGTCGATATCCTCAAAGTACCTTGCTGAACTTTTATGCTTGGAATTGGGCTGGATCCATAGGCAAAATTAGAAAGGATTGGTCTCTCAACATCTTTCCTTAGAGATTGGAGGTTTTCTGTAGAGAGATCCTGAATGTTTTGCCAGGTTTAAGTCTTGGAACTTCATTTTTCGTGCTATGATAAATGACTTGTGTGTGTGTGTGTGTGTAGGGGGCCGGGGGTGGAGCCCAGCCCCACGCATGCTAATCAAGCACTCTGCCACATAGCTACATCCCCAGCCCTGGATATCGCATTTTTAATTCCAAACTCAAGTTGTTGCTCCTAGGAAAGCCGCTGACTGTGTGTGTCAGCATCCCGTCCTTCGACCTTGCTGTGATTGCTTGTGGCTCCCGGAGCCTTGGTCTGCGCATCCGATGGGTTCTTTGGGGTTTTCTTTACAGAGCATCATGTCAACTGTGAACAAAGACCGTTTGATTTCTTCTTTCCCACTCTGTCTGGTGCTGTTTCCTTCTCTTGCCTCACTAGATGCGACCGCCAGCACGCGTGAATGGGAGGGGGATGGGGTCTTCCTTGCCTTCTTCCTGGTCTTAGAGAGCATCAGCGTCTCTCTGTTCAGGTTGATGGGAACTGCACAGTTTTCAAAAAACTTTTGATATTAGGGATTAAACCTGGGGACACATTCGCCCAGAGCTACTTCCCCAGACATCTTTATTTTTTTATTTTGAGACAGGGAATGGCTAAGTTTCCCAGGCTGGCCTCCAACTGGCAATCCTCCTGCCTCAGCCTCCTGAGTCACTCAGATTACAGACATGGGCCACTGTGCCCAGCAAGAATTTTTTTTTTTTAAATCTGAAATGAGTGTTGCATTTCTCAAATGCTTTTTCTCCTTCAGTTGATATATATACCGGATAATTTTTACCCTTTATCCTGCGGATGTGGCAAATTAATCAGTTTGCAAATATTGAACCAGTTTTGCATACTTGAAACAAATCCTACCTGGACATGGTATCTAATTCTTTTTATTTATAATACCATTCATCTTGGTACTGTTTTATTGGAGACTGCTCATGTGTGTCCATGAGTGATAGTGGCCTACCGTGCCCCTCTCTCGTACCATGTTCATCTGGTTTTGCATGAGGGTCACACCAACCTCAGAACGAGTCTTACTTTCTAGAACAGATTATGGAGAGTCGGTACAATCCCTCCCTTGCACGACTGGAGAGAGTTCACTAGGAGACCTCTTTGGGCAGTCTGACTGGGTGCAGGTCCTCTGGGCAGCCCGAGCCGATGGGCCTGCTGGACCATCGTCCTTCCCTAAAGACTGTCTGGGAGTCGGTCCATCTCTTCCAAGTTATCACCTCGATCGGCCTGGAGCTGTCCACTGTGCCTCTACCATGTCCTTTAATGTCTCCGGGATCAGTGGTGAGATCAGTGGGAGCGTTTCTGACCTCAGCGATTTCTGTCTTCTCTGCTCTTTCTCTTGGTTAGCTGGGCTACAGGTTCATCAATTGTATCGATCCTTTCTTAGAACCAGCTTTTAATTCTGTTGTTTTTCTCTATTGTCATCCTGGTTTTGATCCCATTAATTTCTGCTCACTTTATTGGTGTTTCTTTCTCCTGCTTGCTTTAAACTGAAATTGATCTTCTTTCTCAAAGTTTCCTAAGATAGGTACTCAGAGGATTGACTCTGATTCCTCTATTTTAAAAACATATATATTATCGGGTTTTTTTTAAAAAAAAAATCAACAAATAACAAAACTGTATCTATCGTGGACAGGACATAGTTTTGAAATATGCGTCCACTGTGGGATGGCTGAGCTGGGCTCATCAGCACAGGATAATTACCATTGTTCTCAGTGCAGCTCCCCCCTCCACCTCTCCCCACCCTCCTCCTTCCTGCGCCCTGGAGCTCACTGAGCCCCTTCCTGACTCTGGACCTTTGTCCCCACGGCCTTCCAGGAGTCTGTGGGGGCCTGGTCAGCGGCAGTGCTGGCTTCCCTCTTGGCCTGGTATTCACTTGTTGCCTGTGGGGTGCGCCTTTGGGGATGCAGCTGCCATTAAGCTTGTGAATAAGGCAAATAAATGTTATTTCTGGGGAGGGCGCCTTGAGCTCTGGATAGTTCTGCCGCGAGTTCCTGCTGCGCAGCCACCGGGACCAGGCCGCACGCCTGCATCCTGAGGGCATTTTTAAAGGAGAAATTGGTTTTAGGGCTTCTGGTTAGAATAAGGGCCTCGGAGGGCTCTTTGCTGTCCATGACCTTGAACATGACATCAGAGGCTGGGCACTGGGAAGTTTCTGGTGGACAGGAGGGAGGCGGGAAGAACTGGAGGTGCTCAACTCAGGGACAAGCAGGATCCACTTGTCCTCTGGGCGCCCGTGGAGAAGGCCAGGCCAGGGCAAGCTGGGGGAGGAGGAGTCAAAGGGCCACGTGGGTCTCCTGGAGGTGGGAGGGCTTTGCCCCTGGAGGAGGAGATGCAGGGTGACCACGAGGAGTGCCAGCCGTGGGGAGGCCTTGTGTAGAGCCTCAAGTGAGTGCAGTGACCAGTGGGGTCTCACATCTGCAGAACTGGAGACGTGTGCTTCCCCAGGTCATCCTGGGGGCTTCGACCTCAGAGCTGGAGGCATGGCCCTGTGGGGTACCTGGGGACAAAGGGACTCACCCAGCCTCCCCAGCCCAGCTACAGCCCTGCCCTGGCTCCCCAGCAGTCTTACTGACCCAAGAATTCCATTTCTC
This sequence comes from Marmota marmota marmota, assembly GCF_001458135.2. Classification (NCBI taxonomy): domain Eukaryota; kingdom Metazoa; phylum Chordata; class Mammalia; order Rodentia; family Sciuridae; genus Marmota; species Marmota marmota. The sequence continues at coordinate 65,120,304 of NW_025999900.1, read as the reverse complement.
TTCCCTGTGGTCTCCCACCGGGTTCCAGGATGAGGGCTGGAACTGACAGTGTAGGACGGACGTGGGGTTCTCCAGTGGTGGAGAGAGGAGGGGCGCTACACTGCCCTTGTCCAGGCTGCCCCTTCTCCAGGTCCCCCTGTGGCCCCCCAGCTTCAGGGCACTCCAAGATAAAGCTTAGCCCTTCCCTATTTGGACCCTCGGGCTGAAGGCCTCCTGCGTTAACCCTGCACCACCCCATGCCCTCCCTGTGCCCAGCCTGTCCTCCTCACCAGACATGCCCCTTCCCAGGGTTCCTCACACCCGTCCTGCTACCTCAGGCGTTGGTCTCATCCTGCTTCTGAACGAACTCGTACACGTGCCTCAGAGCCTAGTCCAACTTCCCTCTCTCTGGGAAGTCTTCCCTGGCTCCTTTGCAACGCGCTTAGCTCACCAGGCCCCAGCACAGCTGTCTTAGTCAAGAGGGATCATTTCTGCCCCTTCGCGGGGAGAGAAGGAGGCAACTGATGGGTCTTTCTAGGAAGGGGTTGAAAGCAGATTAGCAGAGCCAGGCACCATGGCTTACACCTGGGATCCCAGACCCTGTGGAGGCTGACGCAGGAGGTTTGCAAATTCAAGGCCAGCCTGGGCAACTTAGTGACACCCTGTCTCAAAATAATAAAAAATAATATTAATAAAAAGGGTTGGGGTGTAGAGGTGGAGCACTGAGTCCTGTCCCTAGCTCACACGTGCGCACACACTTGTGCATGCGCGTACACACACACATACGTAGAGCAGATGAGCACCAGTTCGCCCTTCCTCCAGGGACTTAAGGACTCCAAGGGACATGTGATGTGGGAATAAAGTCCAAAGAGGCCTGGGGTGGGGATGCCTCCTGGGTGAGTCCACGGGAGAGGGTCTTGCCTGGGCTGCAGCTCTGGGCTGCTGCCCAAGGACCCAGGGCTAGGGTGGCTCTCCCTCGCAGGCCCGTCCTTCCTCTCCCAGCCACTGCGTCCCCCTCCTCCTCTCTGCCTGGTGGTCCCGCTGTGAGCAGACTGCAGCCCAGGCTGAAGGACACCACGGGGAAAGGTCGACTGTCAGGCAGGACAGAGACCTGGGAGGGCTCTGCTCAGGTGCTGTCCACACCCTGCCGTCTCTGTCCCCTCCCCAGGCCTCTGTCAGCTCCATTTAGCAACAAGGCTGCAGGTGGATTCCAGAGCTGGAAGACACTGCTGTCCTGGACCTCCCCGGACCTTGGCCATCCCGCTGGGTCACTGCCCAGGTCCCTGGTGTCCTCATCTGTAAAATGGGGACAAGGACCCCTCTCTACCTGCCTTCTTCCCTCCCTCCCCCGGTGGACTTTCTGCTTTTGAGAGGCAGGAAAGAGGCCAGAACCCGGACAACAGCCCTGTCTGGCTCTGCAGGGCCCCTAGCTGGGTCAGCAGGGAGGCTTCTGGCAGACAAGGTGGCCTGGGCAGGGGTAGAGCCAGCAGCCCGCATGGTTGTGGGACTGGAGTGGCTCAGAGCTGCCCCCAGCCGGGCCCAGGGAACTTCCTGAGCAAAACTGCAGCTTGTTTTCCTCCAGGTCACCCAGGCCCCAGCACCCCCAGGCCCCAGCCTCCTGCTGGCCACAGGGTGGAGTCCCGGGTGCTCTCTGCAACACCCTCTTTTCACATGGGACCCACCAGCCACTCCAAACTTCCCATTGTCCCAACACGCCCGCCTGTCCCTGCCCATGCCTCTCTGCTCTGGGCCACACTGAGCCTCTGGCCTGGAAGGCCTTCTCCTCTTGTCTGTTGGGCAAACCCTAGTCAGCCTGCAGAGCCCGGCCCAAAGCCACCTCCTCCAGGAAGCCAGCCTGACTGTCTTGCCCCTGGCCCCATGCAGTGTCCTCCTGGTGCCCAGCACACCCCTCATGACCTCATGTTGCATACACACCTCTCAGGCCCAGGGCAGAGGACAGAGCCCCCTGGGCCTTCCCTGGGCCTGCTGCCAGCCCAGCCAGGCTGAGGAGGCCCCTGCGGCATGAGGTTCTCTGTCTGCTCGGGGTCTCTGATGGGCTGCTCTAAGCTCGCCTAACAGGGCTGACCACTGGAGAACATCCACGGCTCTGTCTTCCGTGACTTGCAGAGACAGACGTGTGCACACCTGCCTGGGCGTGGGGGGCCTGCGTCAGCCCTAGGCCCAGGCCCAGTGTGGAGTGGGCATCCCGAACCCAGCTGGCCCTAGGCACAGGGGCGGGAAGGGCCTCAGCAGAGAGCACCAGCAAGTCCCCAGCAAGGCCCAGCTGGAACCAGAGCCTCCCCCCGTGGTGAGTGACCCCCTCTTACTCTCAAGGAAGCAGTGCAGTTTTGAGGGGGTCTTCCCAGGACCCCTGAAGGGCCCCTTTCCTGTACCCTCCCCAACATCGGCTCCAGCTGCTGCCCACTGCCCATGTCCCTCTGCCCAGCTTCTCTCCCTTTGATCCCCAGCACCTGGGCTGGGGGAGCCACTCCCTGAGACCCTCAGCTGGAGGCACCCTCTGCCCTCCTCAGGGTGCTGTCAGGGGATGGCTGGGGCCGGGGCACTCCCAAGGGATGGATGGCAGGAGTCACTGCATCCCATAGACAGCTGGGGGCTGAGGCCTAGGTGCAGGGCTCCTCAGGGCTCAGGGCTGTGGGGAGCAGCCCAGGGGTGGGGCGTGCCCTCCTGTGACACAGCGCCCAGGCAGGGTCAGGGGGTTGGTGCTGGCCTGGCTCCCGGAGGTGCAGCGCTCCTTCTCCCAGCCTCTCTGCCACCTTCCGCCCACCCCTCACTCCCACGTCCCTCCCAGGGGTCGGGGGGCCCAGAGCACCCGCAGGGAGGCCCAGAGACCTTGCAGCCTTTATCTAAGCACGACCCTTGGCAGTGTGAGCAGGACCCAGAGGCCAGTGATGGGCCCCTCTGGGATCAAGGGCTCCTGTGGGCAGGGCTGGGGGCCTCCAGGCCTGGCTCTCCTGGCACTGCCTCCCAGCTGTCCTCTGCAGGAGAGGCCAGGTGTGCCCTGCAGGCGCCAGCTCAGGCCCTCGGGTCTCGTCTGATCCTCATGTGGCAGGAGGGGGCACTGAGGCTGAGAAGGCGGGGCACAGCCTCAGGAGAGGAGCCTGGCCGGGGCCGCCTGGGCGCTCGCCTGCTGCTCCTCATAGCTCCACGCTCAGTCCTGAAGTCAGACGGCTGTGGAATAAATGACAAGGAAAGTGAGTTCAGAGTCCAGCCCCCGCTGTCTGGCTTGGCCTCAGCCCTGTGCTCCCAGCTCCGCCTCCTCGGTCATTCCTCCCACCTTGTGACTTTTTGGGCATGGAAGAGCCCAGCACCCCTTCCCCACTGTTGGGGGGAGGGTGGGGCAGTGAGTGCTCACTTAGGGCTGGGTCCGGTGTGGGCTCAGCCTCATGCACTCCAGAGTGAGATGGCCTGGGCAGAGTGGACACAAAGAGGATCCAGGTTCCCTGACTGTGGGCCACCAACTGCCGGAACCTCAGTCTCCTCACCTGTGAAATGGGCATGACGGCCCCTGCCTGCAGGCTGCCGTGACCTGGGCCACAGAATGGGCTCTGCTAAAGCCTAGCCTTCTCTTGGTTTCCTGTCTGGGCCACGCAGAAAGCCAAGGGGCCTCGGCAAGTGGCAGTCCCTGGGTGGAGGGGTGGGGGTGCTGCTGGGGGTGGATCTGGGAGCAGCCACCGGGGGCCTCCAGTGTCATGATGAGGGGGCTGCCTCTGCCCAGAGGCAATGGGGAGCTAGCTGTGGCAAGGGTCAAGCAGGTGGGAGCAATGCCCTCAGGTTGGCCTTGAAGCTCAGGCTCTGCTGAGATGTGGAGGCCACCTTGCTGGAATGGAGGACGTTCTGAGGTCAGGGGAGTAGTGGGGAGCTGGGGCCAAGGAGAGGAGCAGTGGCTTTGGGAAGAGGCCAAAGGCTCAATGACCGAGTGGTGACCTTGAATAGCACCTCTATGGCTCATCACTGTGTGGCTTAGGGAGCTGCTCAGCCTCTCTGAGTGCTTGTCCAGTTGTAAACCTGGGTGGGGACACCGCCCTCTGAGGCCATCCTGAGATGCCTGGGAGTCGGCGCCGAGGGGAGCTCGGCAGGTACCCACAGGGATCAGACTCCCAGGAACTACAGCTGCCAAGCTGGGATTGCGGGTAGCTGCCGAGACCTCCGAGGTTTCTTCCTGAGACCTTTCCTCCTCAGGACGAAGGTTGACAGACCCGGAATGTCCAGAGCTCAGACCAGGTGGACATTTATTTTTCTCCACAGAAGCCCTTGTTGCAGGGCCACTTGCTCTGTGAAACGGTCAAGGACCCAGGCCCTGCTACCCCTGTGTCTTGCCCCCTCCCTAGTCCAGGTGACTCCCACCTGGCAGCTCCCCAGGGCGCAGGAGGGGAGGGAGGGAAAGGAGAGAATTTACACGCACACACACCCCTTTTAAGAGCATGAGCAGTAAGCGCTTCTGCTCACACCCTGTTACACAGGACGTAGTCACACGGCCGCCCAGGCTGCAAGGCAGGCTGGGAAATGGAGGCTTTGCTCCCGGTGGCCTTGTGCTCATCCAAACCCAGGGGCTCTGATACTCTAGGGGAGAAAGAGAACTGGAAGTCTCTGCCAGAGACAGAAGCATTGGAAGAGGACAGATCGGGGTGGGACGGCAGAGGGCAGTGAGTTTGGCTGGGTCAGGGTCCTCTGGGGAGGCGACAGTTCACTCCCAAGGTCTCCAGGCCCGGGCAGCCCCTTGCCTGGGCCTTTCCCCTCACACGTCCTCAGTCATCTTGCATCATGCCGGCTGCTGAGCGTCACATCCCAGAGCCATGAGTTCCTGGTGGGAGCTGGAGCTGGCCCCTTGACCGTCTCGCTGCTGCAGCCCAGTGTCACGAGAGCATCGTGGTTCACACCCAGATCCACAGGATGGTGTCTGCATAACCCCAGTCGCTCTCACACGGAGCACGGTTGAAACACTGTAATGAGGAACTTGGTTGAGTTGGAGACTGTGCTCGGTGGTGAGCGACTTTTCTCCTCCTGCTCGGTCGCTTCCTGGGGCATGTCCTGAAAGGAGGAGGAATAGTGACAGGCGTGGGCTGGGCCTTCTTGTCCCCTGGCTGGCCTGCAGTCAAGTGACTGCCAAGGGACCCGGGTCCCTAGTTTTAGCTCTTCCACCTCCAGGGACCTCAGAGCGCAGAGGTCCTCCGTCCGCAGCCGACAGGGCGTCTCCATTGCGTAGCCTGAGCTCCCCGCATGGCTTTCCTCCCCTTTTTTGTCCCAGATGGGAAGTGCCCATATATCTAGCCTGTAGCCAATGTCTGGGCTGCTTTTCTCCAGGTGTGGAAGGAGAGCCAGGGACAACAGGAGACAGAGCTCCTGACTCACCTGTCCTGGCCCAGAGCCTGCAGTTTGGAGCTTAATAAAGCCTTGGACAGGAGCCCGGAGCTCTGGAGACCCAGATCTACAACCTACCTCTAAACTCCCTGGCTAGGGGTCAGAGGCAAGTTAGGACCTCTTTCTCTCCTGAGACCCTGACACGGCTCCCTCTTCTGGACAGTGTGAATCCCGTGGTAGATCATGTTTTGCTTGGGCTGCCAGGGAGCTCAGTGTCAATGTTGCCAACTAATTTTAGGAACTGTGTTGGTGTTGCGTTTCTGTATCATTTTTTTATGTCTGAAAAGAAAGTGAGAAAGCCAGGGACAGGTGAGTGAGAAACGAAGGACGGAGACCCCCCAGGCAGAGATCCACACGAAAGTTTATTTCTCAGAGCTGACAAATAAAGGCCGTCTCTATAGGAGAGAGAGGCCCCCAGATGTTCTGGTGTTCAGCTTTTGGGGGGTAGGGGTTTGAAGTTGGTGGATAGGCTTGGGGGTGCTTGCATCAGAGCTAGGCGGGTAGGGAAGAGGGTCTTAGGTCGATGGCACCATGGGGCTTTCCGGAGTCAAGGGGCCGTGTCCTTCTGGGATTGGTTTAGGGTTATGGTACCATGGGGTAGGTCACCAATGGGGGTGGGGGTAGCTCCCGTAAGAAGAAGTACAGGAAAGCGAAGCATCCCATAGACGGCTGCTGGAATGTTAAATGAGCACCCCATAGTGTCCCTCTTCATCTCTATTCTGCCGTCTCTGATTTCATGGGTGCTCTGGACAATGACAGGAACTTCCGTCCAACACGGAAAGGCTTTTATCCCTTTCTTAGGCTCTCTGGGAATTGGTGGATGAGAGCCCCAGCAGAAGGGTGCTGCCCCGTGGCTGGCAGGAGCAGGGCAGGCGCTGGCACAGCCACAGGCAGCCGGTGTGTCCCCTTTGGGGGCCATGGCCATACCACGTGTCAGAGCTCTTGGAAAGGGACCAGGCTTTCACCAGAAGTGCTGAGTCGCCTCAGGCCACCAGCACCTTTCTCTTGAGGGCCTTCTTCATGAGAACAAGCCGAGGGCATCCGGCACACAGAAGGTGCTCTATGATTGTAGGTTCAATGAGTGATTCAGGGAAAGTGCTTCTGAGCGTGGCCGGGAACTTACAGCCACCAGTCAGGGCCGGGCAGGAAAAGGGATTCTTTGGCGACTCAGGCCACCAACGTCAGGGTCCCTTGGGGCTGTGTCCTGGGCCCTCTCCCTGTGTCTTCCTCCCCCTGCCTCTCTCCAAGCCGCTCCCCAGCGAGTGCTGGCGGCAGGTGCACTGCCCACAGGGGTCTGTGCCTGCGACTTGGAAGCCTCAGTGCTGCTGGTCCAGTTTAGCTCACCCCTGCCCCAGGCTCTGCCCTCTCCTCTCCACTCTGGCCCCTTAGCCTCCATGGGCGACATCGCAGACCTGAGATCACCTCCTCCCCCTCTGGCCACACCTGCCCTCCTCGGGGTGGGAGCAACAGCTTGGCTTCTCATTGGAGGGCTGTCCCGAGGGTCCCTGACCTCTGCACCCCACAAAGGATGAGCGTCTGGCAGGCCCCTGGACGATGTGGGGTTGGCTCCTGTCCCCTGGAACACCTGCACCCTACCAAGGCCTGCGTCGGTCTGGCTCCTGGCTCACCTGGCCCCGTCAGCGTGCTGCCACAGGTGGGGTGACCACTGTGGCTCTGTGGGGTGCCGAGGTCCTTCTGTGTGCGTCACCCCAGAGGACAAGAGCGTCAGCACAGCCTGGGAAGCCGGGAGGCCTGCTGTTCTCCATTGCATGTGAACGAGAGCCATTTTGGATCCCCCTTTTGATGGGGATAGAGGAGGTTGCCTGTGAGCTCCCTGGGTGCCCTCGCATCCAGTGGCCCTGTGACCTGCTGGGCGGGGGGGGCGCCTCAGCAGCCATGAGGGGTGAGGTGCAGCTGCTCCTTAGTGGAGCTGATGTGGCTGACGTCTTCCTTGGGGGCCTCGTAGGTTTCCAAGTGGGTCAGATTGGTGAGCTCAGGAGAGACGTGAGGGCTGACACTGGCCCCCTTTAGCTCCTTAGAGGTGGCACTGATCTGTGGAACCTCTTTCCTGGGAGGTGCTATTTGTTTTGCTGGCCAAGGAGGGGCTTCTATCAAAGGCTGCGTTTGGCCTCCATAGCTCCTACCCCATAGCCCAGCCTCCAATCACACGGAGTCCTGGGTGTGCTCACTGGGCTGCTGCTACTGTGCCAGCCGGTCCTGGGACCTTTGGGAAACTCCTCTCCCTGCCCTATCATCAGGACTGGCATGTCCCCAGCTGGTGGATGCTGTTGCCTGACACTAGCCACAGCCTGGGGCCAGGAGGAGCACCTGCTGCCCCCCCCCACTGGCAGCCCTCTGCCCTGCCTGTGGGCACAGGGGACCGTGAGCCCTTAACTCGGCCTCCCTCCCTCGGCCAGGTCTCATTATCCCCGGCTTGGGGATAATGGCCCCACGGTGGAAGGGCATTTAGCCTTCTTTGAACTCTACCACGGAGATGACTGGGTCCCAGGCCGGGTCCTTGGCTTCCTCTGTCCTGTCCTGTCTCAGGGCGGCCCCTGGGCTGCGCACTGGCTTGGGGGCCTATTTCCCTCCCTCAGCTGTCTGTCACCTTCCTGGAGACCATCAGGGTGCTTAGCAACGGCCGCAGCCCTGCCATCCTTACCCGCTGGGTCCCCACAGGACCCAGGTGTTGGTCCATGACACCTGTTAGAGCTTCCCTCCTCCCTGTGACCCTGCCAGTTCTCACAGGTGACACTCCAGCTGCCACGCTCTGCGGGGGCCACAGACACCCCCAGGCAGGGCTGGGCGGCGACTCTTGCCTGCCTTCCTGGCCCCTCCCAGGGCCCACTCTTCGGATTGCTCAGTGTGGCAGCAGGTGTGGAGAAGGGCGGATGAGCGCCAGCCCCTACGGAGGGAACAGGAGGGAGGGAGCTGAAGAGAGGAAGGGGTCGGGCGCCACGCTGGCTTGGCACAGTCTCCGGCTTCCGCAGTCAGCCCTAGAATGGGCGCTGGGCCCGGCCAGGTGACAGGTTTCCATCTTTCTTCCTGAACTCCACCTGGACAGGGTCCGGGCATCTTGATACCGCTGCACAGCGCTGCCTCCATGTCCCTTAGCACAGCCCACCTGGGCTGCCTGCTTTACTTCACCTCTTCGAGCACCCTGCAGCAGCGGAGCACCCCACTTTACAGGGCAGGGAACAGGAAGGCCAAACCTCCAGTGTTGGCTTAGAGGCTGAACGGGGCTGCACCCCACACATCTCGTTTGGACGTCTGAGGCCCTCTCTCTGGATGGCAATGCCTTGACCCCTGCACATGTCCAGATGCTCAGCCTCAGGAGATGCCTCAAGCATCAGGCCATCTTTTTAGATATACGTGACCATGCAGCGTATTTTGACATATTATACACACATGGAGGATGACTTCCCATTCTTGTGGTTGTACACGATGTGGAGTTTCACTGGTCGTGTACTCATAGATGAACATAGGAAAGTTATGTCTGATTCATTTTTCTGTCTTTCCTATTCCCATCTCCTCTTCTTTCTTCCCTGCCCAATCTGGGGAACCTCCACTCCTCCCCGCCAAAACTTATTGTGAGTCAGTATCTGCATATCAGAGAAAACATTTGGCCTTTGGTTTTTGGAAGTCATTTTTGGAAGTCACTTAGCAGGGTAGTATCCAGTTCCATCCATGTACCAGCAAATGCCACAATTTCATTCTTCTTTATGGCTGAGTAATATTCCATTTTGTATATTTACAACATTTTCTTTACCCATTCATCTGTTAAAGGACACTTAGGTTGGTTCCATAGCTCAGTAATTGTGAGTTGAGCTGCTACGGACATTGATGCAGCTGTGTCACTGTACTAGTATGCTTATTTTAAATCCTTTGGGTATAAGGCAAGGAGTGGGATAGCTGGACCAAATGGTGGTTCCTTTCCAAGTTTTCTGAGGAATCTCCATACTGCTTTCCATAGTGGTTGCAACAATTTGTAGCCCTATGAGAAATGTATGAGTGAACCTTTTTCCCCACATTCTTGCCAACAAATATTGTTACTTATATTCTTGATAATTGCCATTCTGACTGGAGTGAGATAAAAATCTCAGTGTAGTTTTAATTGGTATTTCTCTAATTGCTAGAGATGCTGAATGTTTTTTCATGTATTTGTCGATCATTTGTATTTCTTCTTCTGTGAAGTATCTATTCAGTTCCTTAGCCAATTGATGTATTTTTTATTGTTGTTGTTGTTTGTTGTTTGTTTTTTTGGCGTTAAGTTTTTGAGTTCTTTGTGTATCCTGGAGATTAGTGCTGTTGTATGAGGTGCAGGAGGCAGAGATTTCCTCCTATTCTGTAGGCTCTCTCTTCATGTTATTGATTGTTTCCTTTGCTGTGAAGAAGCTTTTTAGTTTGACACCATCCTGTTTATTGATCCCTGATTTTCTTTCTTGGGCTTTAGGAGTCTTGCTGAGGAAGTTGGTTCCTAACCCACGTGATGGAGAGGTGGGCCTCCTTTTCTTCTAGTAGGAGCAGGGTCTCTGGATTAACGCCTCGGTCTTGATCCACTCTGAGTAGATTTTTGTTCGGGGTGACAGAGAGGGTTCTGTCACTCGGCTGCACGTGGATTTCCATTTCCCCAGCACCGTTTGTTGGAGAGGCTCTCTTTTCTCCAGAGTGTGTTATGGCATCAGGCCGTCTTTGACAGATCCCAAAACCCAAGTTGGTTTTGTCCTTCGAACCCCAAATTAGGACAAGTCCCTTCTGGGAGCGTGGAAGGCATCTGCGGGCTGGAACACTGGGGTTGGGACAATGCTCTGGCTTTTCTGAGGGTGGTGGGTTTACAGCAGGCCCGGGGGCCCGTTGGGGTCTGGTGTCTGACTCCTGAGCTGGGCTAGTGGGTCCTTGCCTTCCTCTTGGGGGCTCAGTGCCTCCTCTGAGTTCTGTTTGAGAAGAGCCTGCTTGGTTGGAGGTGTCTGTCACCCCTTCCCACCCTCCTGGAGGTGTCCAGCAACAGCTGTGTGACCCAGATGGGGCTGAGGCTGCCCAGCTTGCTGTGTGCTGTGGTTGGTGGGTGAGAGGGTGCACAGGAGGGTCGAGAATGCCCACCACGCTCGCTCGGCACTCGAGTGGGAAAGAGGGAGACAGGTGCAATTCTGTGCACAGGAAAAGGGGGTTTTGTGGGAGGTGGTGGCTTCTCTTTCCCTTGGAACCAGAGGCGCTCAGCATGCTGGGTGGCTGCTTTGGGTGGGGTTGGGGAAGGTACATCTGCCACAGGGGCTGAAGCCCCACTTCAGGGCTTCGCTGCTCTGAGCTAAGAATTGCCCTCCATGGCTTTAAAAGGTGCCCAACAGGGCCAGCCGTGTGCTGGGAGAATAGCAGTGGCTCAGGGCGGGCAGGAGGGCACTGCACTGCCCCAACCGTGTGCTGGCTCCTCTCATGCCAGCCTTGGACTGGAAATCTCTCCCTTCCCCAGGACCACAGTTGGGAGACATGTGGGAAGCCCTGAACAAGGCCCTCAACCTTCCCGAACCTCAATTTCTCCAGCTGTGAAATGGGTGCAGTGAAAGTACCTATCAGGTCTCTCTCTCTCTCTTTTTTTTAACATCTTTAAACTCCACTTTCTTTTTTTATTTTTTTCTGTATTTTTATTGGTACGTTTTAATTATACATTAGGATTCGCTCTGACGTAAGTATAAAAGCATGGCATAGAATTCGCTCTGTTCCAGTCCCCAGCCCTCCCCCTTTCCCAACCTCCTCCCTCCCCCCGTTCCCTTCCCCCCACTCCACTGACCTTTCTGCCATTTGCTTTCAGTTTTTTTTAATCAGACCCTTGTGGGCATTAAAACGGTGAGATCCACTGCGGCGTGTTTACACACATACGCGGGAAAGTTCCTTCAGGTTCCTTCTGCTGTTCCTCCCTGTCGAGCCTCCTCCCTCCCTCTCGACCCTTCCTCTACCCCACGGATCATCTATTTTTATGGAACCCCCTCCTTTTCTCCCTCTGCCCCCTCATTTGGGACTAGCTTCTGCATATCAGAGAAAACATCCACACTCTGCCTTTTCTGGGTCTGGCTTACTTCACTCAGCACGAGGCCCTGCAGTTCCTAGGCCATGACTTCACTCTTCTCTGATTCTGGATGATCTTCCATGGTGTAGATGTGCCACATAGGCTGGCTCCACTGCTCGGCTCTTGAGAATTGTGCTGCTCTAAACGCTGAAGAGGCTGTGTTATTGCTGACTTAAAATGTCTGGGATATAAACCAAGGAGTGGGATAGTGGGTCATAGGGTGGCTCCATTCCTAGTTTTGTGAGGCATCTCCATACAGCTTTCCAGAGCGGTTGTACCAATTTTCAGTCCCACCAGCAAAGTATGGGTGCACCTTTTCCCCCACATCTCCATCAACACTTACATCACTTACATCATTACACTTACATCACTTATATTTGTATTCTTGATGATTTCCATTCTGGCTGGAGTGAGATGAGATCTCAAAGCAGTTTCTATTGGCATTTCCCTGATTGCTAGAGATGTTGCACGTTTTTTCATGTCTTTGTGGAGCATTTGTATTTCTTCTTTTGAGAAAGTGTCTTTTTAGTCGTTTTGGCCATTTATTAATTGGGGTATTTGTTAAGTTTCCTGAATTCTTTATATGTTCTGGATGTTAATGCCCTATCTGAGGAGCCGGTGGTGGCAAAGACCTCCTCCCGTTCTGTAGGCTCTCTCTTCACGCTCTTGCTTCTTTCCTTTGCTGGGCAGAAGCCTTTTAATTTGATGCCATCCCACTTATTAGTTTCTGGTTTTACTTCTTGAGCTTTAGGAGTCTTGTTAAGGAAGTCAGGTCCTGTGCCAACATGCTGGAGTGTTGGGCTTACATTTTCTTCTAGCAGTTACAGAGTTTCTGGCTGAAGTCCTAGGTCTTTGATCCACTTTGAGTTGCAATCCCCACCAAAATACCAATGACATTCTTCACAGAATTAGCAAACGAAGTTCTAAAATTCATTTGGAAAAAAATAAGAGGCCCAGAACAGCCAAAGCAATCCTGAGTAAAAAGATCAGTGAAGTCGGAGGCATCACTCTACCAGAACTCAAACTGCCACAGAGCTACAGTGCCAAAATAGTTTGGTACTGGCACCAAAGCAGGCATGAAGACCAAGGGGATGGAAGAGAAGACACAGAGACAGACCCACATAGATACGGTAATTGGATATTTTACAATGTTGCCAAACATGTTGGAGGCTCAAGAGGCTGGAGGATCTCATGTTCGAGGCCAGCCTCAGCAACTTAGCAAGGCCCTCAGCAACTTAGCGAGAACCTGTCTCAAAATTAATAAAAAAAAAAAAGAGGTCTGGGATATCATGCTAAGTAAAATAAGCCGATCCCCCAAAAGCAAAGTGTGAGTATTTTCACTGATATGTAGACGGTGATCCACAATAGAGGGCAGGGGAAGAAGAGAAGTTCAGTCGATTAGACAAAGAGGAATGGACAGAAGAAGGGGGGTAGGAATAGGGAAAAACATGGAATAAATCTAACATAACTATGAAAATACCTAAGTGAACCCCACCATCGTGCCCACCCACAAGAATGGGATCCCAATTAGAATAAGGTACATCCCATGCTTGTATACTTTATCAAGATTGATTCTACTGTCATGTGTAACTAAGAAGAACCAATACAAATACAAACAAATCCTTAATGCAGAAAAAGTTCCATGGTACCAGATGTTTACTATTAAATATTAATAAAAGAAAGAAGTTGGAAACAAAGAAACAAGAAGAGCTGGGAATGCGGCTCGGGGATTAAGCACCCCTAGGTTCAATCCCGGATATTGACAGTCTTTTAAACAAATGGTGCTAGAAAGCGGGATATCCACAGGTAAAGAAGGGGGCCAGCCCCCCTCACCTCACCCTGCACAGAAGTCAACCTGTCGGTTTTATCTGGTCAGTGAGACGAGGCGTGTGCCTGGCCTGCAGTAGCCCTCAGTGTCAGCTAGTGTAGTGACCGCTTGGTCCAAACTGCAAATGTTGCTTTTGCAAAAGGTGGTGTTGGTGAGGACACGGGACCCAGGTGTGGGTCCCTCTCGGGTGGGCAGCTGTGGCTCATTCTGTAGAGACATCCAGTGAGGTGCCCGCAGGCCCACTGTGTGCACGATGGTCCCTTCCTGGGGATGTGGCAGGGGTATCCTCAGCCACCCTGCGAGGAGCATGTCAGGGAGCTCTGCTTAGAGGCGATGGGGCAGGGGGGCATGGGTGGGAGGCAGCGGATACGCCCTGTGGGCAGCAGCCAGAACCAGAGATACAGCAAAACAGATGGCCGTGACGCTGAGCCACGTGGGAAACACAAGAGCCCTCGAGCTCCCGAGAGGGGGACCTGTGGCCACCCAACCACAGGCAGGTAGAAGGCGGGCTCCAGCTGGCTGGCAGACACGGGCAGGGCTCCCCTGCAGGATGGCACACAGGCTGTGCCACGCTGTGGGCAGAGGACTGGATGAGCTTGACCTTCTGCAGCTGAGGTTTAAAAAGTGAAGAAGCAGAAGGAAGGAAAGGGAAGGAAGGAAGGAAAGGGAGGAGGGAGGATCACTCCAACCAGACGGTGTTAGTGCCAGGAGGGGAGGGATCGGGCTCGGGTGTGAGGTGAGGGCAGCACCAAGGTGCCCCAGAGAGCCCACTGGTGTCCTGCGGAAGACCTCGCTGGCCATAGCTGGGGACCACACCAGCCTGGCTTTTTATGATGACATCTGCTTTCCTCCCTGTCCCCATCGCTAATGACAGGGCTCTTCTTGGGACGACTGCCCCCATTTCACAGAAGCAGCAGGTGAGGCCTGGGGCTGGGGGTGACCTGAGGTCATACCTCAAGAAGCGGGCGGCGTGGTGGCAGACTCCAGTCCCATGTTTGACTCAGAAACGACGCAGCTCGCCAACGGCCCCGCAGCTGGCAAGTGCTTGAAAGAAACCCTGGCCAGCTGTGCTGCCTGCGAGTCCCTCCACCCCCTCAGAGCGAACTCACCAGATCTAAGCAACCAGAACCCCCAACCAAGCCCACGGCACCCGCATTCCTCACAGCTCCCTGCACAGGAATGTGGGGGTGCACAGCAGCCCAGGCTCCTGGCTCCTGCTCCCTGAGCACAGAGGGCGTGGTGAGCAGTGCGCCTTTACAGGACCAGTGTCTGAAAACAGTGAGTCCCCAGGGCATAGGACTGGAGCCCAGCTCTCGGTCCCAAGTCTGGATAAACCCTGCGCCTTCTTGTGAACCCAGGATGCTTCTGCCTCAACCTTCCCTGTGTGCTTTTGAGCCCCCGCTGCTCACGGGGAAATGTGCAGTGTCCCCAGCAGGAAAACTGAACAGGCCCACAGCCTGCTGATGTCCCCCCAGCCCCCTCTCCTCCCTGGAAGTTCCAGACCAGCGGTCTCCAGGATGGGCAGGGGCACCCTCCCTGCACCGCCGGCCTCCCCTCTGGATGCCCCTCCACTCGCTCGTTCCCGTGCATCCACTCAGGTGCTTTCCCCTGGGCAGCTTTGCCCCTGCTTCCAAGCATCCCGCAGCCCCGCAGCACCTGCCTGCCGAGGGCAGTCACTGTTCTGACCCCTGCCCAGGCTGGGGCTGCTCAGGCCCAGGGCCAGGCCTTGTCTTCCCCACTCGGCTTTTCCTCCTGGCCCCCACTTCCCATGCACATACGCTGCTGCAGAGAAGTCACTGGTGACATTCATGGGACACAGTGACCTTTCCTCACCCAGAGAATGGCGAGGTCTTCCTCTTCTGAGCATGTGTCCCGACGTCTGCAGATGCAACCACATGGGTCTCTTCCAAGAACCAGGGATGGCCGGGGCACAGGCAGGCAGAGAAGCTGCTGTGGCACTGGCATCGGATGGGATGGTGGGTGTGTGTCTGGAGTGGAACCCCAAGGCTGGACCCGCCACGGAGCTGAGGGCGGCTCTGTTTGGAAGTGGCCAGGGGCTGTGGTGCAGGGTGGGGAAAACAGGAAAGAAGGGGGTGCCCTCCAGGCACCAGCTGCCCAGCTTGCAGGATGCCTAGGATACCTTGGGCTTGCGGGGAACTCAGCTTACAGTTGTGGCTGTGATGAGAGGTGACCTGAGCCCTCTCCGGTGTTGTCTTGGAAGACCCAGACAGCTTTTGAAATTTATTTTTTAAATAATTTGCTCTGTCACAGAAAACTTGGGAAATACGAGAGTATAAAAAAACAAAACTAAAACGGTCTGCAAGTCCCCTACCACGAGAACCCCAGTCTTTCTTTCCTGCCCACACCTGCTGCCCACAGACACATGTGGGCAGATGTCTGCCCCCGGGGCCAGGCACATGTCACCGCATTGTCACGGGTGTTCTGCGACTTCACTTCCCCCTTTCTGGTCCCGCTTTCTCCTGCTGGGTGCGGACGCCGGGAACACCTCCTGGCCATCCATCAGCTCCAGTCTCTCTGAGCCCCTCCCGGCTGGACGCCCTGCAGGGAAGTCCTGGCCATTGCTTGCTGTGAGCTGGGCTCTCCTGTGGCTGGCTCATGAGTCTGCCTCCTCACCCCACTGGACAGCCAGCTCACGTGGGTTAGTAGCCGTCCAGTCACGGCTCTGTAAGGGATAATGGAGAAAATGTATGAAAAGTGTCAAGAATAATTCCTGGCACACAGTGGTGCCGGAGCGGTTGGCCTCCCCTGGTGAACGAGGTAAGGTATGTGATTCTTTGCATGGGGCAAAGTGGGTCTTGCTCAGTGCCCAGCATGAACCTTGGCATACAACAGGCACTCAATATATGTCTATTGACTGAATAAGCATAGCCATAATGTATCAGACTGACTATTCCTTCAGACACAGCTAAACCCAGGGGCTCAGACAGTGTCACTCAGTTTCTCTCTTTCCATGTCCTTGTTCTTATCTCTGTCTTGGCCCTGCAGGGAGAGGACACAAGGTGCTGAGATTGCATTTCCAAATATAGTTTATGATCATGGCTAAAGAGAGGAAGCCTCCCGTGATGGGTCCTTATAGCAAATCTAAGGAGGTGTGAAAACCTGGATCTGGGATGTGTGCCTTGTTCTGTGGCCAGCTGGGTCCAGGGCCCTTGGAACCAAACTGAAGGCTTCCTACAGGAAGGGGTTCATTCTTGTGAGGAGGGGGAGGGCTGTTGGGCAAAATGGAAACCAGTTCCTGCAGCTCAGTACAACGTGCCGTGTGGGACACGGATTTTGACAGTGCGACAGACTTCCACCCCTCCTCCCCGCTCACCTTCACCCTAGGCAGCCAGCTGGGGCCTGGCTCTGAAAAACCACGTGACTAGCTATAGCCTGTGGGGTGGGGCTTCTAAACAGCAGCCACGCCCTCAGGGTCCAGGGGCTGCGGTGCCTCCTCCGCGGCTGTGTCCAGCTGCCTTCTAGCCTGGTGCATGGGGGGCGCCGGCTCTGAGAAGCGGAGTGGGGAAGGGGCAGGACGGATCCCGGGCTCCTGACTCCCATCCCGAGGCTCCAGCGTGTGTCAGGAAACCCGTCGGAGTGGAAGTCAGCCACTCCTTGCGGCAGAAACCACGCTAATTGGGAACAGCTGTCAAGTTTTCCGTGGCACAGGACAGATCCGGGACTTAGATTTCACAATTTACCAGCTGAGTTCACGGGCTTTTGACAGCTCGGTCATATTTCCACAAGTTACCCATAGGTTCCTTCTCGGGGTATGGGGGTGCTCTTGCACCCCACCTCATGGGCCCCGGTCTTACCCCACCCTACATCCTGCCTGGGTGAAGGGTTTTGCTACACAGATGGGGTCCCCTGTTATATAAATCAAACCCCATTTCCTTATCAGCTCTCTGGAATTTCACAGATGCCCAGATCAATAGACCTGCTGGAACTGGAGTCCACCCAGCTCCCTACTCCAGCACTCCTGAATCTTGGAGCTGGGGGGAGACCAAGGGGCTGGGTGACATTTGAAGGCTTGGGTAATGAGACTCACAACAATGGTTTTGTTTTGAGTCACAGGGACCAGTACAGAGTGAGAGGTCCTGAAATATCTGTTGATTGTCTACACCACTGCCACCAATTGGATTCTGAGTTGGGCGGGTGGGTGGATGGACGCATGGACATGGGGTTGCAGTTTGGAGGGGTGGATGGGTGGTGTGTTTGGTGTTTGATTTGGGAAGCTGGTGATCAAATCTGGCTCTGGTTCTTCCAAAGGGGTCCTGACATTTTCACCTTTAGTCAAGAAAGGAGTGTCCCTGCTTCCCATCCTGAGCTCAGGGGACTCTCAAAAAGGGACAGGTGAGGATCCAGTTTCTTATTCAGAGCCCAAGAACCTCTCCCAAGTACTCCCAGATTCTGTTCCAAAAGGCTGGGGAAGAAGAGGAGGAAAAGAGGAGAGTGGGTCCCTGAGTGTGGGAGGTGTTTAGTAAGGGGCTGGCTGGATGTTTAGGAGTGTCCGAGGGTGTGTGTGTGCTTGTGGGCGCTTGGGTGTGTCTGTGTGAGAAGTGAGAAGTTCCCCCTGAGCCAGGGGCCATAGGTACCCTGTCCTGGGGATGAGGCACTCACAGCCCTTCTTGAGCCCTCTGTGCTGCATTAAACATAAACTGGCTTCAAGGCTCTGAACTCCCGCACGTCTCAGATCCACATACTTTGAAATAATCAGAATTCTTTGCATGCCTCGGCAGCCAGGAGCGGTTTCTGGACTTCCTGCCAGCAGGAAGCCACGGGGTGCATAGCCCAGAGGCAAAGGCACCGGCTTGAGGATAGGAGACAGGTCGTCTGCAGAATGACCCCATATGGGGGTGGAAGAGGCAGCTTGGTTCCGGAAGCCTTAGCCCTTAGCCCTAGCACTACCAGCTCCTCAGGGCCCAGAACCACCCTGCTGGTTCCAGGGAGCCGTCAGTCCAGAGCCTCTGGCTGCCCCCTCCCCTTGGAGACCCCCCCATCTTCCTGGTCCCTGGGAATCCCACTCTACTTCCCATGGTTGTCTTGGAGTCCCAGAACTCCCTGCCTCGGTTTCCCTCAGGTGGCCAGGCGGTACCCGGGACCTCGGGCCTCCATGAAGACTGCCACCACCCCTCTGTCCACCTCTCCAGTTGTGGTCAGGATGAGCCCCTGCTGTGTCTTGCTGGAAACCCCTCTGGGGCATCTTGTGCAAGGCCCTCACTAACACGGCAGCGGTCAGCCTTTGGGGCGCTTTCTGTGTCCCGCCATCACCTGTGTCCTCTCTCACCAATATGCTTGGTCACCTGAGCGGGTAGATGCCACTTTCAACCCTGGTTGGCAGAGAAGAAGCCAAGGCCTAGAGACTTCAGGTCATCTGCCCAAAGTCATGCGGCTGAGTACACGAGTCCGCCCGTGGGTCTGGTTGTTGCGCGGAGCTGGGCCCAGGACACACGGCAAGGACCTGCTGCCCTGGGGCGGGGCTAAGCCGGCAGCGGGGCGGGGCCAGGCGTCATCACACCCCGCTCCTTGGGGAAGCTCCCAGGCAACATCTCTGTTGATCACAATTATAGCCTCTGGGCCTTTTACTCTTCTAGAGTGAGCAGAGAGAAGCACCTATCAGTGCTCCCGGCCTGAGTGTCAGAGCATCTGTCCCCACTCGTCACCATCCCAGCAGGCATGTGGAGGCACACAGCCCCTCACCACCTCCCTGTGCTTCGGAAAACCCACCTATGAATGACCTCTCTTTCCAGTGCAGCTGCTGGCCAGCGGGGCCGCAGGGACGTATACACAGGAGCCTGGGGTGGGGGATCATCCCAGCTCCAACCGCTGGCCCCTGGACTCCCTGCCCCCCAGCTCTTACATGTAGGGGTGTCCCCTGAAGGCAAAGCCTTGGACATATTTCTCCCCCGGCTCTCGCTGCTCAGGTACCCCAGGATCCACTCTAACTGTAGGAAGTAGGTGCTGGGCTCCTTGCTGAGCCCTCCAGGCGCTGCTTTCTTAAGTGGCCTGAGTGATATTTGAAAGAATAAAAGTTGATTTAAAAAAACTAGATTCCTTCTATAACCTGTTTACTTTCTGTATGTGTCATGGCGATGCCTGGTAGCTCTTAGAACTGGGCGGTAATATGAGCCTTGTGTCTCCTGAGGACATCTGAGATTCACCCAGGGTGGAGGGGCTGGTGCAGGTGGCAGTCACAGCAGCAAGTGGAGCTGATACCTGTCGGCATCTCCATGTGTCCAGTGTGCTCAGTGCCACATGCCTGTCCTCTCAAGAGCCCTAGGATATATGGTCTGCTATCCCATAAGGAAACTGGGGTATTTTTCTCAGTTGCACAGCTCGTGGGTGGCAGGGCCAGGGCTTGGCCTGGGCCATCTGGCCCCCGGGCCTGTGCGGCAGGAACATGCTCTTTCCTGATGACAGTGTAGGAGCTGGGCCTGGGCTCCACAGCCCTGTGCTCCTGGCTGCCTGTGGCAGACTTGCAGGGCTCTGTGGCATGTGCTGAGGGGTGCCCAGGGTGTCCTTCAGGCTATGCCAGAGATCCAAGGGGACCAGGTGCCACATTAGCACTCTTTGGGGATCCCACTTAAGAGGGAAGTGGCTTTTGGCCTCCAGGCAGGGCCTGAGCAGCTCCTCTGGCTCCAGGCTGCCCATCTGCCCCTTGCACAGGTAGGGACACTGGGTCCAGGGAAAGAAGGGCCTTCACTGAGAGCCTGAGAGGCCACACTTCTCCCTCACCCAGAAAGGCTTCTGCCTGCCCAGTGACAGTGATAAGAAGAAATACTGATGCCAGCCCCGGTCCCCTGGACACTTCACGGGCACCAGTTCTTTCAATCCTTCTGCTCCCAGAGGCAGGCAGGACCACTCCTTTTCCCAGGGGAGGAAAACCGAGGACAGCAAGCTTTCTGCTCAGAGCTTGTGTGGCTGAGGCAGGGTCTCCCCCAAGCAGGGGGCCCGTTTCATTTTATGCCCGCCCATGTTCATCCCCCTGCCCTCTGGGTAGATGTGGCTGCTCATTTGCACATGCCAGATGCCAGAGCCACGGGTGGGCACAGTACAGCCCCAGGTTCCGGGGTACTCCGCCCAGGTTCAGAGACAGGTGTGAAAACTCTCCTTACCCTCATGCATGTGTGGTGCCAACTGGGGGCAGGTGCCCTGGGGGCCGCCTGGACTGAGCATAAAGGGTGGTCTCCAGCCAACATCAAACCCTCAGACCTGATCTAGGGCTCCCCGTGGTTCTGGGAATTTGCCCCTGATGGCCTTTCCTTCGACTGACCGAGGGCATGTGCTGGTAGTTGGTGGAAACATGCACCAGGAGCAGTGGGCTGGGTGGGGTAGCACACATACTAAACAGGAAGTGCCCGCCCAGGCTCCAGGGGCAGCCCAGGCATACCTGTGCCCTCAATTGGACTTAGGTGGGATGCATCCAGTGCCCACCCAGAGGATCAATGTGTGGGTGGGCTGGACTCAGGGCTCTGCCTCTTGTTAGCTGGATCATGGACCCTCTCATGCCTCTGTTTCCCCATCTGCAAAATGGGACTTAGAATCCATCTTCAGAGTGCTGCTACGAAGACTAGTTTAGGCCCGCTCCTGGAGCTCACCTGCACTGACCCTGCCTGGCCCTGGACCAGAAGGGACCAAAGCCCTTCTGGAGAAGCCCCCAGGGTGACAGCACTGGAGCCTCCAGGAAGTTGGGCCTGAGGTCTGAGCATATCCACCCCTACTACTCAGAGTCGATGCACCTACATTAGTTTTAGGTTTTTAAACAGGATGTCAATGTTAGGTTTGGCTGGATGCCCTGTCCTCCAGAACTCTCCCTCCTGCTCCCCAGGGGAAGTGATCAGGACAGGTGGCGTGTGTTTCATATTTTTACTGCGTCTATGTGTGTGTCTGTGCATATATTTTAGGTTATTTGGGTGCTTCTCACCAACATCTCATTCTGTGTATCTCTGGCTTTTCCACTCCACACTATTTTCTTTTATTGAGGAAAACTTCTCATGTGAGATCAGCCACCTTGCAGCATATGCCTGAGTGGCACTTGGTGTGTTCATGTGCTGGCCAGCCTCCACTGTGAGCTGGTTTTAACACAGTCCCCCAGACTCACTGTCCCCAGCAGTACGCAGCCCACCCAGCCCTGCCTCTGGCCACCTCTACGCTGCTTTCAGTCTCCGTGGATTTGCCTCTTCTGTCCTGTAAATGGGGCTGTATGACACCTGTGCAGTGTCCGAGGCTCACCGTGCAGGGACAGGCAGATCCAGGTGGCCCACTGGAGCTGCTGAAAGGGACCAAGGCTCTGTAGCTCCTGCATTCCGTCCCGTGCTTCCCCAGGCGAGGACTTCCTGGTTCCTGGGGAGGGTCCAGTCCAGGCGTTCTGAGTACCCGGTGCTGCATACCAGACTACCCAGAACTCAGTGGCTAAAATAGTCATTGTAGTATTTCTTTTGCTTCTGTGGCTTGACTGGGCTCAGCTGAGCTGTTCTTCTGCAGGTCTCACTTAAAGCACCTCATGCAGTCAGATCGCAGCTAGAACGGGAAGCTCAGGGGATTTGGGGGTGGCCAGGCCTCTTTCCTCCTCCAGTGGCACTCGTAACAGAGTAGCCAGCCTCTTACGTAGTGACTCTGGACCCTGAGAACAGGAAAGCAGAGTGACCAGCCCCATTGAGGCTGAACCCAGATGCCCAGCTGAGCCCTTCCTGGTTAAAGTAAGACCCACACCAGAGTGGCCAGTGTGGCCATTGCTGAGGACCAGCCTCTGTACTGGGCTGTGGCTTTGCCAAGTCATGGGTGCACCTGCCTCCAGTCTCCTGGGCGGCTGCTGACTCTGTCTCCAAAACACACCTCCTGCCCCATGCTCCAACAGGCAGAGAACCCATCCTCAGTGTCTGTGTCTTCACCCTGGGACTCTGCCCAGTGTGTCGTGGTGTGACTGTTACTATGCGTTTTTAAGTCACTGCTGTAACAAATTACTGTAACTCTGTGGCTTAAAATGACATACGTTTATTCCTGTGCCATCTGGAGGCCACAGTCAGGTGTCTCTCTGTGTGGAACTCAAGGTGCCCGCAGACCACCGCCCTCTGAAGACCCCTGTGAAGACCCCTTCTTTCCTTTTCCTTCCCTGCTGTGCCTGGACATGGTCTCTTCCTCATCTTCAAAGCCAGGGTGGCACCTCCCTGGCTCTCACTGCTCTGAGCCACCTCCTTCCATGAGAAGCCTGGTGCTGACCCTGTTCCACACCCAACCCCTCAATCACATCTGCAAGTCCCTTTTGTCACGTGAGGAAATGCATCCATAGCTGCTGGGGATGAGGGCGTGGACCTCTGTGGAGGATGCAGATGTCTTTGCCTGTCTCTCAATTTGTTGGCCGCCCCCCTCCTTTTCTGCTTTGGGGAGTTATTGCATAATTCTGCCCATCCCCCCATGGGCTTATGGACTCTCACTAGAGACCAGCTTCTTGGTATACCGATGACCAACGTGCATCCAGTGTCCGCTTTACCCTTTTATAACCAGCAGGGTGGAAACAGGAGCCTCTGCATCCTCTGATTGGGGACTGAGGTTTTAAGGATGCAACTGTTTGTAAAGGTGCAGAGGAGCCAACTAGGGACAGGAGCACCCTAGGCTGATGACAGTGACCCCAAGAGCCAAGACCCGGCCAGGCTTCACAGGAAGGGCACAGGGCGAGCTGGGTGGAGAAAGCCACCCGGTGGGAGCTGCGGTCTTGCGCTCTAGCCAGGCCACCGCAGTCCTGCCGGGTGGACCTGGGACTACCTCTCCTCACCTGGCCTCCCCAGCCCTGTTGCCTGCCAGCCAGCCCACCCCCAGAGCCCACCCGAGACAGTCTATTGATGAAGAACCCAGATGGCTGGCCTGGCCCTGCAGGGCAGAGAGCCGGCTTCTGCAGGTGGCCACTGGTCTGGAGGGATAGGCACAAACCCCAGCATGTGCCCCAATTGGGGAAGGCATCCTTTGTCATAGAGAGTGTTTGAGTCTAGTCATGTAGCAATACCTTTTTTATATTTTGCCTTTTTTCTTAAACAGGACCTTTGTCCCAAGACCATGGGGATGCTGTTTTTTAAATTGCAAGTGTGCGCGTGTGTGTATACATTACTGTGGTAAAATGCAAATAACACAAGAGGGACCATCTTTGCCACTTCAAGTGTGTAGTTCAGACTGTAAGAACGTTCACATGTGAAACTGATCTCCAGAACTCTCCATCGTGCAAAACGGAAACTCTCCTATTGGACATCAGTCCCCACTTCTGTCCCTGCCCTCTGCCACCACCACCAAGGTTCTGTTTTCTGTCCCCTGGAGTGTGACTGCTCCAGGGACTGTGTGTGATGGAACCATCCGTGTCCATCTTTTCCCGCCTGCAGTATTCACTCAGCATACTGTCCTCAAGGGCCACTCATGGCAGTGATAGGGTCACCCTCTTTTTGAGGCTGAGTAGTATTCCCTTGTGTGGATATGCCACACTCTGTTTATCCTGTCATCTGCCGATGGCACTTGATGGCTTCCACCTTTTAGCTGTTGTGAAGAAAGCTGCTAAGAGTGTGGAATGTCTTTGAGACCCTCCTTTAATTCTTTTGGGTCTATACCCAGAAATGGAATTGCTGTATCATATGGTGATTCTATTTTTAATTTTTCAAAGAGCCACTAAACTGCTTTCCTCTGTGGCTGCACCATTTCGCATTTCCGCCGACAGTACCCGAGGGTCCTGCTTCTCACGTCCTTGCCTCCCATATCTTCTGCCTTCTGTATTTTTTTTGGGGGGTGTCTTCCTAGTGGGTATGAGGTGGTATTTTACTGTGACATAGAGACATTTTTGCACACACTCTTTTAAAAGTGACAACAGTTTGCTTTTTGTACTCAGGTCTCGATTTCATTGGTGTGTCAGCTTTTCAGTGCTGTGACAAACACCTGAGGAAACCCCCGTAGAGGACGAGCGGTCGACTTTGGCTCACAGTGTCAGAGGTCTCATCCCTGCTGGGCTGGCCCCCTGCTCTGGGCCCGAGGTGAGGCAGAGCATCAGGGCCCAAGGCTGTTCACCGCTGGCAGCTGGGATGGAGGGCTGGGAGGTGTGCGCTGGGGGGAAGGGACTATGGACAAGACCTTCCTCCAACCATGCCCCGCTGCCACTCAGCTCTCAAGGGGCTAATCTATTGGCGGGGTCAGAGGCCCCGGGATAAGTCACTTCCCAAAGCCCCACCTCTGGGTGCTGTGCACAGGGGACCAAGCCTTCAGCACACAAGGCCCTGGGGACACTCCAGACCAGGTATAACGACTGGCTCTTTGTGTTCGTGGGTTGTGTGTGGTGAGGGCACAGTGTGGCTCCTCCTCACAGGCCCTGCAGGTGGGCTGCCAGCTGTCCATGCCCAGCGCTGATGTCCCCCTGTCAGAGCCATGGTGCCACGCCTCCCTGCCCCTCTGCTCTGTGCTGTGGTCTGTCCTGTGCCTGGCTTTCCCACCGTGACTTGTAAGTTGCCTTTCCCTTACCCCAGCTGGGGCAGAATGTTCTCTCCAAAGGTAGGCTCCATGCTCTTCCCACAGGGTGACCTGCACTCCTTCCATCAAATGGTGGGGCCTGTGTCCACTCCTTGGACTGGGCTGGCCTCTGTGACTGCCTGGGCAGACAGAGCGTGCAGTGGTGATGCTGGGTGACTTCTGGGGCTGAGTCGTAAAGGTCGAGCTCTGGGCCACCTGGGTTGCTCGCTCCTGGCTGAGGTTTCAGGGAGCTGTGTCATGGGGGTGTTTGTGTCGCGGGCCATGGGAGTCCCGGGCCGCAGGTGGAGACAGGCATCTCTGAGATGACACCAGCCTGCTCCCACCTGGATGCAGCCTGTCTCCCACTTGAGATGCCTGCGGAACTTCCAGGAGGTCACCAGGTTTGGGAGTGACCCACTTCACAGCATGCACACACGCCTTATTTCTCTTTGTGGCACTTTTTACCATCCGATGTTGGCCTGTCGAGGATGACCCTCCAAAGCTCTCTGGCTTTCTTTGGTTCTCCCCCATCTGGGTGTGTGTGCCCTTTGGGCAGCACCGGGCTGGTTTTGTTCCCTGTGGAGCAGGAACCACAGTCAGGTCATTTTAGGTCTTAAATGAATATTTGTCAAAGGAATGAACAGGTAGGTGATGTCTCCCCAATCCTTTCTTCTCCACAATTCTCCTGGACCTTTGGAATGTGAAGATATGCTTGTGAGCATGCTCCTGGGGATCTCGTTGGGTTGACAGGTGAATGGGGGGGGGGGGACACAGGGGACCACAGTCCTCAGACTCTTGGAACCAGTGGGAATTCTCCCTAAGTGAAATCTTCTTCTGGGTTCCATATGAGACTTGTGCCTTGCGGTTTCTGGTTCTGCACTGTGAAGCAGGAGGGTGGGCCCGGTGAGGGACGACTGTGAGGGCCGTGGTGCTCCGGGCAGGGCAGCTGGGGAGGGCTCGGGAGCTCCCTCTGGGGAGCCTGGTGTGGTGGTGGTTTACAGAGTCTGGGGCCAGCTCTGCTCTCACCATGCTCTGTGTTGCAGTCTGGGCTTTGCCTAGACCTGTGTGAGTGGGTCCACCTATCCAAAGGACACAGGAGGGAGTTCAGATCAGAGAGGGCAGGCTGTGGCCAGAATGGAACAGGAAACCAGCACCTTCTTTCAGGTGACCAGGCCATCAGCATGTAATGGCGTCCACTGGGGACAGCTGCCTCGGACCAACTCTTGTCTGCTCATCCACAGACATGGGGATGTCTCTTCAAGGCAAAGCGTGAGCTCCATCCAGGACAGTTAAGCCTCACTTTTTATGCCGCCACCTCCCAGTCATCCTGCATGGATGGTTCCAGGCTCTCCAGTCAGCCCTGCTGCACTGAGGAGGGTGCCAGGTGGGTGTCAGGGGCTGAAGAATGCAGTGAGAGATCCCTCGACACACTCATGTACACACATGCATGTGCCAGGTTTCTGTTCTCGCGACTAAAAGGCTCAGGGGTCACTCCAGTTAAACTGGGCTAACTGGGCTGCACGAAATAACCACACAAGAGACACAAGTACCTTTTTCTTTGGGGTCACTGTGACGGCTCCTCTGACCTTAAGGGTCCGCAGAAAGAGAGAGAGCAAGAACACACGCTGACCCCTTTTATTGAGGAGAAACTATTCAAATGAGGCAAGGGGTCGGGTTTCAGGGGGCTGAGTATCTTCATGATGTCCACTGTCAGCAGGTTGACTGACACCTGGGTAGGCCACACCCAAGGGCACAGTAAGAGAAGGGGACACACACAAGGCACTTCCATGGAAGATTCTATCCTAAACAGGGCAAGGGGTTATATTACAAAGGAACAGGTGAGCGTAGCTTCACCCCTGGGGCTGTAGCCAGACACACCCATGCACGAGACACCGACCCTCACACCCAAGAAGGGTGCCACATTTCTGTGACTGAGAGCCTCAGCACCCAGCTGGGGAGTGTAACTCAGTCATGTGTAAGGTTGACCTCCCACACGCGTGCACACACACACAGACCCATGCACATTGCACCTGCTCACACATGCACACACAAGCACATGCACATACATGTTAAACACACTCAGAGAGATGCACAGCACTCACAGGCACACACCTGCACAGTGTCTCTGGCCTCCTGACCCAGCAGAGCCCAGGGGACCATGGCGGTTCACATAGACTTGACGTCTCCACGGCACCCAGCTCAGGGACAGCTGTCCCTGAGAGGATGCCAAGTGGATGGAAAGAGGCTTTGGCTTTTGACAGTGGGTATCTGGGTGATGTGACCTGATAGCTCTGTGCCCCCCGAGGAAGAGAGAACAACCATGGCATGGGCAGCTGTGACCACGCAGGTGCCAAAGCACTCCCAGGACTCATGGCCAAAGTGTCTGAGTGTACAGGGGACCATCTCAGTGTGATGTGCAGATGTCGCAGTGTGTGCTGTGTGAGTGTGTCTGAGTGTGTTGTGTGGCTGTGTGTGTCTGGGTGTGTGGGCGGCATGTGTGCTTTGAGGTGTGTGAGTGGGGAGCATGCCGGCCTGCAGTGGGGCACGAGCCGGCCCATCCAGGCTTGCTGCCATGTGCCCCAGGTGGCCCCACAGGGCCCCTCCTTAGGACCTGGAGCCTGGTGAACACTCTCTGGTGGCACCTCCCTGCCTCCTGCCACCCAGCATATCTTTATTATAGAACATGGAACTCTCTCCATGTTCCATAATAAAGTCAAGGAATGTCAGTTGGTCCAGACAGGAGGGTTCTCTGATACTCCCAAAGAGGGTAGGTGGGCAGTGAGCACAGGTGGGCAGTGAGCACAGGTGAGCAGTGAGCACAGGTGGGCTGTGAGCACAGGTGAGCTATAAGAAAGGTGGGCTATGAGCACAGGTAGACTGGGCATACAGGTGAACTGTAAGCACAAGTTGACTGTGAGCACAGGTGAGCTGAGCACAGGTGAGCTGTAAGCACAGGTGAGCTATGAGACAGGTGGTTTGTGCCCAGCCAGACTGCAGCAGGCTATGAGCACAGGTGAGCTATGAGATAGGTGGACCATGAGTATAGGTGGGCTGTGAGACAGGTGAGTGATGAGACAGGTGATCAATGAGATAGGTGAGCTGTGAGCACAGGTGAGCTGAGCACAGTTGGACTGTGAGTACAGTTAGACTGTGAGCACAGGTGGACTGTGAGTACAGGTGGGCTGTGAGCACAGGTGAGCTATGAGACAGGGGAGCTGTGAGCACAGGTGGGCTGTGAGCACAGGTAGACTGTGAGCACAGGTGAGTGGAGCACAGGTGGACTGAGAGCACAGATTAGCTATGAGACAGGGGAGCTGTGAGCACAGGTTGACTGAGCACAGGTGAGCTGAGCACAGGTGAGCTGAGCACAGGTGAACTGTGAGCACAGTGAGCTGAGCACAGGTGGACTGTCTGCTCAGGTGGACTGTGAGCAAAAGTGGGCTGTGAGCACAGGTGAGCTGAGCACAGGTGGGCTGTGAGCACAGGTTAGCTATGAGACAGGGGAGCTGTGAGCACAGGTTGACTGAGCACAGGTGAGCTGAGCACAGGTG
>NW_025999900.1:65079345-65086738 GCF_001458135.2 Marmota marmota marmota | reverse complement strand
TCTCTGTATTACCTTAGATAGCTGACCTTGTAAATCTCCATGTCCTTGTAAAGTCTTCCATGCCCTAACTGCGTCTGCAGCAATTTGTGCATATATAGCAGGATCATATTCAATTTGTTGCCGTTGACCCTCATAAGGTCCTTTTCCTAACAACATATCTAGATTTCTTTGAGGGTAACCGGCTGCTGCATTTCGCCTAGCTGTCTCCGTGCAAAATTCCTCATTGGCAACCTTCCATAACAAATATTGTCCTCCATTTAGCACAGATTTACACATGCTAGCCCAATCTGCTGGCATCATGTCCAAGTTAGTAATGGACTCGACCATGCTTACCGTGAAGGGTGCTTTGGGACCATAGGTTATTACAGCCTCCTTTAACTGCTTCACTGTTTTAAAATCTAAAGCACAGTGAATTCGCTGCCCTCCTACCTGTTCAAGTACAGGGCATGCTAATCTTTGAGGTCCTGTCTCAGGATCCCATTTATCAACTACGGGGTTTGAGGGCTACTCAGCTGTCTCCATAGGTGGGGCTGTTGGTTGAATTACGCCCTCTGGTGATAAAACGGAGTTAGTAACAGCCTCCTGTTGTAGCCTTTTTCCTAATAACCCCTTTTCCTTTAAATTTTCTTCCTCTGTCTGACTAGCTCGAGAGACCTTCTCTTTTGCTTTATCTAAAATGTCTTTCTCCATGGTCTAACAATTTACTTAACACCTTTTTGGTTTGTTTTTTACTAATTTCTAATCTACTATAAAGATAACGCAACCCAATAAGATAAGACAAAACAAAACCGAAACTGAATGAAACAAAAATGGAATAAAAAATCGTTGTATCAATTTTCTCTTCCTCAGGGCCGAACAGCTTCAAACCTTTAGCCAACCATTTTTCCCAGTTTGCCTGAGAAATTTCTAGGGATAGGCAGCTTGAAACAAAAACAAAATAAATCAAAACAAGAACACATTGTTTTTTGAAATGGTCACCCATTCTCTCGCCTTCCCTCAGGGGCGAGCAATTTCACTTACCTCCAAGCTTTAGACGTTCCCCATCCGGGCCACCAAATGCTGCAGTCTGGCTGGGCACAAAATCACGAGCCACTCACAGCCTTGTAGATTCAAACAGCAATACTTTATTCCCGAACTCACACCGGCACTCTACACACACGTTCTGGGCAAATCCACACTCTCCACCGGACTCTGAATCCCAAATACTCTCTGAATCCCGTGAGAACTCAACGGGAACTCAAGGCGCCTGAGGCAGCAGAAGGTGGCAAGAAAGTCAAGGGGGCATGCCACGTATGGGCTACATGTGCTTGTGTTTGTTTGTAAGACTGGAAAGGCCAATGCCCAAATTCATGCTCATAATTTGAGATGGTTAATTTTATTTATTAATTTGACTGAACAATCAGGTTCCTAGGTATTTGTTCAAATATTACTTCTGGGCATGTGTGGGAGGGTGTTTCTGCATGAGACTAACATTTGACTCTGTGAACTGAGTGAATAGATGGCCCTCCCCAATGTGGGTGGGCCTCATCCAATACCCCATCCCCCGCCCCCACCCCATCTCACTAGAAAGGAAAGGCTGAGAAAACGTAACTGTTTTCCCTTGCCTTTCCTTGAGCAGGCACCATCTTCTCCTGCCTCGGACTTGAGTTTGGACTTGGACAGGAACTTGCACCATGGGTTCTCCTGAGTCTCCAGCTTAGCCAGGATTGCTCAGCCTCCATAACTGCATGAGCTAATTCCTGTCTTTTAAAACCCATTTATCGGTGGTAGAGGCTTGCCCGGTGCACATGGGGCTCTGGGTTATGTCCCCAGCACCCCCCCCCCCACACACACACACAATTATTACAATGGAAAATAGCAAAGGATACATTTTAAATTTAATTCTATATTTGAATTAAATAAAAAATATGTTGTACATAATAATGGAGTCACCATGCTACCAAAAGAAACCCCGAAAATGCATGTGGTATTCATGAACAATAAAAGCCTGATGGTTAGGTTAGCCCATTTTCCATGTTAAAATCCGTCTGCTGATGCTGCTTTCCCTCCAGCTTTACTGAGTTCTCTCTCCCCACCCCCGACACACACTTATATGCATAGATCTGTTTGGGGTATATGATGTGATATTTGGTACACATGTAAATGATAAATGATAAATGATCACAATCAAGCTAAGTAACATAGCCACCATCTCACATCATTTCTATTTTTTGTGTGGTCAGAACATTGAAGATCTATTTTCTTAGCAATTTCAACTATAAAACAGAACATTCTTAACATTCTTAACTACT
Source organism: Marmota marmota marmota (assembly GCF_001458135.2). Taxonomy (NCBI): domain Eukaryota; kingdom Metazoa; phylum Chordata; class Mammalia; order Rodentia; family Sciuridae; genus Marmota; species Marmota marmota. Next base: position 65,084,447 of record NW_025999900.1, on the reverse strand, counting down.
TGAGACCACATGAACCTATTCATCCCAACTCCAGCCATGTGCCCTTTGACCAGAACCTGCCCCTCCTGACCACCTTTCTCCCTCTGCCTGAGTCCACGTGTCGTCTTGCACAGGAGACCATGCAGTTTGTCCTTCCGTGCTTGCTGTAGTTCACTTGGCATAACATCCTCCAGGCTCATCTGTGTTGTCACAAATGCAGAATTTCTTTCTTTTTGAAGGACAAATAATTTTCCATTTATGTAAAATAATTTTCTATCTTATTTCCATATTATATATTACTATTAATATAATATAAATATTCTATATTAGTATGGTATTAATGTCATATTCCTGTGTTCTTGTTTCCATATGGAAACCACGTTCCATATACACACAACGTTTTCTTTTTCCGTGTCCACTGATGGGCACTTGGGCTGATCCACGCCTTTGCTCTTGTGAACAGTCATGGGATTGCTGGATCACTGCTAAATCTAGTCTTAGTTTTTGGGGGAACCTCCATACTGTTTTCCATAGTGGCTGGGCTCATTTATGTTCCAACTAATTATGTGCAAGGGTCCCCTTTTCTCCACATCCTCCTCAGCTCTTGCTCTCTTTGTCCTTTTGATGAGGGCCATTCCTGCAGGTGGGAGGCAGGGTCTCCCTGGGGTTGGGATTTGCACTTTCCCCTGCAGCTGGTGAGGGTGAGCACTATTTCTCATGTACCTGCTGCCATCTGTGTGGCTTCTTCTGAAAAATGCCTATTAAGCTCCTTTGCCCATTTTAAAACTGTCACTTGTTTCCTTGCTATGGAATTGTTTGAATTCCTTATATATGTTAGACACCTTACCAGATGCATGGCTTACGAATGGCTTCTCCCACTTCCTATGCTTTCTTTCCTGTGTTGATTGCTTCCTTTGCTGTGTAGAAGCTGGGTAGAGTCCATTCCTTATAGTAAATTAATCTATCTATCTAATCACCCATCCATCCAACCAACATCTATCTAACTATCTCTTATTGGTTCTGTTTTTTTTCTTCTGGAGATTAATACATGATTTAAAATGTCACATTTTCTTTCCATACAATGACATTAAACAGCAAACACCATAACAAGTTGAGATCTCATGGAAGAGAAGGCACTTTCCTACGCTTTCTTTCTGCACTTAGACCTCCATATCAGGGCCACTGTGCAGATGATCACTTCTTCCTCAGCCCCAGGTCATCAGACCCACTCTCCGCAGCATCAGGAGTCCTCTGCCTGGCCACAGGGGTCCAACCAGCTCTACATGGATCTGAAGATTTTAGAGGCTATGGTTTCATTTTTCAAAGGACCTAGTCCTTTGAGGTTTGCAACCACCAACCACCTCTTCCTTCAAGGGCCCCAGAGAGACCACAGTGTAGACCCCCATTCCTCCACTCGGGGTTGTTAGAGTAAGACAGACAACCCCCGAGATCCAGTTAAATTTGAATTTCAGGTAAACCATGAATTTAAAAACTGTTTTTAGTATATCTTTAAAATCACCTATATTTGGGATACACTTACACTAAAAAATCATTTTTTTGTTCAGCTGAAATGCAAATTCACTGCGTGTCTGATTCTGTTTAGCAGCCCTGCCCCCACTGTTCTTCCCAAGGCCTGTCCTCATGGCACCTCCACCCAGGCCCGCCCAGGGCCACCATCTCCTGCAGACCTGTGCCCTGTGCCCTGGCCTCTCCGCCCCCAGGATTCTGCTTGCCACAGCCACAGGGTCTGCTCTTTTCAATTGTATTTTTTCAGTCATAAGAGCAATGCGTGTTCACTACAGAAAAATCACAGGCTACAGATAAGCAATAAGAAGGAAGCAAGAAAACACTCATAATCCCACCCACACAGGAACGGCGGCTGCGACTACCTCGGGGTAGATTTTTCTAGAGCTCTGTGTGTGTGCACCTCTGTGCATCTTTGCAGATATTAAAAAAGAGCATGCACATGCTACACCACAGTCCACACCCGCAGCCCTGCGGGGCTCTCAGGTAACCTGAGCAGGGCTCTGGAGCACCCTGACCTGTTTCAGCCACCAGAAAGGGCACCATGGACCCCATGCTGAACCCCCAGCACTGGGGTCAGAGAGGCCTGTGGCCACAGGCAATTTCTAATTCTGGGGCCGCCAAGTGCCACAGAGTGGTGTAAACAACAGAAACAGTGAGACTGGAGGTCAGAGGCAAAGGTGTGGGCTGGGGCTGGCTTCTTCCTGGCTCCTTGATGGCTGCCTTCCTAGGGTGTCCTTATAGGGCTTTTCCGGTGTGTGTCTATATTCTAATCTCTTCTTTTAAGGACACTAGTCAGATTGGATTAGGGCCCACCCTAATGACCTCATTTAACATAATCATCTCTTTATAGCCTATGTCCAAATAAGGTTTCATTTAGAGAAACTGGAGGTTAGGACTTTAACATCTGAACTTGGAGGGAAAAATTCAGCCCCAAACATCTTGGCCCAGCTCCCTGCAAACATTTTGAGCTTCAGTTTGTTCATCCATAAAATGGGGCCGAGGATCATATTCCTCTCACTGGAACTTCAGCGCGGCCAAGTCAGATCATCCTGAGAAGGTGCTGGCCCCAGACCTGGCTCTTGGGATAAACAAACACTCAGAGGTCACTTCTCTTGTCTTTCCTTCCCTGCAGGTGGATAACCAGGGGGCCATGGGCCTCTTGCTACCTACCTACTCCTTTGCTCACCAGTTTATTTAGGTTAACTCCTAGAGGAGAGTGCCTGGGTCAGAGGTGGAGGCCAGCTTGCCTCCTGAAGGTGCACCTGTGCCGCTTGGTCAGTGGTGGACATATGTATGTGCCCCCTGCCTCCATCCTCGGCCCCTGGGGCTCCTCCCCACCCCCATCACCTGCTCCCCTTTCCTGTTTGCAGGTCCTACTGCCCCTAAAGGCTCACAGAGACCCCAGACATGTGCCTAGGGCTCTCCCCATGCTGGCCCTGGCTCCTCTCTGCCTCTCCTCCTCCTCCACTATTGTCCCTTCCTGTTTGCACCACACAGAGAACTCCTTGCTCTTTGACCAGATGTGCACGCTTAGGCTTCTGGGCCTTTGTTGTGCTCCCTTCTAAGGATGCCCTTCTTCCCGTGTCTTCCTGGGAGAGGAAGGGACGCTGGCCCCAGACCTGGCTCCTGGGATAAACAAACACTCAGAGGTCACTTCCCTTGTCTTTCAACTTTTCCTATGGACTCTTTTAAAGTCCCTCTTCCCCCTTCCTGCTGAAGTCTGTACTGCATGATAGATAAGCCACTCCAGACCCTGGAAAACACGAAACAGCAAGGATGATGTCTGTCTCCTGCACCCCACCATCCCAGCGCTACTTGAGGACAGAGTTGAGTTCCTCCTCAAGGGGGGAGTGGGGCTCAGAATTCAGGATGGTGCCAGGCAGGAGCAGGCATGCAGGCGCAGACCTGCTCAGACTGGATGGGATCGCCCGGGAAAGCCAAGGGAAGGATGCGAGAGGGTGGGCGTTGGGGGCGTGATCCCAGTTATGGAAAACACATCTGAGAATGTCACATGAATGACTGCAAATATGTGGAACAGAATCTAGAAGCAGACACCCCACCAGTCCACAGGCATTGTCCTGGATGAGAGGGAAAGGTGACAGACATTCGCCAACACTTCCAAACATCTCTGACCCCCAGGGAAGACACATTTCCTTCAGAGGCCCAATTACATGGATACTCACATGAACACACCCACACACATTCACACATATACTCATACACTGCATGTGACTGAAAGTAAAGTTGCAGGAAACTACTTCCTTAGGTGAGATATAGGCTGATATTTTTATTTTATTTAATCTATTTCAGTTCTTCAAAGTGCTTGACTTGATCCAATAAATGGATCTCATGACCCACTGCTGCATCCTGATTTATAGCTTGAAAAATCCTGCTCTATGTTCTTTTATATTTAACATTTGATATTGAGAATGGGTTGTGTATTATCATTGTATTTTTTCACTTTAAGAGAGCCAGCATTGAGAAAATGGAGAACAATAACAATCAAACTTTCTAGAAGACAGTTTAGCAACATGTGGCAAAACAGACATTTTAAAAGTCATGCATGGGTCTTGACCTGCCATTTTACTTGGGGACAAAGAGGGACAGAGCTGAGAACAATTGCACATGCTGATTTTCTGCATAATAAGGGAACATCCTTAACACGTGGAGTGCCCCCCCCCAAGTTGTCCCTTACTCTTCTTTTGGCCACCTGGTGTTACCATTCAAGCTGATTTATTGACATGGAAAGAGCGGGGGCGTGGGAAGAGGGGGTGCCCAGTGAGTACAAAGTTAATGGTAGGCCACAAAAGGACAATCCGCTCTTGTTTACCAGGGAGGGAAAACAGAGTTGAAAGTGCACACATTGAGAGGTTACCTTGCCTTGGTTCTATTGCTTCTCTGAATTCTTCTGTTCTCCGCAGTGAGCAGACATTATTTTCATAATAAGGGAGGATTTCCAAGGAAATGAGAGAAAGAAACTAAAGAAGGAAAAGGAGCACAGAGGAAAAAGAAAAAGATGAAGGAGAAGGGGGAAGGAAGGTAAGGAAGAAGGAACAAAGAGAAATTGGGGAGGCAGATGTTCTCTCCCCTCTGCGGCGGCGTGGGAGAGCGGGTCCCTCCAGCGTGAGGAGTGTTTAAGAGCCAAAGGTCCCCGCGCTGAGCGCGCGTCAAGGACTGGGAAGTCCTAGGAGGCCCAGTGTGCGCAGCTCTGCTAGGAGGAAAGGTCGCTCCGCGCGCCCTTAGGGTACCCCTGAGTGACCAGCAGGGAGGCGGAGCAGCAGAATCGTGCTCTGCGGGACCCAGGGCAAACCCAGCTGCCCCTGTCTTCCGCGAGTCTCCAAGTCCCCACCTGGGACAGCCGGCGAGCCTCGAGCTCGGGGCGAGCCCTGTCCTACTCGGGCGGAGTCCCTGCTGCGTTCTCTGTATTCTTGGGAGTTTAGGGTTGAGAAGTGCTCGAGGTGGGGTGGGGGGAGGAGACGCTGAAATGCCATCTGTGCCGATTTTTTTCCTTAAAGTTATTTTTCAATTGAAATACTTTTAAAGGAGAGAGGGAGAGAGAGAGAGAGAGAGAGAGAGAGAGAGAGAGAGAGAGAGAG
>NW_025999900.1:65077173-65078335 GCF_001458135.2 Marmota marmota marmota | reverse complement strand
AGAATAAAATCATGGCACTTGCAGATAAATGGATGGCATTGGAGAAGATAATGCTAAGTGAAGTTAGCCAATCCCCAAAAAACAAATGCCAAATGTCTTCTCTGATATAAGGGAGCTGACTCATAGAGGAGTAGGGAGGGGGATCATGGGAGGAATAGATGAATTCTAGATAGGGAAGAGAGGTGGGAGGGAAAGGGAGGGGGCAGGGATTAGCAAGGATGGTAGAATATGATAGACATCATTATCCAAAGTACATGTATGAAGACATGAATTGGTGTGAACATACTTTATATACAAACAGAGGTATGAAAAAATGTTCTATATGTGTAATAAGAATTGTGATGCATTCTTCTGTCATGTATTTTAAAAATAAACCAATAAAAAATTAAAAATAAAAAAATAAATACTGAATGTGGTGACTAACATTGCATGTTTGCACAGGGCAGCCAGTGGACAGTTAGTGAACGTTAGTTCTGCCTGCTTTCTTCCCATTCCACAGTGAGCCTGGGGGCTCTAGCGAACCCTGTCTGGGAATTGTTTTACAATCCAGGGTTTGAGCTGCTGCAGAACACAACACAATAACTCCTTCTGGGATCCAAAGAGACAAAGAAGAAAGAAAGGAGAGAAAAGAAAAGAAAAGAAAAGAAGAGAGAGAGAGAGAGAGAGAGAGAGAGAGAGAGAGAGAGAGAGAGAGAAAGAAGAAAGAAAAATCGCCCAAATTTAGGACTTAAGTTCCAAAAAGTTTTCACGGAGGAGCAGCGTGGGGGCTGGGCGCGGAGTTGGCTGGACCGAGGCCTCTCTTCTATCCCTCCCGCGGTGTCCTCACTCACCCACGCTTCCCCCGTGCACGCGCACTCACACCGAGGCGCGCACCGACACTACTCCTTGCCCGAGCCACCTAGTAGTCCTGGGTTCCACTGTCCGCTGGCCCCATGCTGGCCACATCCTCAAACTCTCGCTTCAGCCCCTTTTCCTCTGTCCCCACCTCTCTTCAGATAAAAGTGTCATTAACAGAGGGGCTGCGGGCCGTGTTCCCGGGGTCTCCCTCACTCGGAGAGCTGCAGGGAAGAGAGCGAGGCGGGTACTGTGTTGCAGCACCTGGTCAGGAACACAGGCGGGATCTGTGCCAAAACCCCGACCCTCACACCGCCCCGAATCGCCC
>NW_025999900.1:65063678-65074681 GCF_001458135.2 Marmota marmota marmota | reverse complement strand
TTCGTCCCCGGACGTTGCTCTCTGCCCCGGGAACGTCGAGACTGGAGCGCCCGAACTGAGCCACCTTCGCGGACCCGGAGTGCGGCGGCCCGACTCACCGCGGAGGCGCCGGGACGCGTAAAGTGCGTACTTTCAACCGCGAACGTGTGCTGAGGCTTTTAGGGGTGCGGGGAACTCCCCAACTCTGCGGAGCCCTGATCGGCTCTGCTGCCGCGCCTGAGACCTTCTGATCCCTCGCTGCGCGCGGTATCGGGCCGGCGACTCGGGGATTAGAGGCGGCGGGGTGGGGACGTGCTTTGACCTGGGGTCCTCCGAGGCCGTGGGCAAGTCCTGCTTTGCCTTAGCCCAATGCAACCCTCAGGGCGAGGCTTCAGTCCGGTCTGGGGAGTTGGGCTGTCCAGAACGCCTGAGCACAGGGACTTGTCTGGGGCTCTGGGGCTCTGGTCTCTTAAGTCCCAAGTCCCGTGAGCCGCCCAACTTCTTGAGACAGGGACAGCGCTGTGTCCCGGGCCCTGGTGGGAGCTGGCTGGGCCCTATAGGGCGCGGGAGGCTTGCTTTCCGCGGCTAAGGAACGTGTCCAGAGAAGTGGACACCCGGCAAAGAGTCCAGCAGCGCGCAGGTGGACACTCGCCTTGGGTGGGGATCCTCCCCTCCGGTTTCACCGCCAGGGCAGGACCCTTTGTCCCACTAGACACGTATTTCCATTAGGTCAAGACCCCCGAGTGTGTGTGGAGGTCGGAGGGGCTTGTGAATGTGCCCCCTAGTCTTTCAGCTAGTCAGCGGATCTCTGCTGTTATGGGCAGGGCACACACCCTGAAACTTCTCACCCAGAGGGAAGCCGGTCTGGTCTCTTTCCCACTCTCCCCAGTGCCTCCACCGCGCCCCTCACCCCTGGGCTGGGGTGTTTCAGGTGAATTAGGAAATTTTCCTTGAGCCACACCTAACTGGTGAGGGGGGTTCCACTTGGTGTCCCCCTTCAGTGGGGCCCCTCTGTTTAGCAGATCAGCTCCTTTCCAGCCCCTTTCTTTGGGGGAGGGGAGAAGGAGCAAGTAAGAAGCCATGCCCCCTACTGGGTAAGTTTCTGAGAGATCTGGGGGCTTCTGAGGTCACCTCCTCCTGGGTGAGGGCAAGAGGTTTTGGTGGTCTCAACGTTTGTTGGGCGATTTCAGATCCTGAGATTCCTTGATTCTGGGAGGTGCCAGTCTGGGGCTAGTGGCCTGCCCCCACCCATAAGGGAGTTGGGGCACTTTCCACATATAGTCTCAGAAAATGAAAAGGCCACTATGGGCCCAGGAAAGCCTTCCTGGGATGTGGTGGCCGTGTGTGTGTGTGTGTGTGTGTGTGTGTGTTGTATCTGAGTGTGCACGTTGCACAGGTGCGTGTGTGGAAGGCAGGGTCAGGGCAGGTCCAGCCCACCTGTAGCAGTGGACCACAATCCTTCCAGCCCTGGGAGTACCCAGGACACCCTGCTTGTCCCTAGGTCTATCACTGCCCTAGGGTCTGCTGGTGTCCCTTGGTTGGACAGGCTACAACCTCACCCCTGGGGATTCCAGAGCACTGGACAGAGAGCCCAGACCCTTCTGGCTCCACAGCGTCCTGGGCAGGAGCCAGAGTGAAGACTCAAGGTCCAGGTAAGACTGGCTTCGGGGTTGTGGAAGCTGCCTGTTGCCTCCCACTCCAACACCCTCCCCCCACAGCGCCATCTCCTCTGCCCTCTTCCCTCGGCCACCCCTGACTCTCCTTCCCTTCTCTCCAGGGCCACACCCCACTCACTGTAGCTCACCCTTCCTGTTGCTTCCCCTACTGTCCTGTCTTCTCCCAGCTGTCCAGAGAGAGAGTCCTGGCCTAAGGCCAGGGCCCAGGGGGACCCAAGGGACCGGGGCCTCAGTGGGCCTGGCAGGCTCCCTCCTGGCACTTCTCCTGCCACAGGACCTGCCCCTCCTGCCTACCTTCTCCCAGCTCCAGCAGGGGCGGACAGGGGAAAGAAAAGGAGGGGCATGCTGAACTGGGTCCATTTGGTGTCTGGGAGCAACTTGGAGAGAGGGAGAGGGCAGGAGATAGGGGCAGAGCCCTGGCACTGCGAGTCAGGCTGGCCTCTGGATGGCCTGCTCCCAGGAGCAGTCGTGGTGGTGTCCATGAAGGGGAGGGCTTGTGGACCCAGGTGCTGAGCTCTCCCTCCCACTGCTTCCATGTGGAGCTGCCCCCATCCATGGTCAGAGGGGCCATCAGGAGACCCCCCATGGGGCTGGGGACGCCCTGTGGCCCTCCATGCTCCACCCTTGAGGCTTCAGGGGGATGGTGTGGCCCACACATCCAAGAAGAGTTGGAGAACGACATGTGGGTGCCCCATGCCTGGCCCTGCCTCCCCACACACTGGTGAGGACAGGGCAGCTCTCCTTGGCCACCCACTTCTGCCCTCCCCTGCACCCGCCTCTGGATGCCCCAGGGTTCCTGGGGCTTACCTGCCTCTGAGCTTCCACTTGGGCTGTTCCCTCTGCCCTTCCCCTGGAGACTCCCATTCTTGCTCCATTCCTACCATGGGCCTCCACCTGGGCCCACTTGCCCACAGGGGCAGCAGAGCCCCTGACCATGCCCTCGCACATGCAGCCGGAGGACACCCCTGTGCTGTGCGTCCCTGTGGCCATGGCCTTGATGGGTGTGGCTCCCCATGGCTTCTGTGTCTGCCTCCTGCACACCCAGCGGCTCCCAGGCTGGACACCAGGACTCTGGACAGGCACCCAGTGTGTTGGGGGTGGGGGGGCTGCCCAATAAAGATTTGTGAAACAAGCAAGGAGTGCAGCGTGGACTTACTGAACACTTCTTATTTGTGGAGAATTTCAAGATATTTTGTTCTGCCCTTTGCACACGCACAGGGGTGAGCAAGGGGGGCGTGTCAGCAGTCTCTTGGAAGTCCCGTTGGGGTGTGGTGTCTAAAGGACACGCCTGTCCGCTGCCTCTGGGGCCAATCTGTTTCTCTTCCGGGGCTGACCAGGCTCTGCCAGGCGCCAGGCCCTTGGTGGGGGCACATTTTCCTCCTCATTGGCTTGGGGTCTGACTTCTCCACGCTTCCTCCCACCTCAGACTGAGGCTAAGCCTGTGGATACCCTGTGCAGGCTGGGAGGGTGGCCCAGGGCTCAGAGGAGTCATCTTAGAGGGTTCCCAACACATCAGGTGACTGAGGCAGAATGGGGTGACACAGTGGGGCCCAGGGTGGGCAGCCTGGGAGTCTGTCCAGGAGAGCTTGTGGGGGACCCAGGGCTCCACGTGGAGGTCTGGGAGGCAAGCCCTGGTGTTTGCTGTGTGGCCCTGGCCTGGCCTGAGCACCTTTCCAGTGCTGTTCCTGCACTGCTGTCCACGACAGACCCCAGGATCGAGGACGTTTGGGAGAGACCCCGCCTTCCCCTGCCTGCTGCCCTGGGGCTGGGAGACTCCTGGGGAGGAGGGAAGGCGCCCCTGTGTGGCCGCCTCCCCCACAGTTTAGCCCATCCCGCTAGGCCCAGCCTGGGCGCTGACCGGTCCTGGCAGCAGTGCACGTGCAGTGGCCTCGCCCTACTCCTTGGTGCTGGCCAGCCTGGGAGGTGGGGGCAGGGCCTGGCCCCACTGGTCCCGCCCAGGGACGTGGACTCCTCACACCAAAGCAAACCCTGGTCTGAGCCCAAGGGTGGCCAGAGGGCGCCTTGGGTTCCATCCCTCTGTTCCATCTGTGACCCTTTTGGGAAAGAGGTGGGGTCCAGAGTCCCTTTGCTTCTATCAGGCCCAGCTTCTAGAATGCGCTGTCACTGACACGGGGCACATGCGTGTCTGTTCACACCAGCCTGCTCCTTCCTGGAAGCTGCGGAACACCAGAAGATACTGCAGGTGACATGGAAGGAGAATCAGCAGGAAGGACACTCCCCCTGGGGACAGAGTCCAGCGTCCTCCATGCTGGCCAGGGAACAGTTGCAGATTTTGCCCTGAATACCTTGGTGGGAAAATCTGACTGGGTGTGATTCCCAGTGTCCAGAGATAAAAACGGGCAGCCCAGCCTTGGCACACAGCACCTGGGCCAGGCTGGGCTGGGTCTGATGCTGGCAGAGGCACAGTCTGAAGTCGGCCCTGGGATTCCCAAAGCCCAGATGTCCGGGGCTCTGTGCAGTCACTGAGAAGGGGCGCCTGGCTCCCTGGGTGAGAGAAGAAGGCGACCCCCCTCGCCATTGCCATGGCTCAGACACAGCCGGAAGGGGTGGCAGAGAAGGTTGGGTCCCCTTGGGTGGACCCTCCTCCTGAACTGGCGTCCCCTGGGCGGGCCCCTCACCGGGCTCCAGTCCTCACCAGGCTCGTGGAGCCTCCAACCCGGCAGGGGACCTGGTGTGCTCAAGGAGGATGCGGGGACTTCTGCCACTTGGGCCAAGTAGGATGGCACCTCAGGAAGTGGCCTAGGCAGGGGGACAGCCTTTGGTTCTGTGCAACTCTTGGCTTTGAAGTCTGGCTCCTGGGAAAAGACCAGCTGTCCTTGTCCTCCTTGGTAGGGACCTACATGCTTGGCTCCCCAGGGCAGGACCCTGGGGGGCAGGTGGGCCGAGTGGAGGGAGGAGCTAGTGGGCGGGGCTCCCATGTCCCCACAGGGGCAGCTCTTCTGCCCGCCCAGCTGGGTGATCTCCAGGAGCTGTCTGCACCTGCATCTGGCTGTCCCCATGGGAAATGGGTGGGACTCTTGCTTCCACCTCCAGGAGGGTGTGAGTGAACATGCAGCTCCCTGAGCCCTGCATGGAGAGCCCCACGGAGAAGATGGCCGCCACTCTGAGGCCACCGCCGTCAGCACCGGGGGCTTCTGCCACAAGCCTCCCTGGAAATCCCACTTTGGGGTTCTTCTGGAGCTTACGTTCAGCCCCTCCTTCTTTCCAGGTCAACACATAGTGGAGGGGCTTCCTTTCACAGAATCCCATCTCTGCAAGTCCTCTTAGAACCAGTTATTTTCCAGTCTCCAAAAATTATGTTTTGTTAGGACCCTTGAGGTTTGTACCTGGCTGAAACAATACAAACTAAATTAAGCAAAGAAGGGATTTCCTGGCTCCAGTCAGTGAAAAGTCCTGGCTGCATCCAGGTGCTTGACCTGGCTTTTGGCTATGTCTCCGGTTGCCCAAGTCTTACTCCAGGTGGGTCTCTCCCCAGGAGCTCTGGCTCATGTGGCACATGTCACAGCCACCCCAGAGGAGACACCATAATTTCCATGGCAGAAATCAGGTGGGAAACGCTTTGGGTTGGATCTGGGACTCAGAGACAGCCCTTAACTAATGTGAAGTGACCAGATTTTCTGGCTGGGAGTGGAGAGGGGAGAGGTTCGGGCCACACCACATGGTCCCAGGACTCTCTGTGGAGATGGTGACAATCCTAACAATTCCCCAGAGACTAGTACTAGCCCCATTTTGCAGATGATAAAACAGAGACTTGGAAGCAGACTTGCTGGTTAGCTGGAGGTTTTTCCTCGGGCTCCTCTGGGGGCTGAAGGGGCCCATCTGGTGAGGAGGACTGGGGTGCAGCAGGATGCAGTGACTTGGTCTTGGCTGGCAGGACCAGGAGCGCAGCCTGGGGACATGGAGCTGGCTGAGCAGGCTGCAGGGTTCCCGGGCACATGCTGAGCAGGACCTGCCAGGCCAGAGGTGTGAGCCTTGGCTTCCTGGGAATGAGCGGGCCTTGGCCTGGTTTATTTTGCTTTTGGAATTTCGTGGTTTGTGGGTGTGTCCTGGGGCCAGGGGATGGCCGCTAAGAAGCCAGAGGGAACTGGCCGGAGGAAGAAGTCGCTGAGCCTGTGATGGCCCCACAGCTGGGCCACAGCCTGGGAGGCTCTCTGGCCGTTGTCTCAGAGCAAACATTTGGTGAATGGTGTCTGTCGCCAGGGCCCCTGGGCTGTGGCAGGGTGCCAATACCAATTGGCTGGGGCCATCCCATCAGGACCAGGCCTTCCCACCTGAGGGGATATGCCACCTTAGGAATCTCACAGACCGGGTTTGGGTCCTGTCTCTGCTTTCCAGAGGCTGTGGGTCTTGGGTATGCTCCTGAACTTCTCTGGGCTGCAGTCTGCTCATGTTTGGGGGAGTAATCATCCCCTTTCCTATGGGCTCATGGGCGCTTGGGAGGCAGTGCAGGGGATACCGCTCGCGGGAGCTCAGGCAGCAGCAGCTCTGTGTTTGATTGCTTTTCCTTTGCTAGAGTCTGATGGATCCTATGGGAGGGGCAGCTGTGGCCCTTCAGGTCAGGGGCTTTGCACAGGGCGGGGCAGTAGCCATGCATTACAGTGGACTGAGTGCTTCCTTTGCCTTTACTGGTCCTTCCATCCAGAAGACTGACCCTTCCTGCCTCTCCACTGGCCAGCTACTGGAACTGATCTTGTCCTGCAAGTCTTGATGGCTGTCCCTTCCTGCTTACCTCCCACAATGTCCCCTCTTTTGTCAGTCCTGGCATTCCAGCCATCCATGACTCTCCCACAAGGCTGTGGGCCTCCTGAGGCAGGTTTGGGACTGAATGACAGGTGCCTGCTGGGCTCTCGTGCAGTGGGGACAGGTCCCAAGAGGCTTCTAGATTTGGAACTACTCCTGTGTGACCCTGAACAAGCCCTTGGCCTCTCTGTTGCTTGAAGGCCTGGCCTGCAGCATCTCAGAGCAGGTGGCATTACCGGGACTCGGGGGCCCTGTCAATTATTGTCATAGCAATTCTGGGTGAGGAAAGACCACAAAACAATGAGCACTCGTTTCTCAAGGGCTGGGCTTTAGCTGGCCCCGGCCTGGGGCCCTCGTGATCCTGGTGGCTCCCTGGCATGCCCAGTGCTGGCCGGCTGCTAGCTGGATGGTCACGGCTGGACCCCTCTCCACATGTCTCTTCTCCTGTGCTGGGCTTCCTGGGCCAGGTGTGTCAGGGACAGCAGAGCACAGAGGGGCCACTCTGCAGCCTACTGGCGCCGTGGGCTCTCCCACCCACCCCGGGAAGTCCTGGGCAGTGCCCCTTCGGGATGGAGGCTCCGGCAGACTCCTCGGCATGGCATGGGGGCTGGAGGAATGCAGGAGCGGGGCCCTCTTTGCAGCTGCCACGGGGACTGAGTCAGGGCTCGCACCTGGGGCCTGGCATCTGCATGGCCTGCCGTGGCCAGGCGACAGTGCTGGACCAACTCAGGGCTGCGTTTCTGTCAGGATTCGGCAGCGCTAGGGAAGGTGGTGTCGGGGACAGGGACGGAGACCCTTCACTCTTCTCAGAGCTCCTTGTGCTGTGGTCTGCAAGGCACAGATGAGCTGGACAGGCCCTTCAGGGAATGGCCAGGCTTCCTGCTCCACTCCTGCCCTGCTGTGTGGCTGGGTCGCGTTCCTGTCCCTGGGGCTCTGTGTCCTCACCTCTACGCGGGGACTGCACAGCACCTGTACAATCGCCACCTGCCCAGGGCTGTGGTTCAGCAGGTCTCAGAGGGCAGCCATGGCCGGAGAGAGAGGACAAGGGAGACAGAGAAAATGTGGGGGCAGGGCTAGTGCCTGTCTCTGATGCCTGACTTTCCCTTCTGGAAACTTCTGCTTACCCCCTTATTAGGAGTAGGGGTTGAATGGGCAGGAATTGGGGGTCAGTGTGCGATGTGAATCCCTCCCTGTGGTCTCAGTGACCTCACCCTGTGAACCTGGGAGTGGCCCTCTGGGCAGAAGTGTTGGGGCTGGGCTCCCCTGGCCTCCATTCCCCACCTGGGGCTGTACCTGAGGGTTTTTTTTTTTGTTGTTTTCTTGGTGGAACAAGAGCTCATTATAGTTACATGGGTCCTCTGTGCTGGAGAGAGGGTTCCCCAGACGACTGTGGAAAATCCACTCCAAATCATCTTCCAGGCACAGAGTGAAGCTCATGACTGCTCTCCCTGGTGGACAGAAGGAACAGGAGGCTTCAGAACTTTGGCTAAGTGCCTTCTGTGTGCCAAGTACTAAGCTAAGTGTGTTTTCACATGGGGATCCTGCAGCGGGGGTCTCTGGACATTCTGCACAGTCACAGAGTGGATGCTCTGGGAGTGGAGTAAGTGCCAAAGTCCACACAAGAAGTGTCACTGCATGGCATCTTCACCCACCATTCACCCACCTATCTGCCTGCCCATCCACCCACCCACCTGTCCACCCATCCATCTGTCATCCATTCATCCACCTGTTCCCTCATCTACACACCTCTCCATCCATCAATTCATCCATCTGTTCATCCACCAATCCACCATTCACCCACCCATCCCTCTGTCCATCAATTCATCCATCCATCCCACACCCATCCTCCCATCTGTCTATTCATCCATCCTATCCATTGACCCATCCATACATCTGCCCATCCATTCATCCATCCATCCACCCACCCTTCTGTCCATCAATCCATCCACCCATCCAACCATCTGTCCATTCATCCATCCATGTGTTCACTCACTTATCCATCTATCCATCAATTAATCCATCTATACACTTATTCATTCATCCATCTACCCACCTATCCATCCACCTGTCCATCCACCTGTCCATCCATGGATGGATCTATCCATCCATCCATCCATCCATCCACCCATCCACCCATCCATCCATTCATCCATTCATCCATCTGTTCATCAGTCCATCTGTTTGACCATCCTTCCATCCATCCATCCATCCATCCATCCATTTATCAGTCCATCTGTTTGGCCATCCATCCATCCATCCATCCATCCATCCATCTGTTCATCAGTCCATCTGTCCATCCATCCATCTATCCATCCATCCATCCATCCATCCATCCATCCATTCATCCATCCATTTATCAGTACATCTGTTTGGCCATCCATCCATCCATCCACTTATTCATTCATCCAGCGACCCACCCACCTATTCATCCACCTGTCCATCCATCCATCCATCCATCTATTCATCCAACTATCCATCCATCCATCCATCCATCCATCCATCTGTTCATCAGTCCATCTGTCCATCCATCCACCCACCCATCTGGGACCTGCAGTGCATAGCTCTTCTGAAGATCTGAACCAGCCCCTTTCCTGGAGGGACTCAGGACTGGGGAGGGGAGGGGAGGGCTGAAAACCCAGGCTGGTATGGATGTCGGTTATGGTGAGGTCCCCAGAACACTACCTGAGGGAGTGGGAGGAGATGGGACTTGCCACCCAGGGTGACTGCATGGTTGTCCTTGCAAACAGAGTGGTCTGATTATGAATCCATTGCCTGTGCCTAGTACCTCAGTGTGACGATGCTGACGCTGGTGGACAAGTAAGAAGCCCCAGCCTGCAGGTCCTGCACAGAGCAGTGACTTCGCGTGACACTGTAGTGAACAGCCACCAGACTTCAGAATGCCCTGCTCTGTTTGGAGAGGGACAGGTTCGGCTGGGCTCCCACTTGGATGTGAGTGGGGGGTCAGGCAGATTGACGGCACAGCCAACCTGCAGGAGGCCGGGGAGTGGTCCCTGCACATCCTGACCCTCATGTCCTCCAGGTGCTGGGAGGCGGGATGGGGCAACGCCTGGTGCCCTCTGCAGCAGTGCAGGCCTGGCCCCTGGGGCCGCCTCCCGCCTTTCAACTTTTCCCACGGGGCCATCAGGGCCATCAGCTCAGGTCCTCCTGAGACTCCTGTTGCCCCGGAGATTAAGACCAGGCATCTTGGGGTGGTGCTAGAGGGAGGCGGGTGGCACGTAGGTTCCTGGGGGGGGGCAGCAATGGTGCTGACCCCAGGACAATCTCAGGTGAGCCGTAGGAGCTCACGTGGGGTGGTGCAGGGGCCGCCAACCATCTGTAACACTGTCCCACGAGGGTGGGAAGGGACAGTCTCCAGTGCCCAAGCACCATGGCCAGGCAGGTGGGGTCTGTGACGTCCCAGAGGCCTGGTGCTCTGGGGAAGTCTCTGCACATGGACCCTGGGGAGGCCCTTGTCAGTGAATGACCCCTTGTGCACGAGAGTTCCTATCCCATCCAGCAGACTTAGAACCAAGGACAGGACCCCTCACTGGGGGTGCTGTGAACACCTGGGGAGAGGGCTGGGGGTAGGCTGGCCCTGTGGCCCCTCCGACCTCTGGGGCTGATGAGGTCACGGTTCTGGGGTATGACCTCTAGAAACCCTGGGAACTGCTCCCAAGACCCCAGGTCTGCCAGGGCCCTGCTGGGGGTGGGCTGTCCATGGGTGGGGCCCAGAAGGCCTAAGCACTACCCCAAAGAAGGGCCTGGAACCCTACAGGGCTGAGTCATGCTGCAGGAGCTGTGGCCAGGAGCCCGCAGAGTGGCAGAGGCCAGGGTAGGGAGAGCCACACAGTCCTGGTTCTAGAGCAGATTCTGAGAGGGGCAAGGCTGGGTGGAGTTTGGCAGGTGGACTCTGGTGCCGGGGAGAGGCCTGCGCAGGAGAAGGTGGGCTGTGGGGGAGGCTGTGCCCACCCCCTAGCCTCCCCCCTTCCCTCCCGAGCCCTGCCCTCCTTCCTGCCCCCACACCAGCAAGCACCCCCACCCCCAGTCCACGGAGTCAGAAGAAGCCCACACGATGCCCAGGTCCTTCATGGCAAGAGACTTCTGCAACCAGGATCATCGTGGGCCCAGCTGTCCCTGGGATGGGGACAGCCTGGTGGAGACGATGCAGTCCCTGGGTACCTCCCACCCCAGGCTTGGTGGACACCCTGCTCCTGGGAGCCGCAGACCTGCTGCTGGCAGTCGGCAGGCAGGAAGGGGCATGGGGTCATTTGAGGTCAAGGGCCACACCTGTTCTGGGTTCTTGGAGGCCAGCTGCCTATTGGCCAGTATGTGGTTACCTCCCCAAGACCCTGTGCAGGCATGGCCACTCCTGGCCCTGTCTCTTTGGGCAGCATCCCCTCTGGCCAGCTGGTGGCCTTGGAGGGATTCTGGGGGCACCTCTGTCCTCAAGAAGGGCTCTTTGGAGAGGAAAAAAGAACACATTTCAACACCTCCAGATTCTGAAAATGGATTTCTCCCAGGGAAACAGAGACTCAGAGCGTGTTCTCTTCCCTGAGAGGGAGCCAGGAAAACAGCGGGGGGTGGGGG
>NW_025999900.1:64990034-65063657 GCF_001458135.2 Marmota marmota marmota | reverse complement strand
GGGGGGTGGGGGTGGGGGGGAGGGGAAGAGGCCTCAAAGAGAACCAGTGGGAACCGGGACCTGAAGTCAGACAGACCTGGGTTCAAATCCTGCTGACCGCTTACTGCTGTGTGACCTGGTCCTGTGACTTCACCTCTCTGAACCTCAGTTTCTTTTTCTGTTCAACAGGGTAATTCTACCTATCTTCTAAGGGATGCTGGAGGGTGGCTGTGGATGGAGCAGTTCCATCTTCACCCCTTCTTCAGGAAGACAGTCTTAGACTGTTTCTTAAGGATGGCCAGAACCCCAGGAGGGGTCCAATAGTGCCTGGTATTCTGGTTTGACTGCTTGGCCTCAGTGAGGGGACCAAGACTCTAGGTTCCAGTTTCTTCGACCATAAACTGGGGACAAGGATTTCTCCTGCAGGAGGTCACTGGGAGGATTAGTTGGCCAAGCAGGCCCTGATTGCCTGGGGTGGGGCCTCTCCTGGGTGGGGCCTGGCTTTTTCGGCCCCTCCCTCCAGGGAAACCACCCCCCACCAGCCCTGCCCCACACAGCCAGCTTGCAGGTCTGGGTGTGACGGTCCCTCCCAGGATAGGCCTGGCCTCGCCGCCATGTCTCTGGGGACTTTGTAGCCGCCTCCTCTTGGGCCTCCACTCCTCTGAGCTCACCTCCTCTCCGTCTTCCAGGCTGGTGTTAAAACTGCTCTCTGCTCGGGACGCTGCCTGGCCGTGGAGCTGCCCACAGCAGCTGAATGCATGGAGGCTGCTTGGCCTGGCCTCTGGGGCCTCCCGGCAGGGTGTCCACTGCCCTGTCCAGCCCCATCGCCCCCCCTGCTGGCACAGATCTGACGTTCCACCCCTTGCATTCCAGCCCTCTCCTCAGCAGGCCAGGAGGTGCGGGGGGACCTGTGCCAGCTGAAGAGGGACTGGCAGAGGCTCAGGGGACGCTGCACAGGTCACATCCCAAGAGGCCTCTTCAGACTCCTCCTCAGGTTGCCTTTGCTTCTCCTGGTGTGCAAGACCTCAGGACCTTGGCTACCCATGGTCCTGGGAGAGGGGTGGAGACTGTGCCCCCTGAGCTCAACCTGGACGCATAGACAGATTTAAATTCTGAGACTCCCTTGCAGCTACATGACAGAATCCTTGCCAATGACATGTCAGAAGTGATCTGTGAAACTCTGGGTCCTGCCCTTTGAGGGAAGAGAGGTGTCTTTCCCTTGTTCTCCCTGTTCCCATTATTGAACGATAGATGTGATGGCAGGAGTTAGAGTTGCCATGTTGATTGTAGGATGGAGACTGGTAGATGAGGATCACCGGGCAACACGGTCCTAAGAACCTGGGTCAGTACGTGTCACCTATCCTGCTGAAAGCCAGGCTGTCACATGGAGAAGAGATTTCTAGCTTGCTTAGTCCTGTGCAATTTTGGCATTTGTAACATCAGCAGAACTATATCCTCATTAAAATAGAGATGTTGACCAATTGTATATAAAAATGACCAAATGATCACTAACGAGAGGTCAGCAAGCCACTGCATGGAGCCTGCTTTTCAGGTGCTGCTCAGGAATCCCAGTGGGGGTGTGTTTGTGGGTGTCGGCACTGCCTGTGCTCGGTGCAGATGCATGACCCTGGCTGAGTCAGCAACGGCTCAGGGTTCTGAGGCCTGATTGGTGACATGCAGGACAAGGCTCAGATGACAGGGCAGAGGATGGCAATGGAGGCCCACCTGTGTGGCTCTTCTCCACATGAGTCGTGATTCAGGGCTCAGGGGAGAGGGAGCCCCCCACCCCCTTCTCTCCTCTCCTTCCTCTTCCTGCACCCCAGCTTTCCCGGGGGCACTGGTGGGCTTCATGAGCCCAAATGAAAGCGCTCGGCTTGTCACAATGGCTGCTTCTTAATGATCTCAAAGTCCCTGGACGCCGTCGAGGAGAGAGAGGGGCTCTGCTCCAGGAGCTGCTTTCCTACTGCAGAACCCGGGCCCTTGAGTGTGGCCATGAGCCCTGAGCCCCAGCCACCCTACGGGACCTTGTGGACGGGCCCACTCACCAGGAGCCTCGCCGGGAGCTAGTGCCCTCGCCCTCCTGGCCAGGAGGGACCGGGACGTCCTGGCAGCTTCAGGAGGATGCGAAGGTGGCAGGACTCGGGGACACCTGGGCGTGGTTCAAAGCCACTCGCTTCCAAGAACTGATACTAGGGTACAATGCATGAGGTAAAGGATTGTCCCCATCCCTGCAAGTGGCCCCAGGGCCAAGGACACACCACTGTTGCGCGACCGTGTCCCCAGCTCCTTCCGTCTTGTATCGCGGCAGCCCAAGCCGGGCACCGCCTCCTGCCGCCCGGCTCTGCAGTCGCAGCGTCACTTTCTACTCCTAGAATCCCACGGCTCCGGCCTTTTCGTTCATCTTCTAGTGCCGATGGCACATGGCGCAGGGGAGGGGGCTTATGTTGGATCTGAGGACCCAGGGTGTGGAGGCTGCCTCTAGTGATGGCCTTCCTGCTGGCACGGGGCACCTTGTTTTGAGGGACAGGGACACATGTGCCCACATGTCTGGTCTCTGAGCCACCAGGGCTGCTGGGGCAGGTCCTGTCACCTCCCGAAGGCCACACTCAATGCCTCACAATGGGGTGACTCCTCGGGGACACACCCGTGCCATGGCATCCAGGGACCTTTTGTGAGTGGGTCCTTTTGCGACTGGCCTGATTGGCTCGGCAGGGGTCCCGGGGGTCCTGGTGCTGCAGCAGGCGTCAGGGTCTCCTTCCTGTCAGGCCGATCCATGTTCCACAGCGTGGGTGGACCTTACGGATCTCCGTCCATCCCTGGGCACCTCTCCCACGAGGGTGCACGATGCTCTTCAAGGCCTGGCCTTCAGGTTTGGGGTCTATGCTCAGAAGGGGAGTCACTGGGTCACAGGGTGATTCTGTGCTTGACTTGTGAGGGATGGCTGCTGTCCCCACAGCCACACCGTCCGGCACCCCCCAGCCCAAGTTCACGAGGCCTTCAGGGCCCATCTTCACCAGCACACACCACTGACCCCCGCGTCCCAGTGGATACGAGGCCAAAGCCATCGGGCTACAGAAGTGAGCTGAGACCCACGGAAGGAAGGACCTGTCTGGGGCAGCTGCTGGGTAGTCCAGGCCTCCAGCCTCCTTAGTCCTCTCTCCCAAGAGCCCTGGGCCTCTGAGCTCACCTGCAGCTGCAGAGGACAGTTCCTGATAAGCTGTCATCTGTCCCCCTCCATGGCCTGGCTCTGGTGTCCCCACCTAGGCCTGAGGAGCATATGGACCAAAGGCCCTGGCGGGTGACCCCCTCAGCCAGGGTAGGTCTGAGAGGGGGGATAAGCACTGCCCTCTGCCCCTGCTGGCCTCTCTGGGCCTGGTGGTGTGAGCCCCCCTTGTGTAACACCGGCCTTGGTCTCCCGACTCCCCATCTCAGTGGCTCCACCTCCTGGGTTCGCCACCCCCGGGCACCTCCATCTCGGGGTTGCTTTGGGGGAGTCACAGCTTTCACAGACTGGTCAGGCCTGGGCCTGCCCTTGAGAGCTTGGAGCTGGCCAGGGGGATGCAGGGGTGCCAATGTGAAATGAGCCCTGAGGAGTGACGGAGACCTGGGAGGAGGGCCAGGGCAGAGCAGGGGTCCTGCTGACTGCATCCCTGGGCTCTCAGCCCTTTCTGGGGCCCCAGAGCAGGGGGACATGCCAGTTGAGGGGCCTATGTGGACTCTGGTTGGCACATGACCGAAGTGGAGGTGAGCCTGGGCCCCTGCTGCAGAGACCTCCCGAGGGAGGGCAGGGTGTGGGGGAGGGGCTGCTGGCCGGGCCCTGGGCAGTCACCTCAGGCAGGAGTGGCTAAGCAAGGCCACCGGGCAGGTGAGCTTGTGGGGTGTGGGGACCGAGGGGTCCCCCAGGCCAGGAAGGCGGGCAGGGCCACCAGGCTGCTGCACTGAGGTTCCCAGGAGCCAGCTCTGCGGACTCTCCTCTGAGAGGGGCCTCCCCTCCCTCAGAGTGGGGTCCAGCCTCTCATGGCACTGGTGCCTGACCAGCTGGACAAATGGCGTCCAGCAGATGAGGAGCAAGTGGTAAGAAGGGATGGGAATGGGCCATGGGGTCAGGCTAGGCAGGAGGGATGGGCCGGCAGCAGGCTGTGCTAGCTGGGAGCTGGGGCACTCTTCAAGCAGAGGACTTGAAAGGTACCCGGCAGCCTCCCTGAGCTCTGCCCAGTGGCCCTGGGCCACCCGGGGCCAGTACCAGCAGCCCATGGCCCCCCGTCTGAGCACCTGCCTTGCCCCTGTGAGTCCCAGGCCACACCCAGCTCCAGGAGAGGCCTCAACTGGACCCTGAAAGGCACCTGGCATGAGAGCTGGCCAGCCTCAGGCTCTGTCCAGTGGGCTAGTTCGGTGTAGCTGGGAGCAGGGACAGGCACATGGGGACCTGGAAGCTGGGAGGTGCCAGGCCGGGGAAGATCAGTGCCCTCAGAGGGGCGAGCACCCTGGCAGCCTCACGCCCACCCACAGTGCCTGGAGCCTGGGTCCTGGTGTCCCGAGAGCCAGCTGCTCAGGCCCAGAGCACAACCAGGGACTCCCCACTGTAGCTCAGGCTCCTCCCCACTCTTCCCAGCTCCTCCTCCAGGAGGCCGGACACTGCCCTGGCCTGGCTCCTGCTGTGTGGTGTGTTCTGAGGCGCTGTCCCCAATTCTGTGGCTCCTGGGGGCCCCCCGGAGGGCCGCAGGGCCCAGGGTCAGGGCAGAGAGGAAGTCACACTGTGCCTTATCAGACGTGGAGTTTGCCCTGAGCCGAACCAGCCTGTGGCCCCAGAGGCCCCGACAGCTGAGGAGGGACGAGGGGAAGCTCTAGGGCCCCGCTGGGGGCTAGCGCCTCCTCCCCTGGGGAGATAATGGCACACCTTTGCCCCAGACCCATCCAGGGCCCCTCCCTGCCTCCCGCCCCTCTCAGTGCTGGGGAGGGGGTGCCCTACTGTCTCTCCCAGGAAGGAGGGAGGAAGACCCATGGCCCCTGCCCCCCAGCCCAGGCTGCCCAGTGCCCTCTGAGCATGGCTGACCTTCTGCTCACTGGGGTTTGGATGCAGAGGTCACAGTCCCCCAAAGCCCCTCTCCAGTTATCCAGCAGCCTCCACGGAGACCGTCCTTCCAGGAGAGGCTGGGCTGGGACACACTTCACAAGCCTTTGCTCTCTGGCTTCTGCCGACACAGACGTGAATGAGGCCTTCAAGGGCCACTCAGGGAGGGCAGGCATGCTGCTGGGCTCCGGGCCCCTGGCCAGCTGTGGGCAGCCCTGCTCTCTACTCCCAGGTGGGACACTCACTGAGCTTCACACAACCTTTACTGTGAGTGCAAAGGCCCTGAGGTAGGGCCCTCTGCCCCTGCTGCTTCCTGTGCTCTGAACATGGCCCCTCAACAGCAGCACACCTGTCCTGTGAGTGAGGACGTCTGTGGTCATGGCATGACAAGGTCCAAAACAACAGGGACTTAGACAAGGGCAGATCTCATTCCTCGCACGAAGTACAGGTCAGCAGATTCTGGTGAGGTGACCCTACCTGTGTCACCCGTTTTATCATTCACTTGGTGTTGTTTTAAAATCCGCTTGCTCTGTGACCTTACCGCCTAGGTGACAGAATCCTAGACAGTGGGTCTGATGTCACACATCCTTGGCTCGATACCCATGAACATGAAGAAACAGCTACTGAAAGAGAAAGGCCCTTTCCCATCGTCTTGCCACTTCCCATGAGGAAAGCTGACCACCTGCCAGGAAAGGAGGCCCCGAGGGAGTGTGTGACGTCCCGGAGCTTAGGGGAAGGGTCACAGGGTCTGGCCCATGCCAGGTGCAGGTCAGGAGGATGGCGAGGGCAGAGGAGAGGCCCCAGGGCTCCAGGGCTCCAGGGTCCTGCAGCCGCCCACCCCCAGGAGATGGCCCAGAGGCCTCTCTGCCACCCCACCCGGAACCCCTGGGCCACCTGCTCCCTCCAAGGGTGTCCTGGCCGCAGGCTGCTCGCACGGGACTGTGGCCTCCTGTCCAGCAGTCTCCCCTTCCCAACACTCTTTCCAGGCCAATGAGAAAGGGCTGTGAGGAACTGACCATTTGTTCTTCAAATGTTTTGCAATTTTCCTGGAAATGTGGACGGTCCCCAAAGGGCTCCGAGCGGCCAGTCTGACCTCTGCAGGCAGCTCCGCGACTCCTGGTGGGGAGGCAGCAACTCCGCTGCCACCTTTCCAGGAACTGGTGGTCACTGGCCAGGCCTGGCCCCTGGAGTACATGGGCAGTGGTGGAGGACAGTCTGGACCATGGAGTTGTTGGTGGAGGAAGTGTGGGGAGGATGGGGGAGCAGGGAGGTGGTTAGGGCCCCTCCAGCTCCCCGGCTCCAGACTGGCCCCAGGGGGTTTCCAAACCAGCCTGGTCCCTGGTGGGGGGGGCGGGGGCGCTTCTGAGGCCCTGGGTCCTCCTCCCCACCCAGGGTCTGTTCCCCTGCACCTTGAGGAGCAGCTACACAAGACAGGGATCAAATCCCCTGGGAAGGTGAGTGGCCTGGATGATGGTCCTGGCATGGGCACAGATGTGACCTGCTGTGTGACGTTGGGAAGTGTCTCTGAGCCTCTGCTTTCCTGTCTTTAGAAAGGGAATGAGAAGGAGGGACCTGAATGCCCATAGACGGGCCACGACGGCCAGCTCTTCACCTCTCTGGGCCTCAGCTTCCTCTTCCACAGAGGACTGGTGAGGGGTCCAAAGGACCGTGGATACAAAGCCTTCTGGACAGAATCCCCTGGAGGTAGCGCCCTGCGCGTGGTGGCCTAAGAGAGAAAAGGCAGATCCAGAGCCCTCACGGCCCAGCCTCCTCGGGCAGGGCCCAGGGCTGGATCCCAGGTGGGGCCTGGGGTCTCTCTATAGCATGGACCGGCTGCCCCCCCAGGCCTCCCACGCTGGCTCCCCTTGGCCTGGTGGCATGGCCCGCACCCTCCACGTCTTGCCAGGGGCTGCCAGGCTCCCCCGCTGGGTTACTGCCAGTGGAGAGGGTGTCCTCTTCCCCAGGCACCCCTGGCCCTTCCAGGCCACTGCCCCCCTCCTGTCCCCTCCTCAGGAACCTGGTCCTGTCCTGACTTTAGAGGGGCATCTCACCTGGCCTCAGCAGCCTGCCTGGATGGTAGCCACCTCCTGCCTTGGACTCTGGGCTGCTACCTGGGGCACTTCACCTCCCGCTGGCTGCCCTTCTCCCCTTGAACCCCAGAGGATGGACCCTGAGGCTCCCCTCTACCCTGTTCCATGTTCTGCTCTCTCCTGGCCCCAGTCCCCACCCATCACTGCCCTCCCCCTGCGGCCTCTCCTGGACATCTCCATCAGGCCATGCCCCTGTGGGTGTACTCACCAGCCAGCCCCTCTCTGCCATGTCCCCTGCCCTCCTCTGTGTCCCTCCCTCTTGAGAGGCCCCCACCCCACGCCAGCCCCCCCAGCTCCTCATGGGCCATCTGATGGGTGCTTCCATCCCACGCCACCCCTGGGCCCATGCCCCACACCCTCCCTCCAGGGTTAAAGAGCAAACTGCTTACTAATAATGTCCTGTTAGGGCTGGGGGATGTCCCTGGCCACCACAGCACAGTCCTGCTCCCAGCACCTGGCTGCCCAGGACACTGCTGTCCCAGCCTCCTCTTTGCAGCCAAGTGTGGCCATGGGACCCATGGGATAGGCACAGAGTCACCCGGGCCCTCCAGCTGCCCTTCAAGGAAAGGCCCGGCCCCCCTGCCCTGCTGCCCCACCCAGGAATGAGGATGTCCTAGGGGGTCACTGCAGGACAAAGAGCCCAGGTCCCAGCCGCTTGGCAGGGCAGAACTTCTATTTGGGCCCAAACTTGTAAGTGAGAGGCAGACTTTTACCTGTGGAAGCCATCGTCCCCTGGGTTCTGTACACTCAGTCAAAGCCATCTTATCCCTGAGGAGTGTCCCTGCTGGCACGGGGCCACTCCTCTCCCACGTTGTAGCCAGTCTTTGTTCCCAGAAGCAGGTTGGCCCTGCTGCTCCTGACCCAGCAGTGCCCAGGCTGTCCCCAGGTCCTCCATGGAACCCGGTGGTGCGGTGGGGCCCTCGAGGTTGGACCTGCCTGTGTCCCAGCCTCCTCCACACGTGGGAGTGCCCAGGACGCGCTGGTCTCTCCTCCCTGCCCTCCTCCACGTATCTCTGGGTCCTCAGCCCTGTGGGCCTCTAGTCCAGCACTTGGTCATTCAACAGACTTCACGGGGCTCTTGGGAGCCAGCCCTGCATGGGCAGGGGGGAGGGGATGAGCGCGGCCTCGCACCTGCACCCTGCCTTGTCTGTTTCAGGGTGTGTCTGCCCAAGGGCCGGGGGCTCCCCAGGGCAACATGTCCTCCCCCCTGCCCCGCACAGGCTGAGCACACACCTGCCAGACAAGTGAACGGATGAAGGGTCAGTCCTATGGAGGTGGCAGGGAGCCCACAGGAGTGGCAGTCCAACCCCCAGCTGGAGTTTGTGGGCCACTGTGCTGCTGATGGGGGGCTGCACACCTCTGGGGGGTCCTCTCTTGGGAGCCAGCTTTCCTCAGATGGCTGCAGCCATTCCCAGCCCCTCCCAGGGTCCTGCTCTGGGAAGGGCCAGCTCTGGCCCTGGAAGGCCGGCTGGACCAGACCTGCCGCCCAGGTGCTGGGGATGTGGCCAGGGCTCCTGCTGTCTGTGGGGGGATGGCGCGGGCACAGATGCAGCCAAAGGACCCTGGTAAGAGATTCCTGGGTTGAGCGGTTGCCTCGACCCTGGCAGGCGTGTGGAAGAGGAGCGGTGTGAGGTAAGGGCCGAGGCTCGGCCATGCCTGCTGGCCTGGTTGGTACCCATCCCTCCCAGCTCCCCAGGGAGGGCCAGAGCAGGGCACAGGGCTCCAGGGCCCAAGGGTGAAGGGACAACATCCCGGAGGAGGGGCACGGAGGGATGCGTGGGAGCTCGCTGCGTGACCGAGGGACGAGGGTTTCCCAGCAGGGGAATCGGTGGGAAGCTGTGGGGTGGGCAGGGGACCAGGCTGTTTGGGGTTGTTGGGGCAGAGAGTGAGTCCTGAAGGGAGGGGAGACAGGCAGACCCCTGCCCAGTCCTGGCCAGGCAAGTGGGGGCTCTAGGGCAGCACTTCAGGCCTTGGGCAGTAGTGGGCAGCTTAAGGGGACTGAGGGCACAGGGGTGGCTGAGGAAGAGGGGTCCCTGGGGAGACTTCTGGGTGTCCAGCCTGGAGGACAGCCCTGGGTGGGGGGTGGTACATGCTCCTTGAAGGGGGTCCCTGGCCCCCTTCGTGGTCCAGCACCTCTGCCTGGGCACTCAGGCCTCCTAGGGCTGCCTTGGCCAAGGCTGGGTGGGTTAATGGCCACCGGACCCCCGGGCTTCTGCCTCCCGGACTCGGACCTTCTGGTGTTTACAGTTGGCACAGTGAGACTTCCTGTTTTTAAGAGAAAAGGATTAGAAGCACTTATTAAAAAGCCTTTTGAAAGGCATCAAAAGACTTCCTGAACGTCAAATGACTCTTACAAAAGAGCCATTAATGATTTAAGCAACGCGAATGAGAAACATACCGGCCACCCCGCCTTTAAAGCCCCGGTTTCTACCAAGCCCAGGAGGATGTGGGGCCACGTGTGGTCTGGACTGAAGGGACCAGGAGGGGCTAAAAATAGTGCTGAGGACCGGGCAGCCTGTTCAGACATGGGTGGCAGGGGGGCTGTCAGGGGCCACTGGGTCCCGGTTGGCCAGGGCAGCCCCACCAAGGGACTCCTGACCTCATGCCTGACCTCTCTCTTGCCTCCAGCACCTCAAACCCCCTCAGGCCCCTGGAAGACCCCAGTGTCCACCCAACTCCCCTGGGTCTCACTCCGCCAGTGTCGAGGTCCGTTACACCCCAGCCACCTGTGCCCATCCTGTCCCTAACAGGGCATTGAGGGGCCCCCCAGCCTGCCAGCAGTGTGTTGAGATGTCCCTTTGTCCCCTCCCCCTGACATTTTCCAGGCCTCCCTTGGCTAAGGCAGTGGCCTCTGCTCTGCTGCTCTGGCCTCCAGACCTGCCTTCGCCTGTGTCCCTTCATCCCTGGCCCTCCACGGCCACTTTGGGGTCCCCATTCTGGATGCAGAGAACACAGAAGTGACACAGACCCTGCCCCGCTGCCAGGGAAGCATGGGGACATGAGGTGTCTTGTGGTTTGGGCCAGACAAGGTGTGGGAAGGCAAGTGACCCGAGCTGGGAGTCAGTCCACCACGAACCTGGGCTTAATGGGGGATGCAGCTGCAGATGCCAGCCCCCGGTTCCAGAGTGCGGTCTCTAGGGAGGGCAGTCCGGGTCCCTCCAGGGGCGGGGCCTGTCTTCTGTCCCCCACCCAGAGGCCCTCTGTCCAGCCTCCCAGGTCTTCTGAGCACTCATCCTGCTGTGAGCCCAGGCCCTGCCTAGGGAGCCACCAGGTGCCCCTCAGTCCCACTGCCTGGCCCCATTCCCACGCCTGGGCTGTGACCTCGCGTGTCCTCCCAGGATGACCCCCAGCCACGAATGTTTGCTCCTCTGTTTTCTCCAAAGAGGGCATGTCGTTACTCGGGCAGCCATTAAACACTTCAGTGGCTCCTGGAAAATGCCAAGGAATTCTTGGAATAAAAATAACAATGAATAAAGTTGCCTGGAAATGAGGCGACGGGGCTGAATTTGATTAAGCCCCATTTAGAAGAGAAAATCAGCTCATTACAGCTGAGGTGAGGCGAGGTTCTCTGTTTTCTTCAGTAAAGAGGATGCTTTTCACCCACCCCAGGAGCTGGGCCCTGCAGAGGCCAAGCTGGGCTTGAGCTGGCTCGTCCGAGGCCGGTCCCTCTGGGCCACACTCCTAGGGCAGGGACACTGACCTGGGGCCGCACCCTCTGCAGCCACAGTGGTCCTGCTCCTGTCAGCACCTCGGTCAGTGTCTGCAGGTGAGGGGCAGGCCAGTAGGCACCTGACACTGCTGGGCACGCCTGCTGGGCGAAGCCTGCCATGCCCGGCTGCGCCCCAGGAAGCTGCGTGTCACCCTCTGCTTACCCCCACCACACAGGCCTGCCTGTCCCCCCTCCTAAGCACGCCCCACCGTCTCATCCCCAGCACTGGGTCCCACCTCCTCCTCCATCTCCTCCTCCAATCAGGGCACATCTTCTCATGAGCAGTCTGAGCCCAATGCCTGCCCCCTGCCCTTGGGACAAAGCCAAGCCCCGTACCTGGGCACACAGGTCCTATAGTTTTCCATGGCTGTTGTGATGGTTATTTTCAGGCATCACCTGGACTATGCGGTGCCCAGATATTTGGTCAAACATTATCCTGGGCCTGTCTGTGATTAGAGATGGTAGACTTAGTGCGTGGCCCTCCTCAGGGTGAGTGGGCCTTGTCCAATCTGCTGCTGAAGGTGTGACCAGGACAGGAAGGCAGACGCTCCCCCACGGAGAGGGAATTCTTCCTGGTGTTGTCTTTGGGCTGGGACGTGGGCTTTGGCCTGCCAAGTACACTCTCCCTGGTCTCTGCCTTTGGATGGGACTTGCATGGCGGGCTCTGCTGGGTCTCCAGGGGCTGATTGACTCTGTGGGTCTTGGGATTGCTTGACTCACCACTGGGGAAGCTTGACTCACCACTTGACTCACCTCGACCTCTGGACAGTCCACCGACCTGTTTCCTTGGGAACCCTGACAGAGGAGGGTGGCAGCCATCTATCTCCAGGCTGGGGACGCCATGCAACAGAAGACGGTTCCCTCACAGCGCCCACGGTCACGGTCCACGGGCAACCCCCGGGCTTAGAGCAGGTGTCACAGGCCACGCCCCCTCTGGAGGCTCAGGGGAGGAAACTTCCTGGCCTCTCCTGGCCTCAGGGGGCCTCCCTGTCCCCTGGTCTCTTCTGTCTTCCCTTTTCTTCCTCTCTGTGTCTAACCCACCTGCCCCGTCTTATGAGGATGCTTGTGGTGGCACTCAGGGCCCACCTGAGTAGTCGGGGACAAACTCCTCGTCCCAAGACTCTTGACTCAGCCCTGCCAGGCAGTGTCAGGGAGGAGGGATGGGCACTCGGCCTCCATGGGCCACCAGGCCTCACTGCAGGCCCTTCCCTGTCCCAACCCCTGTGGACTCCTCTGCCCTCGAGGCTGGGAGTTCCCCTCACACAGGGCTGGCACGCAGGGATGGGGGCTGGGGACGGGTGGACGCCAGAGCTGGCTGGATAGGCCCTCCACGGCCCTCTCAGATGGGGGCTGGCCGAGTGTCCGAGCCCTCTCACACTGTCCTGCACCCCAAGGCGAGGGCTGCACAGCCTGCAGCTTCCTAGACGTACATCACGGACGAGTGTCTTTCCTTCTTGGATTTTCCTTTCTTTCCTGAATTTTCTGTGGGGTTGATAAGGGGTGTGTCTTGTTTTAATGATGGGAGGAAGTTAATTGCTAAAGCTCTCATCAGCCTGGAGTCCTGGGGAGCCCGGCCTCCGTGGTGCTGACAGCCATTACTGAGTGCCTACTGAATGCTGTCAGAAGCCTCCAGCTGGGTTTGCTCTTTGGGCTTCTGGTGGTTGAGGCCTCCAAACTGTGCTTGGCCTCCGGCAATTCCCCAGCTGGCAATGCCTGCCTCCTGCTCGCCGGTCCCAGGCTCACCGAATCAGCTCTGAGACTCTGGCCCTGCCAGGGGCTCTCGGGCCCAGCCTCTCTCTGGCCTCTGCCCAGCACCTGCTCAGGTCTCTGCCTCAGTGTCCACTCACATCCAACAGAGGACTCCTGGCCCCAGGGGCCTTCTTGCCTCCTTTTCTCTTGACTCCACTGCCCCAGGCTCTCCACCCTGGGCCTCCTGGGCCTCTGTCCCTGGGTTAGAGTGGGCAGGGCTCTTGGCGCTCCTTGGCTTCTTGGGCTCTTGCAACCCCTCCCCCTGTATCTAGGGCACGTCTCCCTCCCGCAGCAATGGCAGAAACCTGAGGGTCAAGAGCATGGGCTTTGGGGTCAGAGAGCTGTGTTGAAATTCTAGCAGGGCCACTTGGCAGGTCTGTGACCCCACATGACTGTGGGGTCTCAATTCACCCTGCTGTCAAATGGGGTTAGCAACGGGTTATCATTTCCACCAGGGCCATGTGTGTAGAGTACTCTGACGCTAGGTGCCAGTCAGAGCTCCCTCGCCATCACTGTTTGTCACCTTAACCTCTGTCCTTCATCTGTGCACTGGGAGCAGTGGTGCCACTAGCCTTGGAGGGTGACTAGGTGAGGGTAGGAATCCAGTGAGCGATCTGTAGGGTGTTTAGGACAGCTGGCCTCACGCAGGGCCATGTGCATGGGGTGTCATGGAAAGCAGGGCATGCCTTGAGGCTGGGAGTCCCCCGCATGCACGTGGGCCAGAGTGGCCAGTGGCAGGGGCAGGGGCAACACCCTCTCCAGAGTGGCTGTGCGACTGCTCCCTGCTCTTGGCTTCTGGCTTGTTCTCTCCTCCTGACCCAGGAAGAGGAACAGGGCTGACCCCATGGAGCAATCTCTGTACCCAGAGAACAGGCAAAGCACAAGGCTCACGGCGGGGCGGGGTCAGCAGCAGGTGGGGAAGTCTGGGAGGAACCTGAGTTTGGCCTCCCCAGATTTCTGAAGACTGAAACAATGGTTGAGTAACTGGCTGGAGGTGGGTGGAGAGCTGCACCCAGGGAGGATGGGGGCAGGGCGATGGACAGCTGGATGGTTGGATCAGTGGGTGAGTGACCCGTGGATAGATGGTGGAGGTGGACCCATGGACAACTGGATGACTGACAGATGGCTGGATGCACAGGTGGCTGGCTGGCTGGATCAATGAATGGACAGAATGATAAATGGGTAGGTGAATGAAAGGAAGGAAGGACGGGTGGGTGGATGGATGGAAGGATGGATGGGAGTTTGGATAGATGGATGGATGGAAGGAGGGACACATGGGTAAATTTATAAAGTTTTCTGGCTGCCTGACTAGGACAATTAATGGATGGACTGAGGTATTTGGGGACAGATGGCAGTACAAGGATAGAGGGTGGAGTGACATCTGAAGCTGCACTTTAACTTCTTGTACTGAACAGTTATGGAACTGATATTAACCAAGTAGAATGGAATGAAAGACTGGAGGTGCATGGGTAACAGCCTCTTCCCAGGTCCCGGATGAACGTGGGTCTATTCAGAGTCCATGGGTTTCGTGCAGAAGAGCTGGGAGCCAGGCCGGCGTGAGGACATGCCCACCTCCTATTCCCTATAGCCTCTGGAGCTGGGGCCCTGGCCAGGCTGGGTTGGTTCTTCTGGCTCTTCTTGGGTCAGGCAGGCCTAGGAGCTCGGATGGAGGGCTGGGAAGGGAGGGGAGCAGAGAGAGAGCCTGAGGCAGATGACCCAGCTGCTGCCCGGGCTAGTCCAGGAGTGGGGTACCCCGAGGAGATGAGCAGAGCCTGACCGGTGGGGTGGGGGTAGACTAGAGGACTGGTCCTGTTCCCACCTGCTCTGCTCTGTGACTCTGCTAGTGTGTCCCCTCCCCAGGATCTTGCACTACATATGTGGCCCTTCGTGGGCTGGACAGAGGTCCTCTTTAGTCCTGTAGGAGCCAGCCTTGGGGCAGATCCTCAGAGACTCAGAAACCTTCCCTTCCCTCCCCTCCCCAGCCCAGTGGAGAGTGCGGGGAGGACCCTGGGTAGCACTGCCCGACTGTCCCTGGTGGGCGGCTGAGGGTTCTGGGGCAGATGGGGGAGCCACAGGAAGACTAGGGGGGTGGCGGTGCAGGCGGAGATGAGGCTGCCAGACACGGGCTGGCGTCCAGGCTCTGAGCGGAGACCAGGCTCCAGCTAATTAGCTCCCACCCACCCACATCCTCCCCTCCTCCCACACACAGGCTCACGTGCGCGTAGCTGATGCACCCTGAATCACCCTGCACCCCCATATCAGCCCAACAACCCCACACCCTCAATAGCCCCCACAGAAGCCCACCCAGCTCCCACAACCCCCTCCCTGCCTCCCACACTGTGGGGGCACAAGGGCTGCTGCATCCCCAAGACACCCGGCCTGTGCCCCGTGGTCACAATCACCCAGAGCCCACTCTCCCAGACCCATCACAGCCAGCCTGACCTTCCTGGGTCCCTGAGGCTGGGAGAGCCATGGTGGGGCTCTTGGAGGACTGCTGACCCCTGAGCACACCCCTTTCCCCCTCAAAATGAGCTGAATCCACTTACATGGGCAGGGCTTGACATAGGTCTTAGAGGAGACTTTTGAGGTCCTGCAGGCCTAGGTCTTGAGGGTGGCACCCCATTTCCTGCCTCTCCGAGCCTCAGTCTCCCCATCTGTGCAAGGGGCTGATGATGCCCAGGGAGCCAGGAGGTGCCGTCCACCCAGCTCCTGGTTCCTCTGGCTGAGGCTGACCCTCCCTTCACCCTGGGCATCATGCTGTCCTTCCCCCATCCCAAAGGACACTCAGCCTGCAGCCCTGGCCCTCCTCTCCACCTGGTTCCACAGTGACCTCCTTCCCGCCGTGTCCCTCCTCCACCCTGCCGTGGTCTCCCTTTTTATCTTCCACCAACACTCCACACCCCGGTGCCCTAGTCCCCCCTCCACGCTCAGCCCCCCTTTCTGACTCCACAATCCTTCCACGACACACCCAAACTCCATCAATACATTTGCTCTGCTTCTGAAAACCTGTGTCCCAAACACATCCCCTGGCTGTGTCCCCAAGGTCCTGTACCTGGTCTTTGTCCTTCTCTCTACCTTCCCCTCCCTGTCATTCCCAGGGGATCCCCAGGCCCACCTGCACACGGTCAGGTGGAGCAGACAGCCCACTGCTGCAGCCACTGGCCCTGCCTCCCCACGGAGCCCTGGCCCTCTCCGGCTTCTCTCCCCATGTGCTCAGGGAGGTGGAGCCCCCAGACCTGCACAGCCACCACGGCCCTGGGCCCTGGGCCCTGCTGCCAGCCTTGCCTGAATCCCCTTTCCAGACCCACCTCAATACCCCCCTGCACTTTTCTGTTAAAAAGCACAAAAGCAAAATGGCCCCTGACTGCTGAGACCCCCAGCTCCTCCCTCTGCAGGAGGACAGGAGTCCTCCTGGCAGCCTCTGATTTCTCCCACTCAGGGCTCCTGCCTGCCCCGTGGGCTGCTGCCCACCTTCCTGCAGCCGTCCTCCCAGACCCAGGGCTGCTTCAAGAGGGTGAGGCCTCTGCCTGTGCCAGGTCCCAGGTGCATTCTGGTGGGCACAAGGTGCTGGTGGGCACCCAGGTTCACCCTGTGGAAGGTACCAGCAAGACCCTGGAGCACAGGAGAGTGAATGGGGTGTTGCTTCACCAGCTTCTGCCCTGTGGGGCTATGGGCTGGCCGCAGCCTGGACCAAGGATGGCCTCCACCAAGTCCTGTCCCCCGGCTGTGTCCTCTGGCTCCAGGCTCCAGGAGCTGCATCCTTCTTCCTTCCTCACGTTCGGGGGTGAAATATGGGACCACCCTGCAACTCTGCCTTCCTGTCCACACCTTCAAACCTCCCTTTCCTGGACTCTCCTGACGTAACCCTATCTGCCTGAGCCGCGGTCTTGTGAAGGCAGTCAGCAGGCATGGCCCCTGTGTCCTGCAGGCTAGGAGACACCCAAATCTCTCAGCAGCCACCATCTCTGTTACCCACACAGGTCTTCCTGAGTCCCCCCCTGGGATCTTGGGTCCCCAAACTCATTTCTCCCTCTCTGGCTGCCCCCCTGGCCCCTGCCAGGCTCCTGGTTCTGGCCTTGACCTCCTTTAGACCCTGCTGGGTGGACAGTGGGTCCCTCACTTGGCTGACCACTGCTGTCTCCAGCTCCGCCCAGAGGAAAGGGTTCTCTGGTTTGGGGGAGAGCCTCCATGGAGTGAGCGGGTTGGGGCAGGGGATGCCAGGGCAAGGGCCAGGCTTCCCACCCAGGCCCCTGGTGACGACGGGGCCCCAGCTCCACCTAGCCGTGCCCACTCTGAACCAGCCCACAGGGTCCAGCCGGGGACCATGGTGGCCTCAGAAGCCCCCTGCAGCCTCCTGTGCAGCATTAAGTGGTGGGAGTGGGCTCGTTGGCTCAGGGGTGGGATGCCTGTCGTATCCTGCGCTGCGGCGTGGATGCCCGCCATCATTCATCATTATCAGTAAGCACAGTTTGGCAGCCGCTTGGGGAGCAGTCAGGCCCACTCGCTGCGCCTGCCTGGAACGGCAGAGCCAGCCCCAGCAGCAGAGACGAGGACCGGCCACCTCCCACCAGGCTCCCTGGGCTGTGAGGTGTGGCCTGAGTGGGGCTGTCTCCTGACCCACCCCTCTTCACAGAGCTGAGGTCACCTTGCACCAGGACACCAATCTTGCCACCAGCTCAGATGGTCTGGGGCCCAGATTCTCGTGAGGTGGCCTTCTAGCCCATCTGGGCTGGAGGTGGACCCACGGGCCCCAGGGAGGCCAGCATCTCCCCTTGGGTGGGAGTGAGGGAGCTGGTGTGGGTGTCAGTGGCTGTCCTCCTTCCTAGCCAGGAGCTCTTAGGAAGGTTAAGGGGCTCCTAGCCTGGTGTGGGAGACAGTCATGGGCATGATGCTTCCATACCAGCAGAAATCAGAGATCTCTAACCTTAGTGACTTCCCTTGGAAAGGCAGGGGCTATAGAGAGGCTTGTTCCTGCTCCCAGACTAGAGACAATAAAGAAACTTTATCTTATTTGTTAACTTCAATCAAATGGTCACCTTGTGCACTGATGTTCAATATGCACTTGGAGTGGGGGTGGGATTGATGATTGATTAGTGATGTCTGTCATGAGTACAGAAGGAAGAAGGTGGGTCATGTGTGCTGTGGATCTAGGATTTCTGTTCAAATTGTAGAGCACAGATTACTAGACAGGAAAAGATCCTGGACATGATTGGTCTAAACCTCTCATGTTATAGAAGAGGAAACAAGTTCAGGGTTGTGCAGGGACACCGGAGACCCATGGCACAACAGAGTTTGAGCCCCAGGTAGTCAGACTCTGCACTGTCCATGCTGGCTGGGGGGCTACCCCCAGAAGAAGAGGGATCTCAGGTTTGGTCTGAGGGAGGGCACACTCCAGCAGCATGTGCAGAGAGTGGCCCCGATGGCCAGGAGCAGGTCAGGTGGTGGGAGAGGCGAGGAGTCTCCAGGGGCCGAGAAGCTGCTTCTTTTCCCACCACTTTTAGCTGTGTGACCTGAAGGGAGCCGCACCACCTCTCCAACCTCAGCTGCACAGCAGGGCGATGAAGCTGTTTAGGGTTGAAAGAGACCCTGCCCTCTGGGTGTGTTTGCTGAGTACTTATTGAGGGGCTTATTGCCTGTAGACACAGGTGAGCAAGACAGAACAGGATCCTGGCCCCACCTGGCTCCTGCTTTGCCAGGGAGGCAAACTTTGGCTCAAATAGTCACCCCTGGGAAAGAGGAACAAACAGGCAGCGAAGCCCTACAGGGCAAGGTCAAGGTCAAGGCCTCACTGCACAGCAAGCACCAGCGGCAGCCAGGACACCCAGTGTGATTGCCAGCCAGGACACCCAGTGTGATTGCCGGGGCCACTGGGCCCAGGGCCGTGGCTAGAGCAAGGGTGTTGGAGGCCCATCTCCCGCTGGGCCCCCAGGTCTCCGACCTCCTGAAGGGGCCTCTCTCTAAATCCCACACAGGTGCCGAGAGGGCTGGCACTTTGGCTGTTGACTTGTGGGGTTGCCCATGATTATCTGCCCTGGGACAGACAGAGCGGGCAGCCAGGGTCAGAGTGCTGCAGGGTCCTGGGAGAACCGTGCTGAGGCCAGCTCTGGGGCCAGCCCCTGAGTGCTGTGGGGAAAGGCTTTGTCTCTCGAGGCCTCGGTGTGCCCCTCTGGGCACCCACACGGAGGCCTGTGTGCACACGCCCCATGCCAGCCTTCAGCAGGGGGAAGGGCCTGCCACTCACGCTGCCTTGATGCTGGCTCCATCTGGATGGGCCCTTCCCCAGCCTGCCCTGCCCACACCGTCACCCGCTGTAAGTGTCTCTGCACACAGGTCACCAGGGCTGCCCTGGTTCTCCTGTGGGCACAGCTCCCTCTCCAGCTCTGGTCTATGCTGTGCTTTCCACTTGGAACCCTTATCCCTTAACTCTGTTGTCCTTCAAAGTCCCACTGAAATTCCAGTCCTCCATGAGTCTGAGCATTCCTGAGGCTGGTGGGGACTTGGGCTCTGGGGGCCCTGACACGGGGGCTGCCGCCTGCAGGTGATGTTTCCTTCGATCCTGCTCAGGGTAGACGGCGAATGCAGAAGGGCTGGGAGGGAGCTCAGATGATTAGACCGGGTCCCGGAGGTTGTGGACAGCAGTAGCCAGAGGCAGCTCTTCCCAGGGTCGGGAGCAACCCCAGTAGCTCTGAGCTCACCCGCCGCAGGACTGTGGACGCACTCAGCAGCGATCGGGGTGTGAGCTGGGCCAGGGCAAAATGAGCTCATGGACTCTTCCTTCCTTGCCCTCCCGTGATTGACAGGTGGAGAGTGGTGGGCATCAGACACAGAGGGTTTGTGGGCTCCTGGGCACCAGCCTTCCACAGGCTGTGGGTGCTTCCGTGTGTTGGAACTTCTCCACTGGCTTCCTCTCCGGGGCCTCACTGGACACTTGTGTCTTCTCCCTGTCTGCCAGGCCCTGCCCACAGGCGCATCAGTCCCTTTTAACCTCTCAACCTTGGTGTAGACCAGCTGAGCTGGGGGAGTGGTGGGTGGGGCTGAAGGGATTGAAGCCCACCTGGTCCAGGGCTGAGCTGTTGAGCTGACAGGGACTCTGAGCTTTAGGATTATTGGGGTCAGGAAATGATCCCTGGCCTGGCCTGGCTGGTCTAAATGGTCAGCCTGGCACCGTGGTCAGGCAGGGTTCAGAGGATGGCAGGAAGCTGGAGGGGAAAGCTGGGCCCCGCAAGCTGTGGGTGCACAGGGCCAAGGCAGGAGGGCTCCTTCCCTGGCGTGCAGTGCCCCTCCCTTCCCATAACTTCCACGTGGGGGTCCTTCTAGTTCCTGCCCCTTCTGGCTCCTCCAGGCTTCCTGCCCACAGCCTGGACCACTGGGGCTTGTGCTGGAAGCTGCTCTCCAGCCTTGCCCCAAACCTGTCTCAGCCCCTTCCCTGCGCCCTGATTCTGTACCCCCAGGCTCTGAGCCTTGGCCGGGGTGGCCTTTTGCACACTGAAGTCCTGTGGCCACCCTGGTTGAGTCTTTTCCTTCCCTGGGAGTGGGGCTCCGAGGCCTGAGGTGGGGTATCTGGGCTCTGGGCCCCGGGGCCACACTGGGCACCCAGGAAGGTGCCCTGAGCTGAGCCTCTGCAGCTTTGGCCCAGCTGACATCTCCCCGGGCTGGTGTGTCGCAATCCTCCCTGGCCACTGACCCCATTTCTCTGTCAATTGCGGGTTCTCTGGGCTATGATTTGGAGAATGTTTTCTTCCTTCTAAACAACCGCTCTGGAGAAGGGAGTGGGGCTCTGCTGGGCTGGCTTCAGTGGCTCCTCTTAGGTCCTCTGCAGCGCCTCTTCCCCACCGGTCACCCCGCCAAGTGCTTGCAGCCTGGGGAGTGTGGTGGGGGCTGGGGCCCATCTCTGGGTCTTGTCCTTGAGTCTCTGGACACTTAGTGTCGGGGCCTCTGAGCTCCCTCAGCTTATGCTCCATCTCAGGCAGAGGTTGGACGTTCCCTGGGAGCCTCCCAGGTGTGACCTGCAGGCACATCGCTGGCCTCAGTTCACCCTCCTCAGCCCCACCCGAGGCTCAGAGGCGAGCATCAGGGCTGGACCAGGCCTCGGAGCCCTTGGGGTGGTGATTCCTCCCAGGGTCACCTTCTCCACAGTTCCAACATCCTCCTGAGAGCTGGGGTCACCTTGGACTCTGACCTCTGGAGTTGGCTCAGTACTGACTCTCATTCCCATTTCAAGCATCAGTGCTTGGGCAGAGAGAGGCTAAGAAAATTGCTTGAAGCTACACAGCTGTAAGGAACAGCAGGACCTGACACCAGGTCTGTGGGAACTCTGGTGAAGATCAGTTGCTCTGGGATGAGGACACCAGACTGCATCCCAGGTGGCAGGTTTGGAAATGACCTCCCTGTAGGAGAAAGGCCCAGCTAGGTCAAAGTGCCCCCAGAAACCAGCACTTCCGTCTCCGACCCCACTCCACTGTGAGGTGGTGGAAGACTCGAGGGGTCCTCCGGCTCCATCTGGTTTCAGTGGTACGGAACCTGAGCTAGAGGTCAAGCAGGAGTCAGAGATGGGACAGGGCGGGGGCTTTGGTCTCCTGGGTTCTTCCAGCCCTGGATCTTACCAACCTCCTCTCCTGGGCTCTGTGGTGCTCGGGGCATGGTGGGGACAGCTCTGCCCCTTGCTCATGAGGAGCTGGGCTCTGACTGGGGACTGGAGATGGCAAAGGCAAGCTGGTCCCCATGGGGTCCGGCAGGGTCGGGTCCCGCAGTCCCCACATTTGCCATCTGTGACTCTGCTGTTGCCCTGTGGCCTGCAGAGGGGAGGGAGAGCCCTGCACATCGTCACCTGCTGCCCCCACAGGTCCTGTTCTACCTACCTCAGGGGCCAGAGGACATGGTCCCGAGTCCTCAGCCCCCCTCCCTCCCTTTGCCCTCCCTTCTGGGGTGTACCTGTGTGGGTGCAGGACCCGCCCAGCTTTTGGATGACAGGATGGACTTGTAGGAGGGCATCCAGGCAGAGTCTACACTGGTATTCTAATTTTTTGTTAGCAATCACACCAACTCATGTCGTTTATATATTTTAAAAAATCTGTTCATACTACTTTACAGAATGAGCAGCCTCCCCTTGCCTGCATGGACACGGCTCCAGAGGACACTATGGAAAACCCTATTTCTAGTGGTTTTACAAGCCGCCGGGTGCCAGGACTGAGAAGCCAGGAGCTGGGCTTGTGACTTCTGGAGTCCCTCCCAGTCAGCCACAGGCTTCTGCCTCTGCTGGCTACTGAGGGGAGCCAGGGTCCCCGCCACCGTCCCATCAAGAAAGGGAGGTCCAGGAGCGATCCACCCCAGCCAGGTGGGGTGAGCCCTGGGGGACCCTGGCCAGCTCCAGCGGGTCACCAGCCACACTCTCAGGGGCAGGTCACACCCTGCCTCCTGGGCATTTCCCCAGGACCTACCTGGTGCAAGGCTCAGCCTGGGCCAATCCCGAGGGTACCTGATGTACCCAGAGCCCTTGCCCCCGCCCCCAGCCCCTGGGAGGCTTCACTCCCCTGGCTGCTTCCCTGCTGGGAGTTTTGGGGGTGACGCCAGGGGAGGCCGACTTAGCAGTCCCGCCTTCTGTTCTAACCCTCGGAGTAAACAGGAACATTAAATCACTACTTGGGGGTCAGGAAACTGGAAATAATCAAAACATAGTGTCCTGTCCTCGGCCTGGGCGCTGGGCCGCCTGTCACCAACCCAGTTCTGCCGCCCGGGGCTTTCCCAGCCCCACCTCCATCCCAGTTGCTGCCCCCACTGCCCACCCTGCAGGCCCGGGTGTCCACAGTGGCCCACGCCCAGGGTACAATTAGCGAGATGGCAACCACCCCACACCCAGACTGGCCACCAGCAGGGAAGGTCACCATGAGGTTGGGCTCTACAGCACCGAGCACTCAGCCTCCTTCCCCTCGACCGGGTTAGGGATGGGCGGGGCCCCGGGAGGCCTTGGAGGTGCAGGGGGCTGAAGCTCCCTCCTGCTGCCCCTTCTCGGCTTCTAGGGCAGGCACTGCAGGGGCCAGCCCCGCCTGCATCCTCATCACCAGGGGCCAGAGGCCACGCAGAGGGCCTGGGCACATAGGTGGCGTAGGTCTCCTCTCCCTGACCTGGATGGGGCGTGGTCTCACCTCCCATTGTCAGGCTCCTTGGGTCCCACTGTGGCCCTTTCTGGCTGCCCTCCCTCCTGTGTGCGCCTGGCAGCGTGAAGGGCTCTGGACAGCGGCTCTCAGAGGCAGGTGGCTGCGAGGCTCAGTGCCCCGACTGGCTTTTTCCTGCAGCCCAAGAGGCTCCAGGAAGGTGACCAGGTGAGAAAGGTGGGAGGAGAGGCCCCGTGGGCTGGGAGGTCACCGTGAGCCATATGTGTCTCTTCTCTGCCCCCCACACCCCGGGTGCTCCCTGCACAGGTCTTCCCACCTTGGGATCCAAGGTAGCGCAAGGCAGGCAAAGGCATGGTGTGAACCCAGGGGACACACCCCACGGTTTGGCCCCCAGGTCCTGCTGTTTACCCTCCTGGGGACTGAGTCCTGATCTACCTCTCCAGCCCTTTGGACATGAGGTGCTGAGCCCTGGGTGGACCATCCCTGCCGGAACACCAAGGAGGAGAAAGCCTGCTCTGCGTGGGCCTAGGGATCAGGGCTGCCTGGGGGGACAGCTGGTTTGGGGGCTGAGAGAGGGTGCAGACACTCACAGTCCCAGGACCCAGCGGTCCAGAGAGGAGAGCTGCCCGGCCTGTGTAGTCGGGGGTCGGGGCGCTGCCTCTCCCCTGAGCAGAAAGGGGTCCTTTCCACCGGGGGCCTCGTGCAGTCGACCTCTGGACGGGGCTTGTGGATGGCATAGCGGCTCCTGCGGGGGAAGAATGGGCCTGTCCGGGTCGGCAGTGCAGGGGGGTGTCACTGTCAGCCTGCCCCAGGTCTCGGACGTGTGGCTCCCCGTCTCACGAGCCTCCTCCCAGCAGCCTGCAGGCTGGGGAGATTGTACTCATTCTCCAGATGGGGACATGGAGGTCCTGCCCTAGCAGGGCTGCCACCCTCCCGCCCTGTGGTGACGGGACAGGCCCCCAGCAGTCCTCTCCTCCTGTGCCATGGCCTCTGGTCCCCAGCCCCAGGCCCAGCAGCAGGGTTGTCAGTTCTTGAGCCTCAGCCGTCCCACCGGTTGCAGCCAGAGCCAGGCCAGTGGTTTCTGGCCTCCACTTGCTGGGCATGGGGAAGGCCCAAGGTCCAGAGTCACAGAGGGTGGGGCTTTAGGACGACCCAGGGTTCAAGGTAGGACTGGGCCAGGGTTGGCACCAACTGGGCTCCCCGTGGGGAAGGATCTGTCCTCCATCCCAGAGGAGGAGCAAAGCCAGGCTGGGCTGCCGCGCGGGTGGGTGGGGTTGAGGGAAGGGGACGTTAGGGCCAGGTGGGTGGGGACAACATGTTAGAAGGAGCAGGAGCCTAAAACAGCAGGGTGGGACCTGTTGCGGGGAGTTGAGGCTCAGGGGCATGAGAAGGGGCAGTGTTCAGGGTCTGCCTTTGGCTCCTTGGCCTCACCGAGGTGCAGCCCACTCCCCTCTGGGGTCTGCATCACTTTCCCAAGGGAGCAGCCAGGCCCGAAGGTTGCAGGAATCACCCCTGTGTCTCCCGGGAGCAGAGCTGAACCAGTGACCTATTGGGAGTAGTGGTGGCTCGCCATCCCCCTCACCCCTCAGGGACACTGAGGCAGCGGGCCCGGCCCTGGGAGGGACTCTGGCCTCCTGTCAGGCCCGTTCTGAACACTCCCTTCCTGGCTCCTCTGTGCCCCGTGAACGTGCCTGCCACCCTCTGGAGTGCCCCGGGGTCCCCTCCCACCAGGACTCACTCCCTTTGCTCCCTGCTCAGGTTGTCCCCGCAGGTCGGCCTGCTCACTTGGGAGGGTCAACAGGGGCCTGAAAGGAGGACCTGGGACGAGGGGAGAGCCTGAGTGCTTCCTGGAGAGGTCGGGGGCTATGGAAACACTTGGACTTTAAAAATATCACCCTGCCTCTTCAGTGGCCTGGCGTGGACGGACTGGGGCCAGGAGACAGGGATGGTGGCTGCGTGGAGTGATCTCCAGGGACAGGGGAGGCAGGAGCAGTGGCTCTTGGTGTGGAAAGGAGGGAGGAGCCGGTCCCTCCAAGGGCATCAGGGAAGATGCATTGTGATTCACCCTGACAGGAAACTCTTTCCCAGACTCCCTTGCAGCTAGGAGAGGCCACAGGAGACAGTTCTGGCCAGCGATGAATGGAAACAATTACTGGGGGGGGGGGGCTTCTGGAGAAGACTTTGTCCCCCCCCCACCCCCATGACAGAGAAATTCTGTGAGGACTGCCTGCCCTGCCCTTCTTCCTATTCATAGTTTGGGGTTTGAGGTTGGAGATGGGGCTGCCCATCTTGCACTAATGAGGTCAAAAAAAGTCATGTGGTCAGTCCTAGGGCTACAGGACCAAAGGCAGCAGCCACTGACCCCAAAGCACCTCGTTTTGCTGGAAGGACTGACCGCTCTTTATCCAAGTCACTCACCATTCACTGGGCCTCCCAACACTTGCAGCCGAGGGCATTCCTAAACAATGCAGATTGGTAACCAGAGGGGGGTGGAAGGAGTACCTCAACCCCCACCTGCAGGGTCTGCCAGGGCCTGAGGAAGCAGGAGATTGTCAGCATTGGGGATGCTGCCTCTGGGGCCCGAGGGTCACCCAGGTGGACACGCCCAGGCAGCAGCTGCACACAGATGCGGATGGGGCAGAGGTTGCTCTGGGAAGCCGAGGAGAGGGGCAAGGCCGAGAGGTGCAGGCACAGCTCCCTGGAGACCTGCCAGCAGTAGAGGAGGGGAACAGCTCTCAGCTGCGGGGAAGAGCAGTAATACCGACGTGGGAAATCCAGGGACTCGCTGGGCAGCCCCTAAGTGGGAGTCCCTGGGACTTACGTCCTCCGTCTCCTTCATTCAGCCCCATGAGCCAGGCACTGTGTTGTGCTCACTGTACAGACCAAGCGCTGAGGCTTTGAGGAAGCCCCACAAGAAGACCAGTATCCCAGGGGGCCCAGATGGGCATGGAGGGAGGCCTGCTGCCTGGGCCATGTCTGGAGGGGCCACAGTCCAGTGGGGAAGTGAGGCACTCCACCCAGGTCCAGCTCAGGAGGGAGGGCAGTGTGGTCACCCTCACATGCAGGGGTGGTGGGAGATCAGGAGGAGGAGGGTGCAGCACGATGCAGCTTTAGGAGTTTGCTGCTGATTGGAGTTTGGCCTGAGGAGTGGTGTGGCCAGCGGAGCTCTCCCAGCAGAGCAGGGAGCCCTGGGAATGTGGCTGCCCAGGAGGGGGCTCTGTGGCCACGCCCCCCTCCCAGATGCCTCTCAGGCAAGGCAAGACAGTTGGAGCCCTTGGCCTGTGGCCACTGCAAACAACTTGTCCTTATTCTTGTTGAGTAACTGCAGTTGGGCCCTTTGGTCCAGGCCATCTCAGGACAGTGGAGCTATCGGTGGCCCTGCAGGGAGCGCTAGGACCCCCGTCTCTCCAGCCCAGGCCAAGCCTCATGCCTGGAGCTAGAGCCTGGACCTGGACAGAGTTGGGGGGCTGGCAGTGCCTCTTCCAGGAGCCCTGGTTGATCACCCTGAAGGGGCAGGAAGATAGGAGGAGCAGGGAAGCACAGGGTTGGAGCCCTCAGTTAGGGCGGGCTGACCCAAATCCATGGCCAATGTCAGGATGACCACTCCTGCTCCCCTCAGCTACTGGCTGGGTGGGGCCAGCAAGGCCTCCCGACGCCCCAGGAAGGTGACCAGTCCCAGGAGGAG
This sequence comes from Marmota marmota marmota, assembly GCF_001458135.2. Classification (NCBI taxonomy): domain Eukaryota; kingdom Metazoa; phylum Chordata; class Mammalia; order Rodentia; family Sciuridae; genus Marmota; species Marmota marmota. The sequence goes on along the minus strand of NW_025999900.1, from coordinate 65,037,262 downwards.
AGCCAGGGGCAGCAGGGGGAGGGAAGGACACGTGCTCAGACACCCTCAGTGCCAGCCACTCCCCTGCCTAGGAGCAAGTCCGGGCCAGCTCCTGTCCCTCATCTGTCTGTGAAATGGGCACAGTGGGCCCAGCCCATGGAGGGGTGTGGGAATAAAAGAATAAATGAGATGCCTTAGGACTGGCATGCAGCTTGATGGCAGAGCACGTGAGGCCCTGGGTCCTGCCCTCAGCGCATACACACACACACACACACACACACACACACACTCACTCACACACACTCACACACACACTCATATGAAGCCCCAGGCCTATGGATTTCACAATTAAAATTTCAAAAAATCAACTTTAGTTCCTGTCTTAGGATGCCAACTTAATGTTTTGCCAAGTCTGAATATTGGAAACACACACACACACACACAGACACACCCCAGCTACCAACTATGGTTAGTGTCAGTTCACAAAGAAAATGATGTTTGGATACAACAAAAGTTGGGAGCTGTCTCAGGGCAAAGGGTTCCCTCCAGGTGTGCTGGGCCTCTGCCTCATGCTGTCCTTGTCTTGTCCTTCACCTCTGCGACTGGGTCGGGCAGCCTGAGCTCCTGGTGGGTGGTGCCCGGGCGTAGCTGAGCTCTAGCCCAGAGCTGTGACCTTGCAGGCCGGCTGAGGGCAGAGGTGGAGCCAGGAGGTGCTCCGGGGGGGCCTGGGGTCATCCCCGTCATCCTGGAGGCTCCCCGAGAGGGAGCGGGAGACCCCCGAGGTGGCATGCACTGTGCTGCTGGTCCTTTTGGTCCACTCTCTCTCTGGGCGATGTCACAGGCCTGCCTTACTCTATGATGCAGACCTGAACCCCACCTCCTAGGCCTCCCTGGGTAGGGACCTCACCACCCTTCCAAAAGGTGGTACTGATTGAAAGGTCCCCGCCTCCCAGTGGTGAGTACAAATGGGCAGTGTCAGCCTGGACCTGCCTTCCCAGGCCTGTCCTCTCTCTGCCAAGGCCATGCTGCCTGGAAGATTTGGGTCACGTGAGTCCATGCTAATAGGTGAGGCATCAATGAGCAGACACCTGCCTAATAGGGGCTCGCTGACCGTTCAGGGCCCTCAGGCCCCGAGGAGCCTCTGGGAATGAGAAACCGGGGCTCAGAGAGGTGGAGTCCCTTGCTGGAGATCACCCAGCTGTGCAGGGCACCTCCTCTGTCCAGGGGACACTGAGGCGATGCTCAGGTGCACAGCCTTCTCCCAGCAGGACAAAGGGGGCACTGTCTTGCTTGGCTCAGGTCCTGGACTCTAGGCCTCCTTGCTGGGGGAAGGGATGTGCCGTCCAGCTGGACCTGGAAGGACGAGCCAGCTGGAGTCCACTGGGGTCACTGATGGGGACACACACACACACAGCAGTTCCCTGCGTTCTGAGCTGACCCCCTTCGGCTTCTGTGGGGGAGGCCCTGCCCTGCCCTGCACCATGCTGAGCAGCTGGGAGGGAGGACTGTCCCCAGATGGCACAGATTCAAGCCCCAGGGGCTCTGCTCCCCAGCTCTGTGACTTTGGGAGGACTGTCACCATTCCGATTCTGGCCTTCCTCCCCATTATCACATGAGGTGCTCTGGGCAACGGGCTGGTCAGGGTGAGGTGGCATGGGCATGGTCCCATGTGGCCCTCCTCGATAGCCCCCGCTGCCCGCCCTGTTCGCCACTACTACACTCCAGCTGCCCCCGACTCGGGTGACTCAGGAACATTTCTGTTCCCACACGGCTGCTGAGAGCAGGAAGCTGGGGGTCCCTGGGGAGTGGCCTCTTCAGAAGCCCTCATTAGTGGTGGGGCTGTTTACCCAGAATGCTCCCAAGTTGGCCCAGGGGGTGCCCAGCTCCCCGGCTCCCCACCTCTCAGGGGGTTGGGAGAAACTCTAGCTGACAGGGGCCTGGGTGGAGGAAGAGCTGCTCCTGAGGTGGGGGCCTGCTGTCCAGGAGCCCGTGGGGGCTAGGGGTAGCATTTCTGCACCAGGGTTCTGGAGATGGGCAGGCAGGGGGCACAGGGCCTGGGCTCCCGTGGCTCTGGCCGGGCCCCCACATCTCACGTCCACACACCTTCCCAATGTGCACTTCACGGGCCCTGGAGTGGACACTGCAGCCTTCACAACCCCTGGTGGGTCACCGAGCCTGCGGCTATGTCTTGGGGGGCCTGGGGAGGCTGTTGACCCAGCACACCCGTCCACAAATGGGGAAACTGAGGTCTCCTGAGTCCCCCTGCAGGCATTTCATCTGTGGTGGCCTTGTCCTGGGAACTGAGGACTCAGAGGAGGGTGTCTCAACCTCCCACCCTCCAGGGAGAGACCCACAGTGCCACTGTGAGCTCTCAGGTGGGCACACTTGGCATCTCGGCCGAGTCCTGGACCAGGTCCCTGTGCTGGGCATGTGTTCCTGGGGTGTGGCCAGGGGACAGGATCTGCAAGGGAGGACATGGGTGCAGGAAGGAGGCGGGGCCAGGCTAAGAAGCCTGGAGTCCCCCCCACTTTTCTCACCGTGGACTCCTGATGGTGGCCCCAGCCCAGCTGCCCCTCTGGGCTCCGTGGGTCCCCAGAATTCACTGTGAGGGCATCCGTACCAGTAGGCAGGGCTGCCCACAGCACTCCTGCAGGAACCCAGGTGAGCCCCCACTAAGGCACCCTGCTCTCGCCCACAACCCTCCTTCCAGAAGGGAGTGGGGCACGAACTCCCGCTGGCCCAGTGACCCCTGCAGTGCCAGGCTCTGCCCAGCAGCCCCCCCCCCCACAGGGCAGTCCCTGCCTCCAGGAGGGCAGTGCTCCTCGCGGCTCCTCGCGGCCCTTCAGGGGCCCAGTGCTGTAGGCTGAGCTCCTCCGCCAACAGGTGCGCTTGTGGGTAGGAAGGGTCAGGCTCTGGCTGCATGTCCACACTGGGAAGGCAGGCAGGCGGGCAGCAGGAGCAGGCGCCAATGCAGACTCACGAGGGGTCCAATCAGCCCCTGGGATGGCCCTGCGGGGTCCCGAGAGCCGCCGAGGTGAGTAGTCTTTCTCACACTGACTTGGGTGGGGGCTGCCAAGGTGTGACCACACGAGTGTCCCCTGCCTGCACTGGGGCCCAGAAAGCTCCTTGCTCCTGCCAGCCAGCCCAGCCCCCATCGTCCCGCTGGGATAATGACGTCTCCTCTTACCTGCGGGTCCTGGCACAAGAGCCCTGAGGGCCCAGGCATCAGCTAGAACTGTGGGTCATGGAACTGGTGTCCCCTGGGAGCTCTACATGTAGGAGGGGGATGCTGCAGGGAGTGAGTCCTTGGGGGCCTCACGCCCGTGGGGACTAGATCTTGTCCTAGCCCCTTCCCCCCTCTGTCTGCTTCCCTGCTGCCGTGAGCGGACAGCTCCCTCCACCACACCCTTGGTCCTCTGCTTTACCTCAGAAACCATGGAGCCAGCCAACCAAGAGGAGCCTCTTGAAATCTCTGAAACCCGGAGCCAGGATAAATCTTTACTCCTTTAATTTGTTTTTCTCAGGTGTTTTGTCACAGTGATGAAGACCTGACTGACACATGGTGTCAGTGAGCTGGTCCTCGGTCAGCTCTCTGACAGGGCTGCTGATGGACGCCGTGCTGAAAAGAAAAGACGTCTGACCCTAAACCTGTAATCAATCTGTTGGCCAGAATTAATTGTCGCCTCTTCCAGGGGGAAAGGAGCCCATGCAGCTCGCCTGCCCTGAGAGGCACACGGGCTTCCTCTGGGAGCTCTTCAGACGGAGGATGGCAGGTTGGACGTGCCCTGATGGCAGTCGCTGGATCCACAGTGAAAGGGAGCCCGTGCTTCTGGGCCATCTGCCTCTTTGTTATCATGATATGGTCACATGCCCATCATGCCAGCACTGGGGCGGCCACTGCTCAAGGCTGGCTGATGTCCAGCAGCTGTGGTACTTGGTCAACCTGGCTTTTTCGAGCTGCCCATGAAGTGGTGCTTTCTGGTAGGCGTGAGCAGTACAGAGCTGTCCCACACGTGTGCACGCCCCTGCGAGCCCCTGACGCCCCTGCCCCACACGGGCTTGGCTCCCCTCTCATCTAGTCCAAGGCCCTGACTAGCTGACCAGCATGTGCCTCTGTCCATGAGTCCTTCTATACTCCAACTCTGAGCCTCCTCTCTTCCCACACACAGTGGATGACGCCTCCCACCCTGTCCAGCGCCTGGCCATCCAAGGACTCTCCCTTCTGTTAGTGTTAAGGTCACTCCCACGTGCCTTGCGGTGGCCACCTGCCATTTTCAACTTGCACCCACTTGCTGACGTTTCCATCCATGGACCAAGCTCCAACTTTCTTCTCCTCTACTGACTGAACGTCAGGATCCGGCGTAACTAGGAGTGACCACGGAGAGCCGACGGAAGTCCTCCCAGGGAGCGGTCACCAGGTGCATGTCTGACCCTCCACGTTACACCCACTGCCCCCCACAGCTCCCTGATCCTTCCTTAGTCTCCCACAACTTCTTCTGAGGAGAGGGAGAGACGGGGAGGGCCCTTTTGGCTGCCCCTGAGCACATGCCCTGCAGTTCTGGGGTCTGTCCCTCCCCACTGCAGGCCACCCTGCTGCCCGTGCATTGGTGCCGTTCTGGGAGTCTGTGTGCGCTGCCCAGGCCCTTGCCAGGTGCTGCATCCTGCACCCTGGGAAGGTGCTCCCAGGTGATACACCCTCCCAGCTGTCCTCACACCTTCAGGGTCCAGCCCATGGGGGCGAGGTCCTCAGCCCCACCTCCTCCTATCCCAATGCAGGGCGACTTCTGGTGTGACTTGACCTGGGCTGTGGCCTGGGGTGGAGGGCAAGTGGGGATGTCTGCGGGGGTGTTGTCCTGCACTGAGAAGTTTCCGCCCACCTTCAACAAGCGCGGTGTCTGCCTGTCACTGAATCAAAAGGAGCATTTCCGTCAGGCGGGCTCAGGGGCTGTGGGGTTTGGGATTGGCGATGCGCCATTAGCAGCCACCATCTCATGTGTCGGGGTCTTAATGTCACCAGCCATGGCCTTGCCCTAGTTGGCAAATCCACCTGTCCAAGGTTGGGTTCCCGGGAAGCAGCCCCAAGGTGGACCTGGTGTGTCCGAGTGCTCTCGAAGCCACTGTGGTGCAGAGGGAGGTGGGCGGTGCAGCTCCATGGGACCCTCGGACTCCCTGGAGCTGAATGGTCATGCAGTGTGGCCCAGCCTGGGTGAGGAGCTGGGCCCTCGACACCCTGGCCAACTGGCGTGGGGCCTTGGGAAGGGGCCTGTGAGAGCCCTGCTCAGCTGATGCTCTTTCCCAAAGGGCCAACAGACAGCGCTGTCACTTGCAGTCCCCAGAGGCCAGGGGCAAGTCCCCGCCCAGCAAGTGGGCTCTGTGGCCCTTCACGGTGCACAGCCTGCCAGCCCCTCGAAAGCGGCTCTGCCACCCGTAGGGACCTGGCTCCCCAGACATCTCCGTGGGTTCAGCCTGTGAGGGGAGCCATGGCCACGTCCTGGGCCACATGAGTGAACTTGCCACTGACTGCTTAGGACTTCAGAGGGGAGCCGGCCGCGTGACGGACACCCGACTGGTCCCTGCCCCCCACACAGGGGGACAGAGGGATGGGCCTCTGAGCTCACCCACATGGGGTTGAACCGCTCGGGGTGGGCTGGAGTGGAGGCCAGGAGACTCATGGGACTCAGGACAGGCCTCCGGGAACCCTCCAGCTAGTGGATCAGCTTCCGCTGAGAGGCCTGTGTCTGTCCCCAGTGGCACCCAGCCTGGCGAGAGGCCACTCCTGACCTGAGCCTTGCCACACCTGGGCATGGCCAGCCCCCTGCCAGAGCTGCCAGAGGAGCCACACACTCTTCAGAGGAGAGGAATGGCCTGGGAGGGCACCAGAAGACCACTGTGGCTGTCACCAAGCACATGCCCTGAGGTACAACGCAAGGAAAGACAGGCCAGGCAGAGGGAACAGCATGTGCAGAGGCTCAGAGGGGAAGGTGGAGGGACCTGAAGGAGGCCTGGGAATATTCTGGCTGGGAATATTGACCTGTGGCTCCAGAAGGGACATCTAGTCTCCCTAAGGTTGGCCTCCCTTTGTGCTACCCTCTGTTCTGTGGCCCCAGAGTGAGCTTTCTAAGATGACCCTGGCTGGGCCCCACCTGCTTGGACCCAGGTTTCCTACTACTCTCCAAATAAAGCCCACAGGGCCTGCGGCACAGCTGCCCCATCCCGGCCTGGCTCGGGTCTGCCTGGCCCCCTTCCCTAGAACCAACCCTCCACAGGATCCTCAGGACCCCACCAGCTCTGCCCTCAGCATTCCAACGCTGTGCTGGGCTCTGCTCACAGCCACAGCTGCACCTACCGTGGGGCCTTTGCACGGCTTCTCTCTCCCCGGGTTGCCCTGCCCCCATTTGCCGATGTGCTCCTCTTGTCCTCCCCTCCCCCTTCCCCCTCCTCCTCCTCCTTCTCTCTACTCCCTGCCCCTGATCTGCTTGTTCTGATCTACTGACCCACTTCTATCTTTATGCTCTTGTGACACTGGAGATGGCCCCGGGGTGCTCTACCACTGAGCTGCACCCCAGCCCTTTTTCTCTTTTGAGACAGGACCTTGCTCAGTTGCCCGGGCCGGCCTCAAACTTGGGGATCCTCCTGCTTCAGCCTCCAGACTCTCTGGGATCATAGGTGTGTACCACTGCACCTGTGATGAGATCTGTTACGAAGCGATGGCTGTGATCATGTATGAAGCTGTGTTCACCGAGGTCCGTTGCACATGGGCACAGCATGACTTGGTAGGTTCTGTGCCCAGTGCCTCCCTGTCTCTCCCCGCCTCCCCGGCTCCTTCCCCTTCTCTACTCTCTTGGTCTCCCTTCTATTTTTGTGAGATCCCTTTTTACTCCCCCTTTTCTCCTAATTAACTCCTACTCGGCCCCAGGAACCACCTCCTCCGGGAAGCCTTCTCCTACCACCACCTCCTCTGGTTCCCTGTCAAGGTGCGGAGCCCTGCGGGATCGGCTCCATCACTGCCAGGGCTACCTGCTGCTCTGGGTCGGGGCTCCTGGAGCAGGACTGGGGCCCTCACTGGATTCCTGCCTGGGACCCGGCCTCCAGCCCTCAGCCAGGGCCGAAGGAATTGAGATGACACCTTTAAACTGACCAGGCCCCACCTGCTCCGGGGGATTTTCCAATCTGCTCCAGAAAGGGCCAGTTCTGTGTGTGTGTGTGTGGGGGGGGGATCATCTGGGGACACAGCCCCAGCCATGAGCAGAGCGTCAGAAGAGCCTGGCTGCCACTCTTCCTATGAATTGGTCCCCAACAGTGTGGTGAGGGACAGGGTCTGCAGGGCCTCCCTGTCCTCCTCACCCTCAGTCACACCCAGGACTATGCCCCAGGACACAGGGTCCTGCACATCCAGGAAAGAGTCCTGGCTCTGTCTGTGGTGACTGACCTCCGGGGATGGCTGGGCCCCAGGGACCTCAGGCTGGTGGCCCTGTCCTGCTCTGTGGGGGTTTCTGGACCTGTGTTTGGGGGGTTGGTGTCAGCTGCTGGGGCTGCGGGACTGGAGGGGAAGGGGAGGACACCAGGGGCCAGTCGGGGAGGGGTCCACGTGAGGCCAGTTCTTAGGACTTCCAGAGACAGAGCAGGGACTCTGCAAGAGAGGTTTGTCCCTTCCTCGGCCCGTCCCCAGCTCCTGTCTTCTGGGAGTTGTTTTGCTCTTGGTAATTGGTGAGAAGTTTGCTTCTAGAAGTCTGCCCAGATCCCCAAAGTGGAAGTAGGCCGAGGGCCAGTGGGAATGGAGAATGTTGTTTGAAAACACATTTTCACAGAAACATGTTTGGGTCTGCTCTTTGGACCCTGTAGTTTGGAATTCAATGCAATTTGAACAGCTAGGCAGAGGTTCACCTTTGCCCTGTGGATCTAGAGGGACCCTGGAGGGCAGAGCCAGGGACTGGGCAAATGACCCGCATGCTGATCCAGGCACTTCTTATTTGGGCACAAGCCCTGTCCGCTGGGCTCGGCAGGCTGGCGCGGTCCTGTGCTGAGAGTAGAGTAGGAGGGGCCTCCTCCGTGGGCAGTCAGGTTTCAGCACCCTTTGCCAAGGGCACAGCTAGTGTAGATGGGCGCATGCTGCTGAACTGGATCTGGGCTCTGCCCTCTGGCCCTGAGCTCAACCAGAGCTCCCAGCCCAGACAGCTGCTCCGAGTCAGACTGCCTGTCTTTCAGGGGATGAACCAGTGACTGCTGAGGAGAGGGAGCAACATGGTCTCCAGTGTCCCCTCTGCATGCGGTCTGGTGCTACCTGGGCAGAAGAGTCCCAAGAAAACGTTTCTGAGGGTGTGGCAGCAAGATTGGCCACCAACTTCTTGTTGGGTGATGGCGTGGGGTTCCTTGTCCTGCCAACCCTCGGTTTCCTCACCTGTCAAGGGGGACAGGACCAGACTGATCTGTTCTCTGAAGTTCCTTCCTGCACAGCATTTGTCACGCGTGATTCTCTCTGCCTTGGTTTCCCACCTGTAGTAGGACCCGGCTCAGGAAGCGGCTGCAGCTCAGAGGCGTGGGGCTTTGTTTGCAGATCCTGGTGTCTTGGAGAAAACTCCGTTTGGAAAGGGTTTGGAGAGAACCAAAGAGCCAAAGTGGTGCCGAGCCGGCCGGAGGGCCTGCTTCCAGCCCCAGCACCGGGAGCACCGACCCACCCCGCCGGGCTGCTGCCACCGCCCCGTTACGTAATTTCTCACTTGGAGGCAAAATCGGGAGCAACGCGTGTCCTCAGCCCTGTGGGAGCTGAAGTCCTCTCTGTGCGGTGCCAGTGGCAGTCTCTGTGCCAAGCTGTTTGCCCACCGCCTGCGCCCGCCCCCGGAAATGCAGGGCCTGTCCGCACTTCTTGAGCATCTTTCTCTGGTCGATTCTCCGAGAAGCTGGATCTCGCCAGGGTGGGTGGACTGGCAACCACTTAGGTTCTGCCCATGCTTAGGTCTGGCATCGGACGGAGTCTCTGAAGTTCCCGGTTTCTGATGCATTCCAGAGCCTTGCTGGAATATGTCACAGCTCTGGCCAGAGTGGCCAGGCACAGGCCTTGGGTGCACTGTCCACAGGGGTCCTGTGGCCTCCCACCCACCTGCATCTTAATCAGCAGTGACCATGCTGATCATTGTCTGCAGAGCTCACAAGGCTGCCAAGAGCCGCCTCGGTCAGGGCCCCATGAGCCTCCTCTTTGCCACCCTCACATGTACCTGGGGCACCCCACAGCCAGCTCCATTTCATGGAAGTGAAGCCTGGAGTTCGGGGAGGTTACGTAACCCACAGGAGGTTGCCAGGCCAGTGCTGGGGGAGGCAGGAGGCCACCGTCACTCCTGACTGCAGAGAGAGCAGTAGTGGCCCCTCCTCCCTCCTGAGTCTACAAGAGAGGTGGGCCTGGCGGATTCCAAGTCTGTGCTGGGGGTGACGGGGTGTGCTTTTTATGTAACTATGTATTTATTTTCATGTGTATTAGAAAAAAAAATTAGCCTATCAAACCTATGATTGCACTGAGTATAATGTGAAGAAGACTAAGGTTTAAAAAATTGAGACTATTTTGGATTGAATCTAAGAAAAATATTAAATGAAAAGTGTTCTAAATCATAGGAGAGCAGACGCTTGGGGACATGGAATAAACCTGAGCTCCACAGAGATCCACCTCCGTAGCCTTCCCCTCCAGACCCTGGGGGGTCTCTCAGTACCCCCCACATGTCCCATTGCTCCCCATCAGGGCCCTTTCTCTGGCCCCAGTCTCCTGCATTCCTTCCACAGTCCTGTCTCACGGGATTCTTCACAGAATGATCTGCACTTGAGTCAACATGAACCTGTCTTGCCCTTCCCTGTTGAGACCTCCGCAGTCAGCTTGGTTCTCTCCACCCCAGGGGCCGCCATCTTGGCTGATCCAACGGCTGCTCTTTGAGGAGATCTAGTGGTTTGGAACAACCCTGGCTGCACTGATGTGAGTGACTTCTCTCTCTCTCTCTCTCTCTCTCTCTCTCTCTCTCTCTCTCTCTCTCTCCAGCACTTCTGGATCAACACTCATATGGCTTCCTGTCTCTGGATACTCCTCCCCTAGATGCCCCAGAGATCCCTTCCTCTTCATCTAACCTCAAAATATTGGTGGTCCTTGGGATCAGCCTGGATCCTCAGTATGTCCACCTCCTAACTCTCCTCCTAGCCGATTCCTTGCCTCCCTTGGCATTTGCTGCCAACTACCATGGATAAGCCACCACTATAGCTCGGTGCCATCTTCTGAAGTGCAGACCTGCCGTGGCTGCTCAGGACAGGTGTCAGGGCTCAGGCCCAGGAGCCTCCTCAGCCCTGTTCGCAATCTGACGCTTCCTCCTCTGGAACGTGTCTCGACTCCATCCACTTCTGTCTGCATCTGCCTGCTACTCGAGGTACCATTAGTTGTCATCCCTCAGAGGACACGCTGTTCCCCTTCCATCCACTTGGATACAGCAGCCAGCAGTCACTTTGAGACACACACATAGCACAGAATCCCCGCCCTGCCAGAGCCCCTCTCCGTCAGCCTCCCGTCCTCCGCAGGTTCAACCCGACTCTTCATTAGCGTCTCCGAGTCTCCCCTGGCTCCACTCCTCATCCAGGACCAAGAAACAGCAGCCTCAAGTCTCTGTGGCCAGCTCCTTGCTGGTCGAGTGCTCACTCTCTTCTGTATCGAGACAGTAAGTATGGAGTCCAGGGCTCCCTGGCCGCTCTGTGGTGTCAGCAGCCCAGGCTCCTTCCCTCCTGAGGCTCTGCTGTTCTTGATGTGAATTCCACAACTGCACCTGGGATTTGTGTCCAGCTGCCGCCATCCCCACAGGAGGGCGAGAAGGGGGCGGGGACAGAACAAGACGCTGGAAGCTGGGCCTAGTCCTGCTCATATCCGTCAGCCCCACTGCATCCTGTGGCCAACTGGCTGCCAGCGGGCCAGGGCACGTCATCTGGTCAGGGGGATGAGTGCCCAGCCGACTCTTCCATCACTGTAGAGGATGGAGAGAAAAGATCTGGGGGTTTCTCCCCAGAAGGAGAGCTGCCTTCCACCAGAGGAACCTTCCTGAATCTCAGTGCCCAGACCTTCCTGTGGGTCGGCCATGAGGACCAGATGAGATGGCAGATAGGGAGAGCCCAGATCAGGTGCCAATCAAACGTAACAGTCTCCTCCCAGCCTGCCTCCATGGCCTGGGGTCTGGCTGGGTGGCTCCTGCAGTTGGAGTGTAGCTTTTGAATCAGTACTTAGTAGGGCTGAGCCCAGGGGGCACCATGGTGTCTCCCCCGTTGCCTTTCCTGAGTTGAGGCTTTGGCACAAGGGCACCTTGGGGGCCTCGGGGGACAAGGCTGGCAGGGGCAGGCGCAGTTGGTGCGTGGCAAACCGAACCTGTCAATTCCAGAAGCTTTTGGCACATTGTTGCAGCGACTAGATGACTTTGAGAAGTGTCTGCATGTTTTTCCCCAAGTGCGGTTATTTTTGCCGCTGTGAAATGTTCTGAAATCTGACAGTTTTGTTTTGAGTCTTAGCCCGATGTGAAGATGGAAAGGAACACTGCCTCCCAGTTCTGCGGCACCCGCTTCTCGGGGTCTCCTGAGGACACCCAGATCCTGGCAGAGGTGGCCAAGGAGAAGCCCGGAGACCAAGGTTCCCAGGGGGAGGGCACAGTGAGTCAGGTCCTGGAGACGAGGGGTGTACTCGGAGCACGAGACCCAGGGGCTGGCTCGGCCAGTGTATAAACACCTACTGTGTGCCAGTCTCTCTTCCACCGAATGTTCCTGAGCACCTACTGTGTGGTGCTGAGCCATTGGAGGGCTCTCAGCAGAGGACCGTGTTGCTTCTCCATCCTTATGAGCAGGGAGACAGGTGGAGTCTGCAGAGGGCGCAGACCTGGGAAGAGAAAAGATGACTTCTGCTCGGCCTCAGCTCTTCAGAGCTCTCAGCCCAGGACAGGGGGTGCTGGCACACAGCAGAGGACGGGGAGGTCTGGGTGGCCCCAGTGAGCCAGCACCACAGGACCAGCAGTGTGTGTCTCGCTGCTGCCCCGTCCTCCATCTGGCACCTCCATCCTATTCCCAAGGCCACTGTTTCAGGGCTCATCCAGAGCCTTCTCTCCCAAAATGGAGACCCTCCCTCTGTTGATGTCCTTAGGCCACATCACATCTCAGCAGTTGCCCCAACTGCCCTGACTCCATACTGCTATGTCCAGGCCCCTCTTGTGTGGCCCAGGTACCTGTGGGGACCTGCAGGCATCCCAGACTTTGCATGTCCCTAATGGACTTTACCTAGCTCCTCCCCAGCTGCTGGGGCTCTGCAAGAGTTCCCCACCTCAAGTGCCCCTGGACGGCAGCTCTCTGCTACCTTCTGACTGGGGGCTCCTGCATCCTGGGCACATGCTCGAGTGGGAACTGGCCTAGGCCAGGCTTGGTGCTCTGTGCTTCACCTGCACGACCTGTTCCAGTCCCCTGACTCCCCTGGGAGGCAGCAAGGACTACTCTGCTCCCACGGAGGACCACACAGGGACCATTCGAGGGTGCACAGCTCTTCCAGCATTTCCTGAAAAGGCCAGCTCACTGCCCACCCCAGGTGACCCAGGAGGACGGAGCCCTGACAATACAGTCACGTGCTGTGTCGCGGTGCAGTGTGTACACGGTGCTTTTCTGCTTTGCTATGGAGACGGGTGATGATACAGACTTTTCCTCTGAGAGGTAGACAGAAGGAATCTCTGAGAGCCACACTTCAGCTTATTCTAGTCAAAAAGCAAATAACAAAAAAACAAAATCTAAAAAACATGGCAGAGTTCCCCCCAACCCCTCCAACCCATTCCTCGGGACCTACACGCAGCAGATACCTGCCCTGGTCGCTGGACCCCAGGGCAGCAACAAGACAAGGGGCCCGGGAACGTGATCACGGTAAGGAAGGCGCCTTCCTGTCTTCAGTGTGGGCTGGGCAGGGCTGGGTGGCAGCTCCGTGGCACCTGGGCTCAGGCTCCTTCACCCGGTCCGCTGTCTTCAGGCACCTTCCCCTGAGAAGCCACGGCTGCCCTCACATCCCCAGTGCGGCAGGTGGAGAGAGGAGCATCCAGTAGAGAGCTCACAGCCCTTTCCTTCTGAGCCTGCTCACGTCTCATCTGTCCCATCCTGTGGTCACGAGGCTGCCAGGCAGGCTGGGGACATCGTCCTGGATGGGTGGCTCTGCCTACTGACACATCCTGCCATGGAAGAGACAAAGGAGGCGTGGAAGTGGGGTGTGAGGAACAGGTGCTCGGCCACACACCCTCCTGGGGGCTGCCAACACCCACACACTCTCCTCTCCCTGGGCTTTGAACACACTCGGCTCCTTTGCATGGGCTGGCCTTGCAGCGAGTCCAGGATCTGTGGGTGACGCACAGTCCCCTCGTGGAGGCCAGAAGCAAGCTCATGAGCAGGGAAGCTCTGAATGCTAAAGGGACAGGGGGTTCTGCTGGCCCTCCACAGCAAGAGTGCCACTCAGGAGCACTGCCCAAGATGCCCGCCCTGGACGAGGGAAGGGGGGCAGCTGCAGGCTCTGGTCCACGGTGAGAGCCGAACCCGCACCCTTGTCCACTGTCCGTGGCCCCTGTGCGGTCTGCTTTGAGGCCAACCCTTGCTCTTCCCTCCCTTGCAGAGCAACAGGTTTGTAGCCAGTGTGTTTGGAAGCACGCGGTGGCTCGCCTGGCCACCCAACAGGTTCAGATCTCTGCTGCTGGTTAGATCCATGTTGTATGTGGCCTCTCCTCAAGAACTTTCTAGACCTGGAGTCTGTCTTTATTTCCAGCCCTCTGTTCTCAGCCCACCTTCTCCATCCCGGGAAGGCAACTACCTTGAAGCTGGACCCACGGGCGTGGGCAGGAAGCCAGCACCTTACGGAGACCACAGCCCGAGGCTGGCCCCCTCATCTGATGGAGAACCCCCGCAGCAGGTGCATGGGGGACAGAGCAGTCCCCTCTTCTGCTAAGACTTTGTCTCCAGAGCCCTCTCTGTGTCTCCTGCGTCACTTCCCAAGGGAGCAGTGGCAGCCCCCACACCCCACCTCCTGGGCTTGTCAGGATGGCTCTCAGACGCCAGGCTGCCAGTGTGTCTGGCTTCCAAGCATCACTGAGTGTTGACGAGGGTTCCCACCGTACAACAGGACCCGGCCTCCGTCCCTCACGGCACCTGGGCCCCTGAGGTTCTTGCTTTCCCTGTGGCATACTCAGTCACAGTCAGGACAGGGGCGTGGATCCCCCTCAACAGTGGCTGAAACATGATGGAATTATCCCTCTTTCTCACGTGATAGTCCAAACACAAGTAGCTCGGGATGACACAGTTACACCAAGACACCAGGAGCCCTGATGCCATCCAGCATGTTCTGCTGCCCTCAAGGAGGACGCTGGAGCTCATGGTCTGGGATGGCTATCGCAGCTCCTCCCATTGTCTGCACTCTGGTGAGGGCCAGAGAAGGGGACGTGGAGGACAGGTCCCTGCTCCCTTTTTAGGCCAAGGTCTGGAATGTGCACATATCAGCCTCCTTCCATCGAATGGTGATGAGGAATCGGAGGCTCAGTGTGTGTGTGTGTGTGTGTGTGCCCATGTTTGTGTGTGTGTCGTGTGTACACATGAGCAGGTGCTTTGGTAGTGACACTGCAGGTCTGACTTTACCTGAGGCTGCATGGTGAGAGGGGCTAAGCCGGCTCTAGGCCAGGTCTGTCTGCCCCTGGGTCCAGGGCTTTTGAGCCAACACTGGGTCCAGGGAGAGAGCTGAGGACTTGGTTCTAACTGTGAAGGGAATGGGGGTCCAGACCCTGCAGCGGGCCGTGGGTGGCTGACCTGCTCTTGTGCTTTGCCCTCATTTGCCTTGAGGCCGCGGTTCCTGCAGTCAGGGCAGCGGGGCCATCAGAGCCAGGCAGTCCTGCCGGGACCTGTGTCTTGCCTTTGTGCCCCGACTTGCTCTGATGTTTCCTGCCGTGTGAGCTTCAGGGCTCTCTTTTGGCATTCAGTGCAAATTGATTGTTTGTCCAGCTCCCTCCTACAGGTGCTTCAGGGGAGACCAGATGGGACTGCGGGAGTGAGTGGACTGTATGGCCTGGACAGTCGGCCACTCGTGCACCGTGCGAGGTCAAATGAGGGCCTCAAAGGGCTTTGCAGATGTGGCCTCAGCTGAGGATGCTGAGATGGGAAGAGGACCTTGGATCCCCTGGTGGGCCCAGCACTATCACCAGGTCCTCGTGAGGCAGAAAGGGAGGCCAGAGGAGGAGACGCGCTGCTAGAAGCAGAGGTCCCAGCGCAGTGCTCTGGAGATGGAGGAAGGGAGAGCCTCCAGAAGGAGGTATCAGCCCAGCGAGACCACTGCGGACACGGGACACCAGAACAGTGAGATCAGGCTGAGCGGGCTCCGTGGGCGAGTCGGGGAAGGTGGAGGCCAGGGGCGCAGGTGGGAGGCGCCAGAAGAACAGCCCAGGCACAAGCTCAGAAGGTCAAGGGTGGCATGTTTCCCTTACCCGGAAACTGGAGAGAAGAAAGGAAAAGCAGGTGGTGGGCGGGGATCTCGTGAAAATCAAAGGGAGGTCATAGAGGAAAGGGACCAGGTGGCAGGAGGAGGGGGGGGGAGGGGAGCGCTGGGGATGAAGGTGGCCAAATTGTGCTGTTGTGCTGTGTGCCCGTGTGACTAGGGAACAACAAATCCCACCAGTATGTGCAACTATAACGCACCAATTAAAAAAAAAAAAGCCCAGGCGCACAGTAGGTGCCCGCTGGTGGTAAACTGTGACCGGCACGGGGCACGAGGGAAGCCACTGCGTGGCCAGGCTGGCCAGGCAGGCTGTGGCACGTCTTGGAGGGGATGTACCTGACTTGAAGGGGTGGGGACCCTTAAGAGTTTCTAAGCAAGAGAGACCAACAGGAGGGCAGAGTCCAGGCCCGCAGGGGGCCTGGGGGGGGATGGCGTGGTGTCCGGAGGCAACAGGGGGACCTGGCTTACAGATCCTGAGCCTTGTGGTCACAGCATTGTGCAAGGTTCTCCTGGAATCCTGGGTGTGTCAGGACGTACCAGTGTGTGCAAGGCCGTGGAAGGAATCCTGGGTCTGCAAGCACAGAGCTCCAAGCAGCAAGAGGAAACCAAAGGCAAAAGAACAGAACTTTTTATTGAAAAAAACAAAAAATGCTCTCAGAGACGTGCCCCGAGTCCTCATCCAGTTCTCTCTGGTTTTTATTAGGTCAAAGGTGCAAGACTCTTTGAAAACCAACTTGGGAACAGTTGCTGGGAATTTTAAAGCACGGCCGGCCAAGAGGCACAATGGAAAGCAACGTGTGACCGTGAAAGAGACACATTCAAAATTGCATGGTTTGGTCTCCAGCGTTCACAGAAACCTGCCTGTGGGCGGGGGTGGCGCGTGGGGGCAGGGAGGCCCGAGGAAGAGGGTCTCTGTGCTCGGCAGAGTGGCCACCCTGGAAAGCCATGTGTAGACACGTGAATCCAACTGCCCCACGGAGAGCTGCAGACCCTGCAGGGAAGGGAGAGGAAAACATCTGAACATTGGCAGAATGGCATTTGAATAAACACTGTGGACAGCTGCTCCTCCCCGCCGGAGCCAGAGAAACTCTGTTGTTGTCCAAAAAGAATTCGCATTTGATGAGGGACCCGTTAACTAGGAGCTGAGCTGCCCCCGATGGCCACCTATGCTGAGCACCTCCTGGGACTCCACCTACGTGTTCTCCCTCCCCGCTGCTCTCCCTTTGTGGCTCCCATGCCTGGAAGGCTCTAAGTCCCCCCTAAACCTGGGGGTATATCCCCCTTACAAGAGGCAGTGCACATTGTTCATGATGTGGCCACTGTTCCCCTTGGGGCCACTGCCCAGCTTGTATCCTAGGTGAGGGTGGAGAGGTGGGAAGGCCTGGTGCCCCCAAAGTGGCCGCTAGGGGTGGCCAAAGGGGAGACTCAGGATGTGCACCCCAGATTGTGGTGAAGAGGCACTGAGAACTCTGGGGTCCCTGGGTCCCTGACCTGTGCAAAGGTCAGAGCCACACAGGGGGTCCCCAGACGATGCATGAGTCAGATTACTTCCTCTGGAATGACCCGAAGCGCGAGGGCCTTGTTTCTCCACCGTCGGCCAAGTGCCTGCCGATTAATTAGTTTAATTGGTCCTTGCATTAGGCCACATAGTCAATGGCAAAAGAGAAGCAAAAGATACTTTTCCATTTGTGAAGACAAAAACTGCCCCCGTGATGGAGGAGGTGGCAACAGCCACAGAAAGCCTTCGCTGGAGTTGACTCCAACGGCCTGGGGATGCGCTGGACCCTGTCACCGACCCCTGCCACAGACCAAACAGGCCTGTGGGGAGGAAAGCCCCATGCTGCAAAGCCTGGCCAGGAACATGGCCAGCCGCGGTGCTGCCCAGGCCTCTGCAGAAGCATCATGGGCTGGTCAAGCTTGTTTTTAGGGTGCTCTGTTCCCGCCCTGAGCACTCTGAATCTTATTTGCAGGGAAACGGACAGAACTCACAAGGAGACGCTGGCCCAACTTGACTCTGTGGCCTCCCAAATAGAAGTGAGTATGTGTGCTCACTGTCACACGTCTAAGGCACACCAGCTCCTGTCCAGCAGGTGGGGGGTTGGCAGATGGGCCCAAGTTCCCCAGGGAAGGCGTGGCCAGCTGCGTGACCTCGGGATAGTCACTTGGACCCTTCCAAGTGGGCATCCATCCATCAGGGGAGTAAAGCTGTGCACACCGGCTGCAGCGCCACCCCTTGCAGTAGTTGCAAGGGTACACACGGAAGCTCTTTGTCACAACAGCTTAGGGCATCTCGGGCTAGGGTCAGGTTGCAGTCCCAGATCTGGGACCAGTTAATGAATCACAGGAAAGGCTAGAGGAGTGGACCCCGGTGCATGTTTAGAATTAAGGACGGGTGACAGCGTAAGGGTTAGGAAAAGTGTCTGGGGTACCAAATAAGGTGATTCTCTCAAAACCAAATGGAATCTTTTCTGTTTATATTCTCCCACCCAAGTCAAGGTGGAAAATATTTATCTTTGCTGTTTTACAAACAGTGGCCTCTGGCCAGATGAAGCAGGGCCAGGCACACAGCAGTGTGGGCCATGGGGCTCCGAAGGCAAGGGAGGGTGTTCCACCGTGCGCACTGCCCGTGGTGCCCAGCCGCCTTGGAGAATGGGTGACCAGAGGCCATCTTTCTTTGTTTTTCATTGTTGGCTTATTTTTCACCTGTTGAAAAATTTGTGGGAAAACATGCGTGGTAAACCTTACCATTGCAGCCACGTTGAAGGACACGTTCCGCTTCACGACCAACGGGCAGCCGACTCCACCATCCACCAAGATCTTCCCATCCTCCCAGACTGAAGGTCCACATGTGGGAGAGGCCCCTGCCCAGGTCCTGGCCAGCTCCATTCTACTTCCTGTCTCTGCCCTTGGCCACCCCAGGACCTCACAGGAGAGCAGCCTTGTCCCTTGGTGTCTGCCTTTTGCACTTAGCGTGAGTGTCCTCAAGCTTCAGCTCTGCTGAAGCAGGTGCCAGGATTTTCCTCCATTCAGAGGAGGACTGATATCCTGAGGGTGTCTGGTTCCATTCTGCGGAGTGTTGATAGAGGGGAATTCAGAGAGAGAGAGAAAGGGGTCAGTCCTGGCCCGGCTGCTGCGAAGGCCCATGGGCATATCCAGGCAACCTGCCCTGTTCAGTGACTTAGTAAGGGAGGCTGATTGTGGAAGGAGGGCCGAGGGCGCCCTTGAAATCACAGTAGCTGGAGATGGATCTCTCCAAGGTTGGGGCTAGGGTACTAGTGCAAGGTACTTCCCTTGGGCACACATTTAACAGGAAACCCCCAAACTCAGTAATCCAAACACACTGTATTTTACTGCAATATTTTTTTTTAAGTAATGCAAACAATCTAGGGTGACCAGAGACGAGCATTTTAAAGAAAGCATCACTGTAGCCTTTCCCTCTTCCTCCAGCTCTGGTGTGGTCTGCCGTGGTGCTGGTCTTGCCTTTCTTGGAAATGTTCATTATTTTTCATCATGAATTTTTTGTGTTATTTTTCTACTAAATTGTGGCAAAATACGCATCACATAAAATTTCCACTTAAATCATTTAAGGGGTACACTGAGTACATTTACAGTGTTGTATGTCCACTTCCAGAACTCTTCCATCACCCCAAACTGGAACTCTGTTCCCACTCAGTAGCTCCCCACTGCCTCCACCCAGGCTCTGGAAACTTCTGCTCTGCTTTTTGCCCCTAGGAAGTGGCTCTCGGGGTATATCGTGACAGTACAATCTGGAGGCATTTGTCCTTCTGTGCCTGGATTATGTCAGTGGTCCTGGTGTCCTCAAGGGTCATCTGTGGGGGCATGTGACAGGATCTCCTTCCTCTTCTGTGGCTGAACACCGACTCTGTGTGTAGCTAGACCACGTTTTGTCGATCCACTCACCTGTTGCTGAACTCTGGGCTCTTTGTAACCTTTAGGTATTGTGAATAAGGATACCGTGAACGTGGCTTCCAAATGTTCGTTTCATTCCTGGGTTTCGATCCTTTTGGGTTTATACATGGACTTGGAATTGCCCGGCAATGTGGAAACGGAAGGTTTCAGCTTTTGAGGAAGCTCCAAACAGTGGCCACACCCCTTTCCACTCCTACCAGTGGTGGCCCTCGGGTTCCCCACCTGCTTGCCCTCACTCCTGACCTCTATTATAGCGCCCCAAGGGACAGGGAGTGGTATTACATGGTGGGTTTGATTGGCATTTCCCCAAGGACTCATGATACTGAACATCTTTTTTTTAGTTGTTGATGAACACAATGTATTTATTTTATTTATTTATTTTGTTTATTTGTGTGATGCTGAAGTTCAAACCCAATGCCTCACATGTATTAGGCACATGCTCTACCACTGAGCTATAGACCCAGCCCACTGATCACCGTTTTGTGGCTTATTGGTCCTGTGAGCAACTTCTTTGGAGAAATGTCTATTCAAGTCTTTTTTATGTCTTTGAACTGGGTTGTTGATTTACTCTGTGTGTGTGTGTGTGTGTGTGTGTGTGGAGTGGTATTTGCATGGTTTAAAGAATTTTTTTAAATTTATTTTTTAGAGTAGTTTTAGGTTCATAACAAAATTGAGAGGACACTACAGAGAGCTCTTAAAGACCTGTCCTCTCCCACTACTCCTACCCTCGAGGGGCAATTTGTTATAATTCATGCCTTTGTTGACACCCAGGGTCTTCAGTTCACATTAGGGTTCATTCTTGGTGTTCATTCCATAGATCTGGACAAATGTTTAATGACATGTAGTCACCATTTCCGAATGACACTTTTTTTTTCCATTGTTGGAGGTGGACTCCTGGGGACAGTTGCCAACATGGTTCAAGGACAAGGATGCCCGAGAGAGGTTGACACCAACCACACAGTCTCTCAGGGGGCTCAGGGGTGTGTGCCAAGCTCCTGGAGATCCCCCAGGAGCTGGACCCAGAAACAAGGTGATGTGCACTTGGCCTGCAGGCCTGGTGTGTCCTTGCCACCAAGGGTGGCCCATCTGTTGGAAAGGTCTGTCTCCACAGTTTCCTACTCCTCTTTTCCCATGGTCTGGGGTCCCTTCCTGCATCCAGGGCAGAGGGTGGCTCATTCATGCCACAGCAGTGCCCAAAGGAGGTGGTAGTACTGTCTTCCCTTTCCAAGAAGCTAAGAGACCTGGCAGACTCTGCCACAGACCAGCACTGTGAGTGCTGAGCTTTGACCAGCCACAGGTGTGGTCTCACTGCTCAGCCTCCCGGAAGGCATGTTAAGACCTGTGGTTGCAGGTCATGAATAATCATCAGCTGGGCCTCGTCCTAAGAGATGGGAGCACTCTCCCTGAGGTCTGGCGGAAACACCAACCATTTCCTGACACACTTGAGGGCCTGAGGAGATTTGAGAACCGTGCATGCAGGAGGGGGCAGGCACTCCCCATCCAACACTCGATGCTGCGGCCTCCCCAGGGGAAGACATCGGAGCTACATGCTGCATGCTTGGGGCCCCACTCCTGCTTCCAGTGAGCCACCCTGGTGGGTCAGCCACCCTGGTACTAGATCATATGTGTCATAGGGGTCTGTTCACACTGGGCCTTTTTCCCCTCTTGGAAGGACCCAGGCTCTGGGGAACAGTGCAGCCAACTCCATCTGGAAGACCCCCGTGATCCCACTGATTGGAGTAAACCGTAGGCACCCTCTCCGCAGGCCCCCGGCAGCGTGTGTGTAAATCGGTCAGGATTTCAGCTGCACCTAACAGAAGGCTGGGTGGGTTTGGGGCAGCAGCAGAGAGGGCCTAGGGAACACGCAGTGGCTGACCTCACCATCACGCGGCACGACTGATGGACCAACAACGCCCCCTTTAAAGTTCTCGCTCCTTCCTGAGTCTCAGATCTTCCTTCCACTTGCTTTCTTTCTTCCTTTGCACCCGTCCTCTGGTGAGGGCCATTGGTGGGACTGTCCATTCATGTTTACTGAAAAGCGGCTTTACTCCACCCTCTTGAAATAGTTCACTAGTGTTATGACTAGATTGCCCGTCATTTCTCTAGGCACATGAAGACGTCTCCTACCGTCTTTGACTCACTCACCTCGGGGCCTTCACCTCCTCCCTCTGCCTGCCCCACCTCTCTCTGCTCCTCCTCCCACTCCTTCCCACACTCACTGAAGAAGCAGAACCAATCAGAGGCATCTGCTACCAAGGCCACCCACCCGCACCTCACCACCTGCTATTGTAGGTGACAGCAACTTTTTAAGACAGAACCCCACCTGCTGTTCCAGGTCCCCTCCCCCTCCCAGCGTAGTGACATCCTTCCTGTGAGTCTCCCTCTGGCTCCTGGGTACTATTTGCCATGGGGTCATGCCCATCCGCCTTGAGCCTCTGTTGGCTCACGTTCAGGCTCCCTAGAAGTGGGCTCTAGATAGGGTTCCCTGGGGACCAGTTTCTTTGGGGGGGTTCAGCTCTGAGCTGGGGGCATACTTCCAGGGGTAAAAGCAGGACTGAGCAGAGGAAAGAGGTCAGCAGCCCAAGACCTTGGCTAATACACTAGGAGCCCCGGGGGTGGGGTGGGAGGTGTCCTGAAGTGGGGAGGGGAGCTGGGCGCATTTGTATTCCACACGGGCCAGCCACTGGAGGGGTCTGCCCCAGGAATGAGGGAGGCCCTGAAGCAGGCATCTGGGCCAGGAACCCTGGATTCCACTACAGCAAGGGCCCAAGAGAGGGTACGCCCGGAGATGACTCTGTGCAGTGCTTGGGATCCATGCAAAATGCAAGTGTCAGCACTATCCCACCTGCGGGGGCAGGAGGCGGGGGCACTGGTAAGCCCCCGCCAAGGGTCCTGGGTTGGAGGCTTCCAGGGAGCTCACTCTCCACCACCTCCTGCCTGCCCAGGAGCAGAGAGGCCCTCCCAGGTCTGGACAAAGCCTCGGCCAGGAGGTGCAGCTTCCAGGAATTGGAAGCCCACAGGGACACGTGGCCAGGCTGAGGGACAGGGACCAGCCCTGGAGCACCCCCTCCCAGCTTTCTGGTCCTCACTTTGCAGGCAGGCGGCCTCCGCCAGGTTTTGCTTCTCTTTGCAAAGCGCAGCTGTATCCTCTGACCCCACCCTCTCCTTCCCTTCTTCACGCCCAGAGTCAGGCCTCCTAACCTTGGTTCTGCCAGTGACTGCCACACGGCAGACCCCAGGCGTTTGCTCCTGCCTCCTCCCTCTCAGTGGCTCCACCCTTCACTCAGCCTCCCGCCCCCCACTGCCCCTCGGCCTCCTCCATGGGCCTCCTCCTCTCCTAGCCTATCAGTGCTGATCTGCCCCTGTGCAGGATTCGGTCCTTTCTTTCCTACTCGCACCCCTAAGTTTATACATTTGACCTCGAGCTCTCCACAAACTCAGGACTTCTCTGTTTAAGTTCCAACTTGACACTTCTACTTGGATGTCTCAGAGACATTTAAAATCACTCCTCTAAATGGATTTCCCAACAGCCCAGACCTGCTACACCTGTGGACAGTCCCATCTCAATGAGTGGCGATTACATCCTCCTAGTTACTAAAACCCCCAACCTCCCATCGTGATTTTTTCCCCTTTCATCCAATCTGCCCGGAATTCCTGTAGCATCTACATTCAAAATACGGTTTTTCCTCCATGACCACGGGGAGTCGGCTCCAGGACCCCAGGCAGGTGTGCACACCCAGGGATGCTCAGGTGCCTTATATGATGGCATGGTATCTGCACGTAACCTATGCCGACCCCTTGTATACTTTAAACTGGGTTTAGATGGCTTGTATCACCTAACACATACAAAGACTCTGCTGTATTATTCAGGGAATAATGACAAGGAATAAACTCTGTACATATTTATCATTTTTTTTTCTCAAATATTTTCACCTTGTGGTTGATTGAATCTATGGAGGTAGAACTCAGAGGGTTATCTGTTCACCCTGAATCTCACTGCTACTCTCCCGGATGACTACAAGAGCCCCTTAACAGGTTTCCTGGCTCCTGACCTTGTGCTCTTCATGTTTGGTCAGATTGTCACTGCCCTGTGATGTGACAGATGTCTGCTCCCAGCTCTGATGGAGGTGCGGGGACTGGGCTGAGCCTGGTTCTTCCCCAGGCCAGAGGGGTGAAGCCACAGCCTTGGACATTGTCAAAGGCTCAGCACTCTGACCAGACAGGGGAGGGAGGCCCAGCAGTCTTCCCCCTTCCACAGGCTACTGTGTGGGAGGTGGGGTGAGCTGAGCAGAGCACTGAGGTCTGTCCAAGATCATTGGACTCTGTGGGTCAGGGTGACAGAAAGGGAGGGACAGCCTCAGCAGAGGAAGCAGAGAGGCCCCCCGGGATCTTGCTGAGCAGAGGGCAGCACGCACTGGGTTGAACTGCCCTGGTCACTGCAGGCGGGCTGTACCATTTGTGGAGCTCACAGAGATGGCATCCCTGGAGTTCCCACCTGCTGGAGGGGAGAGTGACCCTCAGGCACTCACTAGGCAGGGAGGGTCCATTCTGTAGTAGTGGGTCTGGACTGCCTGAGGCAATGGCCCCTCCAGACCTGCCCTGGCCAAGCTGAAGTCCACCTGGAAAGTCTCCCAGTGAATGGGGAGCAGCGAAGCCCCCAACCAGGACGAAGCCCAGTGCTCCTCAGAAGAGGCCAGCAAAACCCAGACACTCAGCAGTGAGATATCTGTGACTCCGACGGTGCACTCCCAGGGTTTGGGTGAGAATGTGGACGCAGAGAGGAAAGGAGCAGAAGGTGTAAGAACAAGCAGAGGAGCCGCTGGAGCTGCTTCTGAAATGCACACCCGGGGTAAGCATCCAGCCGATAAAGACACCGCGAACGGGAAGGCGCGGCTGTGAGGATGATCCAAAATGAAGCACACAGAACACTGGCCAGTGCGGAGAATCTCAGCGACCAGGGCCAATGTCCCAAGGTTGAAGGTGCATGAAATTGCAGGCCCTGAGGGAGGCGGGCTGAGTGTTTCAAGATATAATGGCTGAACCATTTCCGAATTTGATGACAACCATAAATCTATATAAATCCAAGTTCAACCAGGACCAACTAGGATAAACAGAGAACAGTCACACAAAGCCATAGTCATAACCGATTTTCTGAAACCAGTGTTAAAGAGAAGGTCCTAAAAGTTGCCAAGGAACTGCCTAAAAGTGACAACAGTGTGGCTTTGGAAATGAGGCAAGCCAGAGGTCAGTGGGGTCAAATCTCCAGAGAAGCGAAAGACACTGTGGACCTAGAACTCTCTACCCTAAAAAAGGAACCTAAAAAAGAAGACAAAAATGAAGACACCATCAGACTTGCAAAACAGAAAATGTTAAGGGGAGTTACATAAGCAGAAAGAAAATAATGACAGAAAGTTAGATCTACAAAAAGGAGTAGGAAATGGAAAATATGTAGACAAATATTAAAAAAAAGGCAACTTCTATAAAGCAAATAAAAGCCCGCCTTAAGAATGGTTATTTATAATGGCAATTGTGGTATTCTGATGGTTCGTAAATGTTATTAACAAAGAAAAACTTGATTAGATATATTCAAATTATAGATGGGATACACAATTCATGCTCATTTGAGTCAATTATAAGTTAATAATAATAAGCCCTTGAATTTATTCCCTGAAGGAAACAATATCTGCCGTGCACTCTTTCTCAATTTTGTATATTAAATATAAAAATATACAAACATGTGAAATACAAATTGGTTTTTACCCAAAATGTCTCCCATCATTCTGTCACATGCATTTAAGAACATTTATTAAAAGACCTTTCTCATCTTTCAATTTCTTTAAAAGACAATTAACTGTTGAGAACAAAATATCCACAATGTACCTGGGAGTTTATTGCACATAAAAAGTCACCTGTGTGATGACGATGGTGCAAGGCATGGGGGTGCAGGTGTTATCGTAGGACTCCCACATCACTCATGGGGTAGACAACGCCATCTGAAGGCAGGCTGGGATGGGTTGTGTGCAGGTGTTAGATCACGAAATAACCCCTAAAATTAGAACAAAGGAGATGTGGTTTATTAGATGTTAGTGAGGAATAAAGTATATTTAAAAGTAATAAATTCTGAAGAAGGAAAGAATAAAGGAAGAGGGAACAAAGAAGCCATGGGGCTGATGTGAAACACACTGCAAGATGGTGGACTTAAACCCAAAGATACCGATTAACTCTAGTAAACACAAAGGTCTAAACACTCCAGTACAAGGAAGAGACTGTGACCCTGGAAAACAAAGCAAGGTCCACCTGTGTGTTGTCTGTAGGAGACGTCCACCTTGGACACACAAAAATGAATCATTTGAGTACAGTGGCTTTGGCAATTGAAATAAAAAGTGATACCATATCACCGACAAACTGCACAATTAAAAAACGTAGGGATCCTTCGATACTAGAGGCATTGACACCAATATGAAAGAGCTTCCAATGACCCAAACTGGAAAGTTTGATTAACAAAATGAAAAATGATAATATTAGATTATAACCCAAAGAATAAGATAAATATTAGTCCACAATGATATAAGTAGAAGATAGAATGAATGAATAAAGGATTGGAGAAAAGGAATAATACTGTGTACAGAAGAAGTCTGTTAGTAAATGGACAAAGAAGGAGATAAAAGAAAAACTGCCATTAGGAGACCCCGGACAGAAGCTTAAGAATGAAGAGGACATGTGCCCAAAGTGTGCCCCTCACAAGTAAGCTCTGACTTAAAAAAGCAAAACAGAAGCTGCTCGGTGGGGAGACGCAGCCACCCTTGCCTGGTCACCAAGCCTCGCACAGCAGGGGGAATCCCCTGAAGGTGGCGGCGCCCAGCCTCAAGCCCACTGGGGAGAGCATCGGATCAGACTAGCTGAGGGGCATCCTACAGGACACCTGCCCCCACTCTTCCAAACATCAGGTGCTGACAGAGGGAACTGAGGAGCCGCTGCTGATGGCAGGTTAAGTGGACATGGCAGGTAAATTCAGTGCGGGATCCTGGATGTCTCCTGGATATGAACAATTTCCTCAGTGGAAGATCTGGTAAGTCCCCAGTCACATCCATAATCAATAGTGGTGTGCACATGTTCAGGTCTCATCTCTGTAATTGTATGGAGGCCATGTAAGGTGCTAGCATTGGGGCAGGCTGGGCAGAGGGCTCATGTAACTCTCCATATGACTCATGGAACTTCTGATATTTTAAAAATTATTTCAGGGCTGGGGATGTGGCTCAAGTGGTAGCGCGTCCCCTGGCATGCGCGGGGCGCTGGGTGCGATCCTCAACACCACATAAAAATAAAATGAAGATACTGTGTTCACCTAAAAAAAACAAGTAAAAAAATAAATATCAAAAATATATATATTTCAAAGTCAAAAGAGTTGTAAAAACAATACGACTGAAACTAGCATAAAATGTATAAAAGCTTAAGGAGAATGTTGCAAAGCTGTGGGAGGCCTCTACTGTAAATCCTGCAAAGCACTTTGAGGAGGATCAAAGGTGGCTCCTGGAAGCAGAGAGACCCATCCCCGGAGGTGGGGCTGCGTGGCCAGGTGCCACTTTGGCCCTCACCGAGCTGTAGACCCGACTGAAGCCCAATTAACACTGCGTCTGCCTTTCCCTAGAAATTGACAAACTGACTTTAAAGTCTGTATAGAAATGCAGTAGGCAAAGAACAGCAAAACACCTGGAAAAGAGCAAAGGCAGCAGATGCCCACAAGCCCATCTTAGAGAACTCCAGGGGCCGAGCAGGGAGGTCCCAGGGTAAGGGCCATCAATGGAGCCCGACAGAGAGGCTGGAGTGCTGCACCCACAAGGAGCTCTGTGTGGATTCTGGGCTGTTTATGCAAAGGGTCCGACCTAAATTATCGGGGAAAGGAAAGTCTTTAACACAAATGGTACGGGAATACTTGGATATCCAGGCATAAACTTATGAAAATGCATTTATTTTTGCAGCTGAGTTGCATATATAATTAACATAAAATACGAACTACATAAAGTATATTACATTATTGTCATCAAAATAATATTACTTATATCTGTCTTATAAACAAGATCGTGATTACATTATGATATATTGAATTATTATTAAAATAAATAACGTTTCTATAAATACAATATTTAT
This sequence comes from Marmota marmota marmota, assembly GCF_001458135.2. NCBI lineage: Eukaryota > Metazoa > Chordata > Mammalia > Rodentia > Sciuridae > Marmota > Marmota marmota. Next base: position 65,009,709 of record NW_025999900.1, on the reverse strand, counting down.
CTAGAAGATATATAAAATCATAAACCTCAATCTCCTCCTCATACAATACAGGAAAATTAAGTTCTAATAGACCATGGGCCTACACACAGAATTCCAAACTGTAAAACTTCTAGAGAATATATTCGTGACCTTGGGGTAGATACCGACTTCTTAATAGAACTCAAAACCCAGCAACACGTATAAGTAAAAATGGACCAAAACAGATATCAAAATAAACAATGCCTACCTTCGGAGAGACAGATTAATAAAATGAAGAGACAGTCCCAAACTAGGAGGGGAAATTTCCATTCATACATCTGTTAAAGATCTATCTCCAGACTCTATTAAAATCTTTACAACTTGATAACAACAATCAGACCTTCAAAGTGGGGTGTGGGGGCGTGTGCCTGGGGTCCCCGTCTCTTGGAGGCTGAGGCAGGAGACGCTTGAGCCCAGCAGCACGGCAGCCTGGGCCACCCAGCAACCCAACACAAACAAATGAACAAGGGCACCCAGTAACTAAAGTCGAACACAGAAACAGGAGGGACCTCTCAATTGCAGGTCTACATGGCCCATAGGCCATGCTCAGACCCCACCTCCCAGCGAGGCCTCCCCTGGCCTTCAACACGGGGGTGGCCCAGCGTCTCCCAGCCATGCCCTGGCCTTTGTGCCCCTTACCCGGTTCTCTTCTTTCTCCATGGCACGACGCCCCTTCCTCACACCGTGCAAGACAGAAAGTGCCTTTTACAAAAGTTATAAAATCGAGTTCCAAACACTGTGGGTGAGACCCATGGTCATAACTCTCGGGGGAACTGGCTTTTCTCTGCCAAGATCCCTGGTAGAGAACAGGTCTGCTTGTCCTGTTTGTTTGCCAGTTGTGTCAGTCAGTAAAGCTACAGTAACAAGCAAACCCTCCCTGGGGGGTGGGGAGTCCAACAGAGGCTTACTTCCGCCTCTCACAGCTCCGGCAAGGTTTGCTGGGACCCAGAGCAACTTTCCTGGCACAGGTCTCACACGGGGCACGAGCCAGGTGGCAAGACAGCTTTGTGTTGTCGGGCTGGGCCTCCACTGGCGCCGAGGACCAGGAGACAGCCAGCGGTCTGGCACGGGCTGTGAATTGCTTTGTCTAGAAGTGATTCACATCCCTCCCTCTCAGAATCCTTTAGCCAGAGCCCAGCTCAAGCCAGGCTCACTTCTGGGAGGCGAGAACAGTTCAGCCGTGGCCTGGAGGAGGGTAAGCATTGAGAATCGGGGAGCCCTTCCCCTGGACTCGGGTGAGGGTGCTGGTTCCAACATCCCCCTTTGTACACTCTCAAGGCCACCTCTCTGTCCCTGGATAGCCGATGAAGTCCCTGAGGACCGCCAGCTGCCTCTGGGTGACTTCAGGTCAGGGACAGCTTCATTGCTCTAATTTTTGCCTCTCCACTCCCTTGGGTCCCTGGGTGGCTCCTCGACTTTCTTGCACATCAAAACGGATGCTTGTCGATTTTTAGGTCATGCCCGTGGGCATTCAGTTTCAGGAGGTAAGTGTTACTATTACCATCCACGCTTTATAGAGGAGGAACAAGGAAGACAGCTTGAGTGACAAGCCATGCGCTGGGGACAGCTGGGAGCTTTGCTTCTCAGCCAAGCCTGTCTGGCCCCACAGCCTTCTGCAGGAGAGAAGGGGATCATGCCTGACCTGCAACCCTAGGGCAGGCTTCCCAGGGAAGGTGACCTTTGACCTCACCTGGAAGACACTCAGTGGACCAATGGGAGGGTGTGGTGAAGGGCCCAGCCTGAGCAAAGGCCTGGGGGTGGGGGGAGTAGAGATATATGTTAGCCACTCAATAAATATTTGCTGAATAAATGAATAAGTAAATAGCCCACAAAAAGGACGAGAGAATGAGTAAGGCTGTTGGTCAAGTGAGCCAGTCTCTTGCAATGGCTTGCGTCTGACCCGCTCTTTCCCTACCTGCTCTTGCCTAATTTCCCAAGCTAAACAAACTGGGAGGAATTTGTGGGAATGCCAGGGAATGAGTCTCTCTTCCAGTCTTAGCAGCAATTGCAGTTACCTAAAATTACAAGCCTGTCTGATCTCATTAGCTGAACAAGCCTCAGAGAGGACCCAAGGTGGAAGAGCCGTCCTGACAAGGAGACGTGGAGGGCCGTGTCCAGGCTCCAGCCCCCGCGGAGATCCTCTGGCACTTAGAACCCTGTTGAGTTGGCTCCGCTGGACCTGGTCCCCCAGCACACCCAGGGAGGAGAACGCAGTCAGGGGGAAGTTCCGAGTTGGGCCTGGACTTCAGTCAAATCCTCTTCCTTCATAAACACTGGGCCACGCGCTTATTAGCACGAGGGAACCCAAGCCAGGGGCCTGGAGGAAGGATGCATCAGATGACCAGGAAGGCCCACCAAGGCCAGTGTGGAGGAGGAGCCCAGCAGAGAGCATGGGGACACCAGGCGAGGGGGCCAGAGCCTGGAGGTGTGGCTGGGCCCCGTGGAACCTCAGGTGATGAGACTTCACCCAGTAGCTCCAAGCTCCTAGGAGGATTGAACAAGGAAGTCTGGTTTGCAGAATCAGGCCAAGGCTCTCTCGGGAAGCTTTCAAAGACAGAAATACGGCTGCCGACTCCAACGGCCAGGACGTTTCGCAAGACTAGCTCTTCTCTATTGATCCCCTCCCCAGGCCAGATTGGAATTAGTTCCCTGACACCCATTAGCTTGAGCAATCCTCGTAAAAGCTCTGCAGAACAGGTATCATTATCCCTGTTTTCAGATGAGGGATCGAAGATGTTGAGTAACTAGCCCTAGGTCACCGAGCTGGTAAGTGTGGCCTGGGGACCCGGCTGGTCTGTGCGGCCTGCAGGGGTCTGTCTCAACATGATGATACCTTAGAGCCTGAGAACATCTATGCAACTTTGCCTAAAGCAGAAAAAAAAAAATTGTCGAAGTATTTGAAGGTTTATTAAAAATGTTTTTTATTAGTAGGGTGGGAGGAGCCCGGAAAGTCCCAGTGAGACTCTGAGGGATCCTAACAGCCTGTCGCCTGCCAGGCCCAGGCTCTGGGAATGGGGCAGCAAAGTGATTCCCAGGTGGGTGAATGATGAGGGGCTTCTTCAGGGGGACAACAGAAATCAATCACAATCACAGAACAAGTGCTATCACGGAGCCACCCTGGAGAGCAGCACAGTCCCTACACATGTGACAGACACAGCCTGTGCCATGCACACAGCCCACCCCTGAGTCAGCACTGTGCCCGCCCTGTGGCTGTCCCTACCAGGCCGGGGATTTGCGGACCCAGGCTGTCTGTCTCTCCATTCTGGCCACGTCTGCGAGACGGGTCAGCTGTGGAGTCCTGGTTTGTCACTTTGGCTGTTGCTGATAGGACCACCAGCTCAGCCTCCATGCTTTGAGGGCAGTGTGGCCAAACATCCTATGTGGTGCTCACAGGTGCCACACGAGCAGCATGGCTAGCACACCATCCACACCCAGACCTCAAGTGGACCAGGGACAGCCAGGTGCAGCAAAGGAGGCAGCTGCAGGTCCCAGTTCAATGCATCTGTGGAGGGACAGTGTGGCTGCAGCTGGAGGTGGGGGTGGGGACCGGAGCTGTTTTCTCAACGCAGGACTCCTCAGGGAATCCGTGAGCAAGAGAAGACTCCTCTCCTTGCTCGTTCAGTCAGAGCACTTTATTTGGGGATAATTAGACTTACAGAAAGTTGCAAAGAGAGAACAGAGAATTCCAGTATGCTCCCTGCCTGGTTTCCCCTGTTAGCCATCCTACATTACTGGGGTCTCTGGGCCAATACTGAGGCACTGACGTTGGGCCATGCTTACTAACCTGACCGCAGACTTTATTGGGATTTTACGTTTCCCATTAAATCTCTCCCTGCTCCGGGATCCGAGCCCGGGTACCCACTGCATGCACTTGTCCCGTCTCTCCAGGGTCCTCTGTTCTCTCTCTCGTGGTTGTTTGATGACTGCTCTGGCCCAAAGCTAGGCAGGAAAAGTGAGTGAAGTTTTGGCTGCAGGCTGCTGGAGAGCCAGGGGGTCCAGGGCACAGAGGCACACCCTTCCACGCCAGCCAGAGCTGGGCATGCTGGTCAGAGGCAGGCATGGATGGCTTTGGAATGGCTTTGGAAAAGTGTGTGTGTGTGTGTGTGTGTGTGTGTGTGTGGTGGGGGTTCTGATTGAAAATCTAACTTGAATAATAACATACAGCTCTGTATTTTGATGGGATAATTGTTTTATATTTATAAAGATTCTTAATTATCTCCAGCAAATGCATTTAGCTCACTTGGTAATTGAATTAAGGAAAATGTTTTTTCAAGCATTGTGTGTCATTGCTATGATAAAAAAAAGAAGAAGAAGAAGAAGAAAGAAGAACTTTAAAGTACCTCCCTCTCCAGCCCAGACGAACTCGTTATTACCAGAAGCTGAGTGATTCCATCAGGCACCAGTTGCCTCCAAGAGAACATGCATTCTGGAGACATTGAATTGGAATTGCCTGCGACAACGATGGAAATTTCCTTTCTTTGGGAAGTCTGAGCTGACTCCCATTTGGAGTGAATCCTTCCCTCTCAATGCCCTAGACGTACTCTTGGTTCTCTACTTATCACACTTTCTTGTGATTCTTTGTGAGTCTGTCTTTTGCCCCCTGGCTCCCTAGCTCCCACGTCTTGAGAGCTGGAACAGCGTCTCACCCTACCCTTGGCCCAACCAGGAGCACACACAGCTGCCCACGCTGAATGGGTTCCCACCTGCCCCTGCCCAGCTAGGACACTTCTTCCTCAAGGCCTTCAAGGTCACCTCTTTGGACAGGCACATTTTTGACATCCTGCAACTGCCATGGGCCATGATGGTTTCTAGAATATTGGTAGGGAGGGTCCTTGTCAGGACTTGGGAATAGGGGTGACCTACAGCATTGGGGGCACCCAGCCTCAATGGCCTGAGGCTCGTGAGACTGCTCTGGGGTGAGCTGGGGTGATGAGCGGAATCCAGATAGGCCGTGAACTTTGAAGAAGAATCAATATTCATCAGGAGTTAATTGTATCATAAATGTCTCTGGCTGCACTGTCGCTTTTGGGCCCCACTTTGGGCTCAGCAGATTAGAGAGCTGCCCCAGCTCTGCTCTTCGGGCCTGGGAGGTCACAGAGAACACAGGAGCTACCTGTGCAGGGCTGGACTCCTGACGGTGTAAAACCACCCCAGAGACCCAACCTGGGCTGCAGGGGCAGCTCCCTTGTTCTTGTAGAGGTGCATGGACTCAGCAGGTAGTCGCCCAGTGCCCACTCTGCCCAGGTGCTGGGTGGGCTCTGGTGACTTGGTGAGCCTGGCCAGCCCAGCAGCTGCATTGCAGGGAGAGTATAGGCCACCATGGAGATCAGTGTTGAAGGGTGGCCAGAACCAGGGTGAGCACAGGCTGGTGAGTGTTCTCCACTAAAGCAACGAACGGGGGTGGGGGGCACAGGGCCTTGCCGGCAGTCTGCAGCCTGCGGTGGCCCAGGTGGCCTGGGACCTGCTCCTGGAGCAGCTTCCCTCAGGGCCCCACAGTCACTCCCCTACCCTCCTGGCTCTTCTTTTTCCTCCCTCCCCTCTTCTAATCAAGCTGATTCCTATATGCCACTGAGGTCATGGGTGCAAAGGGACACCAAGTGCCCTGCCTCCAACTTTCCCATCATCTTTCATAGACACTAAGAACTGACAGTTTTTGTGCCAGTTGCCCTGAGTGGGGACACCTGGGGCCATCTACTGATGTAGAATGGGTGAGCCAGCCCGGGCTTCAGTCCAGCTTCATCCCTTATCAGGGTATGGCCCTCTGCAGTCCTTTAACATCCGTGTACTCGTTTTGTCCCTTGTATCCTGGAGCCTATTGGTGCTGGGTGGCACACGGCACATCCCCTTGGAGGAGCCATCGACAAGGTTCCACATTCCTGGTTCTGATCGCCTGATGGGGCAGCTCCTGACACCCAGCCAGGCAGGGAGCGTGAAGGGGTTTGTAACTTACATAATGATGGAGAGACTCGAAGCTGCTGCCCATAAAGGTGGTTTCAAAGGGCAGCTCCTGCCCCAGCGCCTCGTTACCTGATTTTATAGAATTCCACATCCTTTTGGAGTCTTGGATTACAGAACAGACACTGAGAAGTCATGCACTCCATTAACGTTGGAGACTCGGCTTAAATTTTTACCCAGAGAAGTTTTCAAAATGTAACATGTGTTAGTCACCGTACGCATTGCGAAACCAAGGAAATATCTCCAAAGTGCTGGCCTTGACAGTGTAATCTGGCAAGGCTTAGGGAGGAGTAAAAATAACGCTTCTCTGCATCTCCATCTCCAGGGGCAGGAGAGACCCGGCCCTCCCCAAGCCCACAGGTGGTTGGTTGTGTGTGAAGGGCTGAAGGACTGAGCCTGGCTGTCCTTCCTGACCCCTCCTGGGGCCAGCCCAGGTCCTGCCTGCCTTTGGGAGGTTGATCTCAGCCAGGGCTGACAACGAGAGAAAGACTAGGTTGGGATCTGGGTCTGCACAGGAGATCTGGGCAACCCTTGGACCCCACTGTGCATTAGGGACTGGGCCCCGGGTGTCCCCAGGGACCAGAAACCCCCAGGCAGCCTCAAAGGGTTGTTCTGTGGCAGGAGCTGTGTCCGGGATGACAGAGGGGAGGCGGCCCCTGGACCTTTCCCCTTGCAGCTGTACAGAGAGCTGGATTTTTCTAAACACAACAAGCCCGCATCTCCCCACTGAGTTACAAGCCGGCAGGTGGCTTGATGAACATGTAGTTTCTGGATGTGACATGAAAGTCAGCATTTGCATGCTCTTGGTCTGGCTTCCCTGGGTTTGTTTTTCTTGCTCTAACGCCCTGAAGTCGTCCAAGCGTGTTTATGTTGAGGAAGAATGCATGGAAATGGAGTGCCCGGGCACCAGGGTCTGCAGACTCCACCTCCACGGCCCCTCCAAGAGGCACCAACTGCGAGGCCCCTGCGGGTGCCCTCCTGACCCCATGCCTGTGGAGCCTGCCCCTACGGCTCTGTGGCCAGGGTCCTGAGTCACCCCCCAAGCAATTTACTGCAGAGGCATCAGCCCCAGCCTGGCTTCCAGGACACCTGCCCACCGGTCCCTGCGGGGCTCTGTAGGTGGCACCAACTGCATCTCCGCTGCACCTGGAGTGCCTCTGCCTATGGGAACCTCAGCTCTGGGGTCTGTAAGGGGATGACCCCTGACCCTCCCAGCAACCAGAGCTTGGGATGATTCGCAGAGGAGGAAATCGAGGCTTGGCAGCAAGTTGCTGGCCCAAGGCCACATGGTCAGTGCAGGCAGAGCTGGGTTGGAAACCACCACTTTTTCTGTTGTGCACATGCCTCCTCCGGCTGCGTGGCTGTCATTATCATGGTGACACCTGGCTCTCCGGAGCCTCCCCGACTATGTCCAAGGCTCACAGTGCATCTCCCTCCCGGCCTGAATGCTATGCTCCCTATTCGCTCCTCTGCGGCCTCCTGGCACTGCCGGGAGCTGTCCTGTCTCGCCTGCCTGTCGAAGCTGCCGACTGCAAGGGGACAGGGACCTCAGGCTGGCTGCCCCCGAGCCTGGCCCGGGGCAGCCATGTGGCTGACTCTCTACGGAGCCGCACAAGCGGATGGTTTGTTTTTATTCCCTGCGATTGGGTTTCCACGTGTCTGGGTACAGGAGGATAGAGCCTTCCCTGCCTCCAGCTCCTTGGCTGGTCAGCATTTCAAATGATATTGTTTCATATTAAATTATTTTAAATTCCATGGACCCTGGTTTCACAATCAAATAATTCGATCTTGTTTACAAAGGGAATTTTTACTTTTTGACGGATTCTAGCTTTGCTGGGCTGGATGGTCAGTGAAAGTGTGTCCTCTCATGCCCCCAGTCCATCTCTGCTGCCTTCCCCAGGACACCATGGAGTCCAGAAATTGTCCCAGGGGTGGGAGGCCAGCGGGCTGGTGGGCACCCTGTTTGGATGAGGCCACCTCACGGTGGGCATGGGACGGAGCTGCTTCCCTCTGCCTCTCACCTTCCAGCTCCAGCCGTGAGAAACCCACAAATAAAAAAAATTAGCAGGACCTTTGATGCCTGTCATTCTCATGCCCTTTTTATAGGTTGGGACACCAACACCTAAGGACTGGTTCCTGTGGCAGCGCTGAGGACCCAATGCCAGGGCCTCACACTCCTCCTGCAGGCAGCCACTCTCCTCCGTCCCTCCACCCCTGACCTCCCCAAGCCCCAGCATGCTCCACTTTTTGCCCAGAGTGAGGGGACCGGATGTGGAATACGCAATCTCTGCCTGACCTCAAGAGGCTTACGGTCCCACTGTGGAGATGACCGGCCTCAGATAAGAGATAAAGGGAGGCTGCAGGATGAGGGACCATGGGAGGCTGGGAGGGGCGATGTGGGGCAGTCAGGGAGGCCATGCTGAGGAGGGCGGGGTGGAGGGCTGGGAGGAGCAGGGGCGGCAGATGGGGCCAAGCTGCGGCCGTTGCCCAAGCCACCTGCGCAGATGCTCCGAGTTCTAAGGAACACACTGTCAGTGTGTCCGGGTGGGAGCCCTGGTCACCTTGGAGGTTGTGTCAGTCACGGTTCTCCAGGGTGCACATGTTCTCAGAAGGAGGTTTATGATAAGGAATGGGCTCCTGCAACTTTGGAGATGACAGGTCCCCAAACCTACATGGGCAAGCTGAGACCCCGGAGAACCTCGGGTGGTCCCAGTGTGAACGTCGAAGGCTCCAGACTCAGAGCGTGTTAGGACTGAGTGTTTGTGTCCTGACCCAAATTCCTAGGTTGAAATCCAAACCCCAGTGCAAAGGCTTCGGGAGGTGGGGCTTTGGGGGGTGACGTGGTGGTAGGGGAAGGATCCACACCACTACAAGAGACACAAGAGCCTCTGGCATTTCCTCTCTGCTCTTGACCAAGTGGGAGCCGAGAAGGCAGCTGCCCGTCGAGGGGCAACCAGGGCCTCACCAGAAGTGGACTGGCAGCACCTCCATCTTGACTCCAGCTTCCTGATGCTTGAGTGCTGTCTAAGCTGCCCATCGTCCAGGGTCATTCGCTGCATCAGCCTGAGGAGGACAATGTCCCAGCTCAAAGCCCTGGGGTAGGAGGGCTCCTCCCTTACTCGGGCCAGTCCTCTCTCTCTCTCTCTCTTTTTTTTTTTTTTTATTTTTTTCCAGATCTTTTTTTCACATGTACTTTTTTTTTTTGCATTACAATTCTTAATACACAAATATGCCACAGTTTTTCAGATTGACACCCAATTCAAGTCTTCAACCATGTACTTTGTATCATGATGACCATCACATCCCACCATCCTTGCTAATCCCCTTCCCTCTCCCTTTCCCTCCCACCCCTCAGTCCTCCCTTTTGTTCTCTGTGGCCATCAACTGATGGGACGAGGCTCACCCCCACCAGGGAGGGCAAAGTGCTTTTCCCAGTCCACTCCTCCCAGTGCTAAACTCTTCCACAGACACCACCACAGAAACATCCAGAATAATGATTGACCTGATATCTGGGCTCTGTGGCCCTACCACATTGACACAGAAACTTTACTACTGGAGACACTGTCTCCTCATTGCTGGAAATGTGCAGAGCTCCCTCCTGGAACTTTCTCTAAGTGACTAATGGCTTAGTGGCAGATAGCGTCACTGTGTTGTGGCCACTTGGATGTTGACCGGGGTTGTTCCCATCAGCATCCCCGCTGGGCTTGGCTCAGAATGGCATCCGCTATTTCCACAGGCGCCTGCCTTTCTGGGGTCGGAATTGAATCTGCTAGGGGGGTGGGGGTGTCATACACAGAGGGCCCTGTCCCTGCAGGCGTCCCTCAAGGGCCCAAAGCTCTTGTTTAAATGAGTCCTGAGATGCAGAGGGTCAACCTAGGAAAGCGCTGGGGAAAGCTAATTGCAAGGTCGGGGCAGGCACGTCCCTCTGTAGAGTGTTCTGGAAGGCCTGCTGGGGTACCAAGGAACTGGCTGAGCTCCCAGCTTATTGATCCAGGGCACCCCTAACCCTAACCCTAACCCTGGAACCACCCCTCACCTCTGCTGCTCTGTGGCCTCACCACAGCCTCTGTGGTCCCTGACTGCTTCCCAAGGCCACTTCCACACCAGGTTCCTGGGAACACACAGACGCAGAACTCCAGCCCCTAATCCACGGAAGTGCGAGGGTAACAAAGCAGCCAGTGGAGACCCCAGCGCTGTGGGGACGGGGGAAAGGGGACACACCCACATCAATGGAAGGGTAAATCCAGGCAAATTAAAAAACACTTCACAGCATGGGCCAGGATGGGCTGGTGCAGCACCAGCGTCTGGGCAGCGGCAAAGGCTGGGGACACACAGATCTGAGGCTCACAGCCACACTTGGGGCCCCTACAGAGCAGCTGCATCTCTCTGCATGTTTTGGGCTGCCTGGGTCTCGAAGCCACGATGAGCTGGACAAAGTGTGACCCAATTTGGGATTAGAAAAAGAAGAAGAGCTGGCTGGTGGCACATGCTCTGGGAAGAAGGGGGAGTCACTGCTTGTGGTACTACTGAGCACCCGAGATGCTCTCCATGGGCCGGGAATCCTCTTCCAGGGCCTGCGCAGAGCTAATTCTTTGAGTCCTGGGAGGCCTCAGGAAGTGGGATCCTCATTCCAGCCACAGCAGGTGAAGACTAGAGGCTCCAGGAGGCAGCGAGGACCTCATCCTGTGCAGCTGGGACCCGGGCTCCAGACCCTCATTGGCATGACCGGGGGTGGGGTCTGCTGGGAGAGAGGCTGGGCAGGAGGAGGAGCTTCCACTTTTCTCGGTAGTTCTGTATCCTCTGCATTGTCTTCACCTTGGACTTGACTTCAGGAAATGTCAACAGGGACTTCCCGGGTAGGGATCTGTTCTTTAATTATGTTTCACTCTATTTAAAAGAAAACCAGTCATGTTGTTTTAAAATTTTACCTCTCAGAAGAGAAAATACTGGGTCTCCAGGAAGTTGGCTGAAGAAATGATCTGGACAACAGGAAAGTGGCCCTGGTGGGGGAGGCACCTCTGTGGCTGCTTGTGGCGACCAGCTGTGTCCTGTGAGGCTGGGAACAGAATGTGGAAGGCAGAAGAAACCCAAGCAAGGTCTAGCCCATTCTTCCCATTCTTCATATTGCAGGTGGGGAAGGGAGCCCTAGGGAAGGGCTCTCTCTTGCTCTAGGTGTCCATGGGGTCCACCTGGCACCAGGACTCTGGGTCTCCAGCTGGGGCCCACTCGGCTGCCCCCGGCTATAAGCTGGAAGAGATGAGAGGGACCAATTATTTCTGCACCATGGCTGCATGATTACCAAGATCAAAAATGCTCCAGGAACTATATTTAGAGCAGAACAGAATTCAAAGACCACCTGGCAACAGGACCGTCCTCCCGAGAGGCCTGGCCGCCCAGTGCCCTCTCGCCTGCCTCTCCCGTCTGAATCCAGCCCGCACTCCAGCTCACACTTGCTGCTCTGCCACTCACTTGACTATTGAGAGTGACGTTGCCATTGGTGACTGCAGGTATCTCGGCAGCCTGGTGCAGAAAGGCCACTTCAGGCTTCAACGAGGGCCTGGGTTTCCACGGGAAACGGTGGAGCCTCGGTGTGGCTGCCATCCAGCTCTGCCCCCAGTTAACTCCAGGACTTGTCGAAAGCCCCTCCTCCTGGGCCTCAGTTTCTGTAAAACAAGGGAAGTGGCCGGATGGCATCAGACCTGCTGGTGGAAGCCTCTGGGATGGACAGTGCAGCCGTCCACACACACCTGGTGCTGCCCTGACTCAGGCAGAGGAAGAAGGATCCTGTGGTTTTCAGGGATCCTGGTCCCATCTCCATGGAGACCAGCCCACTGCCCCATGTCTGGCTCGTTTCCTGGTGGCCACCATGGGAAATAGTGGCCTCCAGCCCCAGGCCTTGATTTTAGGTCCCTGAAATGGCCATAATGTGGCTGCCCATCACAGTGAACACCTCACTTCTCAGAGGAGGGACCTGGGCTGTTGCGAGGCCGTGGAGCCGGCCCAGCCGGGCCAGCAGCACCCATATGCTGGCTTCAGCCCAGGCATTTCTGTCCCAGGACAGGCTGCTCACTTCCCAGAGGCTTGCCTGTCCCCGTCGGGGCCTCTTTTAATTCTTGGGGTCTGTCCATTTGCAAAACAAGGGCCCCTTACTTCTACCTTGGCCCCCAACTCCTGTCCTGACGTCTGTGAGCCCAGCCTCCTACCTTCTACCTCACAGACGAGGCTGTGGGTGCAGGGACTGTCACCAAGCAGGTAGGTCCCCTCCCAAGTGTGCACAGCCCCATCTGACAGTGTGAAGCTGCCACCAGCCTGCGGGGCGGTCTTAGACACGGGTTCCCTGGCATCTCCAGGTTTTCTCGTTGAGACCTGGTTTCTGCCTCAGCCCCAGAGCACTGCCATGGCTCTCCTGGGACTGCCTTGACCCAGTGTGGACAGGACAGAGGTATGGACAGGACAGCTGTGGCCTTTACCTGACACCTTCCCATCACCACTTTTCTGAGGGTAGGTGATAGAAACTCATCTCAAGTGGGCTTATCATTGAATTTACTCTTTTTTTGTTTTGTTTTTTGATGGAGGATTGCTGGGGATTAAGGATTGAACTCAGGGGCACTCGACCACTGAGCCTCATCCCCAGCCCTATTTTGTACTTAATTTAGAGACAGGGCCTCACTGAGCTGCTTAGGGCCTCACTTTTTGCTGAGGCTGGCTTTGAACTCTCGATCCTCCTGCCTCACCCTCCTGAGCTGCTGGGATTACAGGTGTGCACCACCGTGCCCAGCCGAATTTACTGCTTCTTGTGACCAACAAGTTCACATTCAGCTGGCCCTGGCTCAAAGGACATCACCAACTCCGTCCAATGTGATAAACTTCAGTCTCTCCCTACAAGTTCCCTGGTCACCTTAGCAGCTGCGTTAGTCAAGCTTCTCCAGAGAAATGGGACAACAGAATGCATGTGTCTAGTGCAGGGAAGTGGCTCGTGCAGCGGAGCTACAGGTCCCCAGTCCTGCTGCTGGCCAGCCAGAGAGCTGGGAGAGCAGTGGTGGGCCTTCAGTGCAAACCCAGCAGCCTGGAGTCAGACGGGGTCTGCCAGGGGCTGAATGTCTGTGTGCCCCAAATTCACAGTGTGAAATCCCAGCTCCCAGGGTGAAGGTCTCAGGAGGCGGTGGGGTCTGGGGAGGTGACAAGGTTGTGAGCCAGATTAGTGCCTTTCAGGGAGAGTTTAAGAGCTTTCTCCCTCTCCCTGACTTCTGTTTTGTTAGGACGGATTAGGTCTGTCTGCTGTCTGTCTGGCTGAGCTCAGCTTCCCCCCAGGTCCTTGCTTTCTAGTCGAGCTCCACAGAGTGGCACAGTGGCAGTCAGCTCAGGTTTTGGCACCAGTGTGACACCCTCAGCCCCACTGGGCTCCGGGTCTGACTCTGATTTGGCCCCCTCTGTGCCCTCGTGAGTCAATCTCAGCTTCCGGAGGGAAGGGTGGGTCGCTGGGTCAGGCACCACCCCCTCCCGTCCACTCACACCACCCAAACTATACGGACACCCTGGGGAAGGAAATCGCTGGGCCAGTGGGCAGCCCGCCCAGCCACAGGGTCCCCTAACCATGAAGAAGAGCAGGAGCAGAGCGTAGGAGAGGAAGGTCTGCAGACTGGGCTCAGGTTGCCGATTTATGGAGGCGGCAAGTCAGGCCAACGCGAGCCCCGGGGCCACTTCTCTTCTCCCCTCTTCCGTGTCCTCCTCGGCAGGCCTGCAGTTTCTCCTGGGGTGTTGGCTTGTCCCCACCAGCACTGGCCCAGCTCAACACACCAGGGGCCACGTGTCAACCCCCAGCCCAACTCCTCAGGAAATTCCAGCTGCCTTTGTGGAGCACACCTGAGGCAGGAAGGACACCGTCTCCATATCACTACGTCCACTCCACATGTCTGAGGGCTTCTCTCTTTATAGAGCTTGGCAGGCTGTGCTGAATTAAAGTTGCTGCCCCCCCATTCACATCTGCCCAGCTGTGCATGGCCCTGCCTGTGTTCCCTGTTGGTCCAGCACTCCTGACCAGGAGGGAGGCCCTGGGCTTCCTCAGGTCAGGAAGGGCCCACTGCATGGTGGGGAGTGGAACTCAGGCACTTTCTGCAGCGCTTGCCCATGGACACAACTGAAGACCTGTCTGGGCACAAACCTGCAGAAGCAATGCCCAGGCACAACAGGTGGGCAGGTGGAGGTGGTCACAGATGCTGTGGTGAACTGCAGATCCAAGACGTCCATCTTGGGGAGCAGATGCATGACTTCATGGTGCCCACGCACGGGTGGACCCATCCCAGGGAATCACCAGAGATCAGGCCCTGGGGCCTAGGTAGCCCACAAAGGGCGCCACACCCCAAGCTGACTCCACAGGAAGCTTGGAATGGAGGCACTGGGCCAGCGGGTACACAACTGTTGTCCCCTGTAAGGATAGTTTTGTCCATGGGACAATAGGTCCATGCATGTGCATGGAGAAAAGGCTTGGTGGACCTGATGCATTGAGCTTAAATGCACGTAGTTATGGGACCAGGGCTTGGTGTGTGTCCCATGCATGTGAGCACATGTGTGACATGGCTCTGTGTGTATAGAGGATGCGGGGGTGACCTTTCCCGATGTACATTTCACTGGAGCTAAGTCCATCACTCTCCGGTGGAAGCCACGAGGACTAATAGTGGTGCGGGACACCTGTGGTCTGCTCCTGAGGGGACAGTTAAGAACAGCCAAAGGAAACCAACTTAACTCTCCTGAGGCAGAGAAGGGCATGGAGGTGGCCGGCATAAACTCCTCAGGCTGCCTGTGAGGATCAGGGCAAAGGTCCTCTGGCCCTGGCCAGGAAGGAAGCTGGGCCATGCTCCAGGGGCTGTGAATTCGGCAGACTGAGCATGAGGGTCTTCACTGGCTGCCCCATAGACACAGACCACACCTTTCTGGGCCCCAAATATTGACCTGTAAAATGGGGAGAAGGACATTCCTGCACCCACGGTGCTGCGAGGCTGGCAGGCCTGGCAGAGAGCCGACTGCCCATGAAGGCCACATGCTGGGCAGGCCGCACGTGTCTCCAGGCTCTACCACCCTGACAGGTGTCTACCAGGGCCGCCCTGACCTGTGAGATCCGCAAATTGCAGTGGGGACTGGAAGTGGCCCAAGGGGAAGCCTGGGGTGGAGCTGGAAGTGGGAGAAGGACTTTACTGGGAGGCGAATGAGGGAGAGGCAATGTCCTGGGTATGGCCAGAGGCACAGGGACAGATGGGACAGGTGCTTGCTACCTGTATAGGATCTCACTGTGACCCTCGAGTTGGGAGTCGACATCCTTCCTCTAAGAGGAATAAGTCAAAACTCAGCCTCTGAATGAAGGGAGGTGACCTCCCCAACATCCTTGTCATGACTTGTGCTGCCCAGAATCACTCCCAGAAGGATGGCGGGACCCCAGGCCTGGCATGGCGGAAAGAAATGCAGCAGGTGGGATTGTAGCCTCCCCCTGAGTTGCCTTGTCCCATACCCTCAGCTCTGCAGAGTGCACTGCAAACCCCATGCCACCCTCGTGTATGTCCTAGGATCATTCAAGTGGGTGGCAGACATCATTTGAGTTAAAAAAAAAAAAAAAAAGAAGCAGCAGCAGCAGAGCAACACACAGGGTGGTGTGTTGTAGCACGCCCGTCCTTTGCGGAAGTTGTTGGTTCCACCGTTGGAATGGTCCGTCCTGTACAGTGGCCGTGAGCACGCTGGGTTGAGACCCACAAGGTATTCCATTCCCTGGCCACGTCAGCAAGCTTTGAAAGCCACTGCTTTCAGCCTTTCTTGGTTCTGCGATGGCCTCCGGGCCTTTGTTCTCAAACAAGGACGCCAGCACTGGGCACAGGCCAGGGGCCAGGACACACTGGAGGATTTCCGCAGCTGGCTTCTTCCCGTGTGCCAGTGCAGCTGGCTCCGCAAGGTGATGGTGGCATCAGGGTGTGGGCTGAGAGCACGGTGTTTGGCTGTGGCATGGCCGTGGTGGCTGATGTTCCCAAGGCTCCAGGGCCAGCCTGCAGACAGGCCTTTCTCTTCTCCTGGTCACACAGTTCTCCACATGTGCACGTGGCTGGTGCCGTAGGGGCTCCCAGGACAGCTCCACGGGGCTGACAAGCTCCAGAAGCTCCAAACTCTGTGCCTTCACCGAGGAGATGGAATAAGAGCCTCTCCCATCCCCGACCAATTGACAGTCAGGTATTTGGGGGTGGCTGAGTGAAGAGCCATAAACTTCTAGATGCTGGGAGGCCGGCAGGGGAAAGAGTCCTCTGAACCTCCTCCTGCAGGCAGCCGGCAAGTGGAGGAAGGCTTTGGGTGGACCCAATTTGTTTTTTAATCAGGTAAGTCTGGCCTGGAGTTTGGGGCTGGCTCCAGGTTTCTGTTTGTCTGGCTTTCTAAAAAGGGAGCTGCCCCTGCCACGGAGACCTGGATGTGGTGGAGAGTCCCAGCCTGTGCATCTTCAGACGCAGCCTCCACCTACCCAGGGCAGTCTTTCTCCCCTTCTCCCGGGGCATTGACGGACACGTACTTCTTTTATTTCTAATTGTCCACTCTTCCTTCCTAGGTCTGGCCTCCAGTTTGGACAATTCCAGAGAACACTAACCCTTCAGACGTAATAAGTGCAGAGGGCACCAGCAAACCCTCAAGACTCAGCGTCCTCCTCCTGATCTTGCCAATCTTGTTTGCCACACTGCCCGCCCCAGCACCCCAAAAGGGGGCTGCATTTTCTCAGAAACACAGAATGAAAGCAGAAACAGAGTCCCTGACACGCACACACATCCACCCAACGGCCCATTCACAATCAGGTCCAAGGCCAGAACCCATTACCAACTTTTGTAGGATGTGAATAAATATGTCCCATTGTTGGCTTTCTCTCCAGACCTTTGGACCCTGACAAGACCAGCAAGCTCAGGACAACCTGAATCCCAAGGTTTGTTCTACAACTCAGTCATGTTTTGTTTTGTTTTGTTTTAGTGAAAATGTCCTGGGGCCCCTGACATTGCTGACAAATGACTGGGCCTCTGGGGAGTTTTTAAAAGACAGAGACTCTTGCTGGATGAAGGAGAAACCTCTAGGTAGGACCCAAACATGAACAAATGGAGGGTGTCAGATACAAGAGGCTCAGGCTGCAGAATGGGTGGGTGTCCTGTGTGCGTCCTCTGGGCCTCTCCTGCACTCCTGTTGCACAACAGAACCAACGGGCTTCCTGCAACTGCACAATTACACAAGCAAGCCATAACTGAGAGGGTCACTGCTGAGTGTCTGTGTAGCAGAAATAGTCACCTGGAGCCAGAATGCAAGACACCCTCCCACAGAGCGGCCTTTCTTCTCGATATGGCAAAACTACCTCTACGTGAATTCTCCTCCCAGTTCAAGAGTCAAAAAAAAAAAAAAAATGTATCTTTCCCTTTCCTGTTCAGTTTAAAGATTATTCCTAAAAAGCAGCAATCAACATCTTTTTCATGTTTTGAAACATGGAAAATTATTTACCAAGGACATCAAAATTATTTGCTTTATTTTATACTCCCCATTTACTGAGATAAAATCAGTGGGAAGACCATCTCAGAAAAAAAAAAAAATACAAGATTAACATAAAAACCAGAAGGTTACTGCTTATGAGCACAGCTGTGGTTAAATAACCCTAAAGTTATTCTAAGCCCGTTACAAACTAGTTAAACCTTACTGTTTTCTACCAAACAAAACCAGACATTTTTTGGTTTAAAAATAATTGGTCATTTTTCCTGTGCAAATGTTATCTCAAAGAGAGCTCTGATTTTATCTATGTTCAATAAACAGATCGTCATCATCATCATCATCAACAGTAACAGAAATCTGAAGCTGTTTATTTCCTTCCTTCTTCCCAAAAATTTATGAGCAACAGAAGAAAAGAAAACCAACTCGAGTGTAGCATTTTCTCTACACACTACAACAACAAGGTCCCTTCCACCCACCTGGAAAGAAATTAGTTATTTCTATGTATTAGTTTAAGATAAAATGATTTTATTTTCACTGTATTTTTCTTTGAGCTTTAGAAAAAAAATAAGGGGGAAAAAGTGAGAGAGAAAGATAGATTGTAGTTACTCCTCCATTTTCTCTGCAGCCTTTTCTTAATTTCTGGCATTTGTTTTAAAATTTCTTCTTCTATTTTTTTTGGTTAAAAAATGTACAAAATGTGTATTTTAAATATCAATAAAATTATAGATTTTTGAACACGAGGAAACCTTAGATTCACAATACATTTTTACAAAAATATTAAAAAATACTCTCTGTTTTGATCCTGTTTAAATTAAAATGTCATTTTCATTTCATATCTCCGGATCTGTTCAAACTGACATTTGTTAGATGTGAAGAAGCTCTGCAGAGGATTTCAGAAAATATTTGAAAAACGTAAACAACCTATATGGAGGAGGTCCACGGAGGCATCCCTGTTTGGTGCACATTAATTTTTAAGACTGTAGGATCTGAAAGGGCAAGCATGGCCCGGGCACCGCGGGGCGGCTGTCTTGGGGACACAGCGCAGCTGAGGCGCCTCGGCCTCTCCTTGCCCCGCCGAGGCAGCCCCTGGGCCCCTGGGCTGGGCCAGGACCCCGGCACCGCGCGCCCTGAGGTTTGCAGCATTTTCCTTCTCAGCAGCTCGCGGAGGATGAGGCAGATTCCTCCCCAGCGGGAGGAGGGTGCTCGGCCTGCCGCTCAGATCCCGCGGCGTGTCCCACCTGCTTTCGCCTGTCCCGGAGGGCCCAGCACTGCAGCCACCCGAGCTGGCAGCCCCGCCACCCACGAAACGTCCAGAGTTCCCTCCGTCTAGCTTCCATTTGGCTTTTATTTGCCTCTCCCCATCCTAACTGGTTCCAGATTTGCAGCACCAGGGGCGCTGGGACTGGGCTGGGCCAGCTCTTAGCCCCCCAGAGACCACCAAGCAATTACAACGAATGCAGCGCGCGGGACAGGTGGCCTTGCGGGCTGCCCATAACGGCTAGACGCCGCGGGGCTCCCGCGGGTGGCGGGGCTAAGACTCCAGCTCCAGCTCTGCTGATCCGGGCACTTGGTGGCTTTCCCCGCCCTGAGCGCACGGCCTCTGCCAGGCCAGGAGGGCTTGGGGAGGGGTCCTCAGTGCCTTTGGATGCAGGGCATGAGCCCATGGGAGACATTGGAAGCGGGTGCGGAGGACTGTGCGGCGCAGACACTGGCTCCCAGGCCCTGCGCCCCGGGCGGGAGAGGCAAGGAGCCCTCCCTGGCGGGCGGGACCACCCACGCAGCAGCCTACATGGGAACCAGGCGGTCACCGAGGCCTCCAGGAGTGCCGCGGGGTCAGGAGCTTTGCTTGGTCTCAGCACACCACCGGGCGCCACTATTCTGAGTCACTGTCCTAGGTGGGGAGACCCCATCCCGACCTGATTTGAGTGGTCCGAATCCCCAAGGCCGGGCACCCCCAGGCCTGCCCCCGTGCCTGGGCCCCGCTGGCGCCGGGCACCGGAGGGGGAGGGCTCCGAGGGCTCGGGGCGCAGTTCCAAAGGCCAGAAAATTGGAAACTGTGCGGAAAGAATCCCCAAATCCGGCCGGGCCCGAAGCCCACCGGCTTACATAAAGCCCCGGGAGCCCGCCTGCCCGGCCGCGGCCTCCCGGCCTCGGGGCGAACAATCGGAGGGCGCCTGGCCAGGCCGTCCTGGGGCTGGCACTGCTACCGACCCCC
>NW_025999900.1:64944591-64990009 GCF_001458135.2 Marmota marmota marmota | reverse complement strand
ACACGCTTCGCTGAGAACCGCTTTTTCTCTCCGCACCCACTTTGTCTCGCCTTTCTCTACGATTTAATTCCATAGTTGTATTCGAGGATGTCAGTATAGCTTAGAAAGTTTCATAGAAAGTCAGAAAGCAATTAGAGAGGCCCTTTTATTGGCGTCTCGTTGGTGCCATGGAATCTTTTAAAGGAGAGCCTGAGGACCGAACACAATCCCATTAAGCCGCCAAAGCTCCCACAGTCTTCAATAGGGGTGCTCAATACTTCGACAGACTTTCGCTGGCTCATTGGGAACCGCGGGGTTTCAATTCCTAGTTCCGAAGCCGACTCACAACAGCGCGGCCTTGAACCCCTCATTCCTTCCTTTCTCATCAGAATTTCCATTGGTAAAATGGCTTACAGGGCTGCAGAGAACATTAATTAATGTCGGCAAAGCCTTGCGAGGTCGCTGACAAGTGCTTATGAAAACTTCAAGCGCTTTCATACAGCAACACGTCATCCTGACTGTTTATTTGAATTTTTTTAAAAAATAATTCCAGCCCCGTTTCTAGAAATGTGAGCTCAGTTTTTAAATAAACTCTTACCTCTCTCTCTCAGTTTTAAAAAATTGATCGGCTAACGTTTGGAAAATGGGTCAAAGAAATTATGCTTTGCTGGGAAAAAGACCACGTATGACCAAAGTTTCAGCTTAATTGAATTTTAGTGCCAAATTATAACTCACTGAATAACTAGATTTGGGCGAAGGGGGGTAGGGGCCATGGAGGAAGGACAGCCAATTCTAATGGAAATACAGCCATCCTGAACTGGGGTGGTTGTGGCTACCCTCCCTCTACAGCAAGGACTGTGACCTCCCCTTCAGCCTAATTCCAAAGAGGTGAGGTTTTCAGACTAGCTTTTATGTGAGAAAACTGGGGACGGCCCTGTTTGGTTTGTGGATCTGGATTAATATTTTTGTATATTATTTAATGCAATAGGCAACTCCTCTACTGGGCTGATCCTTCCCTTTGCTGTTTTGGAGAATAACTTCTGTTCTTGACAATAAAAATTAATCTCTTTCTTAAGAAGTCAGTATGTAAAGAAAGCAGGTGTTTTAAGGAAACAAAGTATTAAAAAAATAGGTACTGGGTTGTCAAAGCAAAATGCCAGGTTTAGAACAATTAGGATTCTGCTCCCGGTGGGTGATCACAGATGTTCATTTTGTTAAATAGAAGTTTGTGTTTGACAGTTTCTGGATTAATTTTTTGAAAGGAGAGTGGGAGATAGGCTTACAGGGAAGGACTTATAATTTAGATGCTAATGTAATGAGCATGGGTTACAAGGAAAATGGATCGTTTTCTAAATCTATCAGGATAATTAAAAATAGGTGTGCAAAAAATGAATATTTAATTTTAGATGGCTTTGTGCTAGCCATCAGTTAGTCTGAAAATCTTCCTCAAACTTGTCCCCTCTCTCTCACGGCCCCTCCTGGTCCTGCTGCTCCCAGGGTCAGCTTCTCCTGCTTTCTCTGGTCTCTTGTTTTGTGCCCACCCCACCTCCCCCCATCCACTGTCATTGTCCTTCTGCATCTATTTACTAGGATTCCTCAAGGCCTCTTGTAGCTTGGGTGGTGACTGACAGCAGCCTTCAAGTCCCCTGCATCCAAATGCAAGCCCAGCACTTTCCAGCCCTGCCTTCCAAATCCTAGTCCTGGGCCTGGCCACCTGGGCTCTTCAATGATGGTCAGCAAGTCTTTCTTTCCTGTGATTGGGCTGCCTTCAGCCTTCTCCCTCCACAAAGCCCTCTCTATCCTCTTTCCCCCTGTCCAGCTTGCACCTCTCAGAATGACTGCCACCTCCTTACCACTCAGACCAACAGGATCCTGGCCCTGTGACCTGCCATGGAACTGTCTCCTCTGCTCAGTTGTCACAAAGGCCTGGTGGCACTGTCTGTTTCTAGCACTCTCCTGACTTCTCATACTGCAGTGGGGCTTTGGGCACATTTCTGGTGGATGGGGAGAAGGTCATGGGAACACCTTGCAGGAGGTGTCATTTCATACACTTCTCAGGGCTCCGCCAGCACCCAGCACAGAGAGGAGGCATGTGTCGATCAATAGGACGCTGACTTACAGGTCAGAATCACATTTCAGCAAGCAGGAGGGAGAGAAAGAATGAGGAGCATACCCTGTCCAACCAAGGCACGTGCCATCGAGAGGACGTGCTTCTTTGCTGAACTCATAGGAACTGTCACTGGACTCTTTCAAACAACATAAAACTACTTAAATTAAGTGGAATCTTAAATTGTTTAAAAAATGAATAAGACTCAGTTGGACTGTGATAGAAAGTAAAGGGAAAACAAACAAAAGCAAATCTAGAAATCTAAACAGTTCTGTGTGCTTTGGATATTCTTGATTTGCCTAAACAAAGGAACAGATTCCTGAGAAGCAAGCAAGAAACTTGAACGTGCTGTAATGTCTTGGCCGAGGCTCCTGGACAGCCTCTGGGCAGTTATCTGCTTGCTCATTCCTGTAAGACCCTCTTCTTTGAAGTTGCCCTGGGCCAAGGCAGGCCTTGAATAGTTTTGAAAAAGTGCCATTACAGTGATGTCCTGGGCACCTGCACCTTCCCCAGGGAGCCGCTCCCACTGAATCCTGCTGAACAACGGGCTCTGGAGAGGATGACAAACTCATCAATAAGCTCCTGATTGAAGCAACAATATAAAAATGACGCAAACACAGCTACTTTTAAAACTCTTTGGGGACCAAGGAGATGAGCAATTGCCACGTACAGGAAGAATAGAAATGATGAAAATAGCCCTCTCAGGAGTTTGAAGGAGGGAAATTTGGCATTCAGGTTTTTCTGAAAATGTGTTAACAACCCATATCTGAGCAAGGTGTCATTTCATACCACTCAATCGAATTAACTAAATTAGAAGTATTAGCATTTTAAGATGCATTGTGTCTCTCCCATGAACTTTGTAATTGCTGAAAGGGACCATCCCGAGAGTCTTCATGTTCAGCTGAGAAGCTGAACTTCCCTCTGGAGCACCCAATTCTCGTGTCATACGTGTGAGTAACAGGAAGATAATCAAAAGGAAAGAAACCCAGATATAGAAAACAGAGCTGGATTTGGAGAGCAGCCAGGTAAAAAACGCAGTCCACGTGGCATGAGTTTCAAGCTCTTTTACGAACTTGCAAAGCTTCCTCCCTTTCTCCCCAAGGGAAAGTTTTTAAAAAAATGGATGGGTGGGTAAACTGAGAGTCTTTCCCGCCCATGGAAGACTTTCACCTTTTTGCTACAGTGTAGCCTGGGGACTAAATTTGAATAAAACACTGATTCTGTTTCTGTCATTTTTGAAGACTATTTTGATGTTTTGGTTTTGTTCTAATTCAATAGTTAAATTGAATATGTGGGTCCAAGTTTATTTTAAATTGATTCACTAGGTGTCCTTCTGCGGGGGAGGGGTGGGGGCAGTGGACAGAATCAAGACAAAACAGAAATACCCATTGCGGATTTCTGGTTGAACGCAGAGCTGATGTTGGAGTCGATGCCAGCGGTCAGTGAACTGGCGCAGAGTTTGGATGTTTGTTAGAGACAGCTTTGGCCCCCGGCCAGGTTTTCAGTTTTAATCCGAAGCATCACCCTCTTTATTCGCTTGAACTTAGGTGCTCCTGTATCTTAATGAGACACCAGGCTCCTGCTTTAATCAGACTTTCATAATATCTGTCCACAAAACCTCTGGGGCTGGAGTTTTTCAGAGTGTAGATTTCTTTTTCTTTCTGATTTTAGAATGGGGATACGAAGTAGAGATGACAGTATGGGGCCCTCCTTTTCCAAAAAGCACGGACGTTCACATGGTAAACGAAGGACTCTTCCCTCTAAGCCTGGTGACATGGAGTCTGTAAATATCCTCATTTGGGGTTGTGTGCTAGACTTATGAAACCACTTTTGGTTTCCATAGACTTTTGGAGTTTCCAACTTGCCTGTAAGGGGTGGTGAACTTTGATTTTAGGACTTCTTTTTATCTTGAATTAAAAAAAAATAGACAGTGGTAGAGCCTGATAGATCCTTTCTACTAGTCAGTTTTAATCCTAGCTCTGGTGTTTCAGGTCAATCTGTTTAGACAATGTCTGTATATGTTCAGATAATTCATAAAATGCCCGTGCTTTGGCGTATTAAACACACACACAGCACACGAACATTTCTGTCAATCATCTCTGCCTGTCCTCCAGGTGAGGGACTGGCTACGGGATGCGCCTCACAGACGCACACAGCATCAGTGACCAGGGGTGGCCCCTGAAGGCCACATCCTGCCCCTCCCCTTGCCAGGAATATCTCCCCAGCTCACAAAAGCTGCCGGTGTCTTCACTTGTCTCTGGCCTCCACCAAACTGCACGTGACAAACAGTACCTCAGGCCCCTCACATGCGGAAAGGCGGCTGGTAGCACGTGGCCTGGTTCCTGCAGGAGGGGAGGACCGAGTTACCTAACTCCTATGACCCCACCCGATTTTGACTCTAGGAATCTGCGTGACCTGTATGTATTAAGTTCTCATAAACATTAGCTCTTTCAAGAGACTGGGACCTTTTGAGCAGAAGTAGTGAAAATTTCAATTTAAGTGAGAAGATGAAGTACATTTTAATTATTAAATTTTCATTTTATTATGAAGGATCATTCATTGTTTGAATTTGATTTTTTTTAGAGATCATAGGAACGAATGAATGCACCTCAGCAGTGTTCACAGGAAGTGTCAGACTTCTTCATTAGATTTTATATTGTGTTGAACACTAGTACTTGGCCTCAATGAATGCCCTTCTGAAATTAAAATGAGAGTCATGGGCATATAAACACACAATGGATATTATTCAGAAACAAAAGGGAATGAAATCCCGTCACTGGGAGCAACAGGGACAGAACTTGAGGACATTCTGTTAAGTGAAATAAGCTAAACACAGAAGAGCAAACACTGCTGGATCGCACATCCACACGGAAGCTAAAGAGGTTGATTCCATAGAAGTAGAGGGCAGAAAAGTGGTCACTAGGGGATGGGAAAGGGTGGAGAGGGGGACACAGGGGTGACAGTGCCGATGTGGGGTCCGATGGGAGGAATGGGTTCTGGAGACCTGCAGCAGAGTGGACGACTGCTGTTCAGAGCAGTTACATATCTTATGAAGAATGAGGGGAGGAGAGTTTCCACGACTCGGAAATGGCCTATGTCTAGGAGACACGATGGTGATCACCCTGAGTGTCAACGCAGACAGCACTGTCATGCTCTGCCCTGTAAATGTGGACACATTTTTTTAAAAAGAAACTCACGGGGAGAGGTGATTCAGCATGGCAATAATTAGTCTTGCATGTGACTGTCCCAGATCCGTCTAGGGCTCAAGGCAGAACAGTCCAGGCTGTGGGGGCTCCAGAAGTAGCCGAGGGTCTGTGAGCGTGCACTTGCGGCCACTAGACTGTCCAGACAGCACCCTGCTCTCAGGGAAGCGGTCATGGTGCCAGCATCTCCTGTGTTTGAAAGGTCTGAAGAGGGAGGAGGGGAAGTGGCGACAACTCCTAGGAGAATGTTCAGGAAGAAAACTGAAAGATGCTGCTCTGGTGTGCAGTGGAGCAGGGGCCCTGGGGCGAGGGAGGAAGCCTGGCTTTCCATCCCGCCTCTCCTGCAGGCGCACATGTGTGTGGAGGGGACTGCCAGGCCCAGCACGCTGAGCAGCCCCGCAGAGTGGACTTGGGCCTCCGTGGGAGATGCAGCCACGCCTGGCCCAGAGTACAGCTTCACCCCGAGTTCTTCTTCGTGTTTTCCGTGCTCGCAGAGCTCACAGCGCCATGCAGAGCCTTTCACTCATGACAACTCCACCTCGTGTTACATGACTTAGAGCAGATGGTGAAGGCGCAGGCAGGGGAGAGGAAGCAGGGTATCGAGGACGGCGAGAGGCCAGGAGCCAAAGCAGATCCAGGCACTGGCTGGGGCAGGTGAGCCCCCTCCTTCACTCAGCAGTCGGGGTATAAGGATGAAGCCACCTCTGCAGAGCCAGAGTGGACACACCTGGCCAGGCCAGGAACACATCTTAGAGGAGGCTGCAGGGTAGGTTGGCATTGGCCAGGAGGAGGGGAGGGCATGGTGATGTGTAGGAGATGGTCTCCAGGAAAACGGAACCAAGTAGGCCACACAGGGAAGGCCAGGAGCTCGGAGCTCTGGGGTCCCCGACGCTCAGCATGGCTTCCCCATGACGAGCGGGCGAGGGCGCCTCTGTGTACATGCTTTCTGTGCACACAGGAGAGACAGCGACGCACAACTTTTCCAAAGTCCTGTGTACTTAGCTGTATGAAGGCTTGGACGTACCGAGCTCTGCAGCCGCTGCTCAGGATCTCTGCATCAGTATCGCCTTCGTTCCTTTGTCCAGTACGTATCCGTGGGAATCTGACAGGCCCAGAGCACTGGCCCAGGCACCAGGGAGTTCAGAGGGCCAAGGTCATTTCAGAGGTCTCTGTGGTAGATGTCTGAGGGCACATGGGATGGGGGTGGTCAGTGCTCAGTTTGTGGGGTACCCCCAGGGTGGGGAACTACAGAACAGTAGAGCATCTCCAGGACCCAGGGAGACCTCACTGGGACTGGGGTGAGGGGTGGCAGTGGGGAGGCTGAGAGTGTTGCAGGCACCCTGGCCTGTCTGAGGCTACTTTGTCCTCCTGGCTGAGATGAACCACACCGACTGCCGGTGTCCCATCAAAGATGCTACTGTGTAAGTGCACATTTTACACAGAATGGGTCACGACATTAGGTATAACTTGGCATCACTTAAAAAAACAACAACAAAACCTGATTTCCCAAACATAACCCAGACGGCTGAGTAAAAAACCCAACAGGTTGGATTGTGAGTCCTTCCCCCAGATAATAGTGCCCCGGGGGCAGATGGAAGAGCAGCGTGAATTTCACACAAGGCAGCCTTAGAGGGATTCTCTTTATTCTGCAGGTTCCAGGGAGGGCCGCACCTCCCCTGGCCCTGGTCTGGTCCCTTGGAGAGCTCTGCCTGGCTGCCCAGTGGGCTCTTTGGCTTCCACTGCTGGGACGGGAAGGAGGCGAGAGCTGTCCTCCGTGGCTGGGGAGATCGGGTGATGCCGATTTCTGAGGTTTTTTTTTTCTGCAATGTCACATGTCCCCCCTCTGAATGTGGTTAAGCGCCACTGTGAAGAGGCAGAGGCCAGCGGGAACTGAAGCAGCAGGTCAGGCAGCTGTGACTTCCTGCTAGGCGTCTTCTCTCTCTCAGACTCAGAAAGTTGCCTGTCTAATACAAAGAAATTGATTTCCAAGCTCAAATACCTTTTTTTTTTTAAAGAGCAACCATTTAGCAATTAGTTGTTCAATTCAACTGTTTTTTAAGGCCTTCTTTAAAAAAAAAAAAAACTTTTAAAAATGTGGTAGATTTTTTTTTTTTCTGGGCAAATTCTTAGCATTTAATTGCACTTAAAAATTGTGGAGCCTGTCAGAGTAAATTGCAGATAGAATAGTCTTACCCAATAAAACTAGTCCTGTGATTGTCACCATTGTCAGGCTTCTCAGATAAAGTTGTGGGAAGGACAATTTAAGTCTACACGGTGAACCAGACTTCAAATCAGTATTCAGCACCAAGCTCGTCAGGCTGAAAGACAAACACCCAAGTTAGCAGCCATGATGTTGCAGGAATCAGAATTGGATTTTAAAACGATTCCGAAATTTGCCCCCCAGAGACAAGGAAAAATATCCGCCCCATTGGTTTTAAGTTAAGGCAACGACATTAAATCTGTAAATATATACATACATATATGTATTTTTTTGAAAAGGCAAAATAGTTTTCATAATGTATTAAAAATTGTAGAGCATAAACAATATTACTAGCTTTGTGCAAAATTGCATCTGCTGTTGGTCTCAAACAATTTTTTGTTTTTTCCTGGGAGTGATTGTGGATGGCTGTCTGCCATGGGTTTGGGAGGCTTTTCTCTGGACACCGGAAAAGAGACCACCTTTAGGGGGTGAAAACCAGATCCTTTTATTTATTCACCCTAAGAAACACTTTCATCCTTTGTTCATCCATTTTTGATAAGTGAGCTTCCAGCAATGAATTGATGTATCTTCATGAAAAGCAGAATGCTCCCGCATGTGCATCTTATCTGTTCAACCAAACTGAGTTCTGGGGGTGAGAGGGGGTCTGCTGCTTTTAATTCTTTTCCCAAATCCCAGCCCTGGTATTGGCCAATAATAAACCTCAGCTAAGTGATAACTGATTTATGAAGGATGGAAAGTCTTTACTCTTCTGTTTGAAGTTACTTTCAAGTTATAGAATATGATATTATGCCTATCAACTGCTAATATATAATTTTTATATCCATTTGACATATCCTCTGCAGGTCAGGATGCAGAGGGAGAACACCTTCTTCTTAGGTGGCATCTACTCAATTCTACTTTCTGGCAAAAGCAGGTGAGTAAAACAGCAGACTACTAAGGTGGTGGACATTTGGAGGAGACAATGCTCAGAAGGCAGGAATAGCTTGGCAGCTGGACGTGGCTCCCAGAGTCACCCAGGCTCAGGTGTGTCTCTGGTTCTTCTGCTTTGTGCCATGTTGTGAAAGTTACTTGATCTTTCTGCACCTCAGCCTTCTCATCTGCAAAAGGGGTACACATTGGTCTCTTTATCAAGCAGTAAGTGAAGGGCTGAGCCAATAACCCAGGCATAGTCCTTAGCCTAGGGCCTAGTTCAACATGGAATCAACCATTTAGGAGAAAACAGGACTTTACAAAAACGAATTAGAAAATTGTGGTGATTGAGTATTTGTCTTATCAGTAATGTATTTTTATTTTCAAATTAACCACTTGATAATTTTAGAAAATATTTTCAGTTGTAGATGGACACATACCTTTATTTTATTTATTTATATGTGGTGCTGAGGATCGAACCCAGTGCCTCACACTTGCTAGGTGAGCCCTCTAAAGCTACAACCCCAGCTCACCACTAGATACTTTGATTATGTACATTCTCAATATCTGGGTCCTGAAGAAGTTGTCCACAGGCGTCGCTAGGTTGTCAGTATGACATATACACTTGTACACACATACATATGTGTTCATATGTGGGTGTGCCCTGGCAGCTGGGTCTGGTCATTTCATAAGCTCTGTAGTCGTCAGGCAGAGCAACCGGGCTAGTCCTCACCCCATGCCTGCTCTGGAGCTGAGGAGGACCCCCCGAGTCAGCATCAGCTTGGACCCTTGCTTAGGCCAGTGGACTGACCACAAGTCCACCGCTGAAAGAGGGTGACCTTGTGTGTCCGCCTGCTCCTGTCTGGGGGCTGCGGCAGGGCGTGGTGCTGTGGGGGAGAGGCTCAGAAATGGGACCTCAGTGGCTATTCCTCTCTGGCCCTACAGGTCCTTCTGTCCCCCGGCCACTGGGAGCAAGGCTTTCTTCCTGTGCCTCCTGGGGGGAGCCAGGTCTCAGGGCCCCAGGCTCCCTGGCAGGTGGTGTTCTGGTGCCAGGCTGGAGCCCCACAGCGGGAGGCAGGAGCCATGTGGAAAGGAAGGGATTCGGGCCATCGATAGCCTCTGGCAGATCTGGCTCAGCTCCTGGCTACAGACAAATCTCACAACCTTCCAGAACTCAGGCTCCTGTTGTGTGAAGGTTTGCTGATGTCACTGAGATTGGCTTCAGGGACTGTCTGGCTTCCTTTTCAAGGAGCCCAGGTGAGGGATGCTTCCTGGTGTCTGAAAAGGAGGTGACTGCTTGGCAAAGCAGTACATTTGGATGCAGCGTTGGGGTGCATAAGGCGACAGAGTGACTGACAGAAGCCAGGGCTGGCCAGCTAACCCATTTTGCTCTGTTGGCTGTAGAGGGCTGTTTGCCAAGTGGCCATTTCCACAGTTTCTCTTCACTTTGCAGTTGTCTTTGTGCTGGAGAGAAGAGGTGCCAGTCCACACCCAAGGCCGTCTCCCATGCATGGGCCTCCTGGGCTTCACCCTCCATCAGACCCTGGGACAGTTTTCAGGAATCCAGCAGTTTCTCTACCCAGCTTATTCAGGGTACTGAGGTAATTTTGTTGTGATTATTCCTGGATGTGTCCACACCTGAGGAGCCATGTCCACACATAGCCTAGCTAAAATGTTACAAAATATACTGTCAACTTTTTCCAGACTATTATCTGAAGTTTGAGTCTGGCTCATGCTTGCCATAAATATTCAGGATTGGGCCTATGAACATAAAAACAGTAAAACATTAATCACCCATTGTTCAATTTAATCTGGGTAATATTTAAAGCTCGGTGTGAGTGTGTATAGTCACAACATGAATCTTGTTTATCAAAAGACAATGTTTTTGATTCAAGTTCTGAGTATGGATTATGTTATCCATTATTATAAAATATATTAAATTTGCTTATTTTTTTTCCCCCAAAGAGAACTCCTTGATAAACTCTTCTGCAATTCGGTGTCTAAGTTGCTTTGTCCTGAAGCTAAAGGATTTAATAAGAAGAGCTGATGTGAGTTACATGTGGATCACATCTGATTCTGCTCTGACGGCGCTGCTCATTCATTCCCCCGAACAGTCTGGAGTGATGGCTATTGGACTGGGAACTCTGCTCTGTGGGGGTGACTAGCTCCCCAGGGTCCAGGGGCCTTCACACCAGACCTGGACTTGAAGAGCTTTGGTGCTTCTTAACATGTGATAACGCTTCTCAGCGTTACAAAGACTCGTGGGGGTATTTTAGTTTTAATGACAGCTTATTATGTGACAAACTAGATGACCATAAATATGAATGGAGGCAAATCAGGGCTGGTGGGCAGATTTCATAATAGCAAGTGTTTTGAACTTCTTGCAGCATACTTCTGTAACGTGCAGCCCATATGCCAGTGGAATTGAAAACCAGTGAGAACCAAACACTGCAGATAAGCTGGGTGCATTGGCATGTGCTGTAGCCCTGGTGTTAGGGAGTCTGAGGCAGTAGGGTCACCTGAGCCCAGGAGTTCAGGAACGCTGATCATCAGAGGGTGCTTCCTAATTGAATTTGTCCTGTGAAATTTTAGGGGAGGAATCATGATGTAAGCTCAAACTCCACGTCTGTCACACACTGCTAACTAATAGTTAATAGTAGAAAATCAAAACCACAATTTTAACTTTCAGAGCCATTCTGCGCCTGCTCAGAGGCTCTGCTGTACCCGTATGGGGGTCCAGGGAGAGTCTGCTTTGAGGAGCTCGCAGGCTGTGGGGGGGTGGGTGGGTGTGGGAGCCACAGCCAGAGCTTGTGACTACACTCCTGGGTGGACGTGAAGAGCTTCAGAGATGAAGGGGGTGTTACAGAGGTCTAGAAAGGGAACCTGTTCAAATAATGACCTTCTGTTTCCTAAGAATACCGGTAGTTCCAAAGGAAGCAAGGTAAACATTAACTTGGGGAATACCAGCGAAGTATAGTAACACTTAATGAAATATTGATTGGGATTGTGTGCTGTTGAAGCTGGATCGGATCCCTAGGGCTCCCTTACCCAGACACAGACTTTTCGGTAACAGCCTGCCCCATTTCTGACATGAGTGTTATTTCCACACATTTGATTTACGGGTTAAGTCAAGTCACAGATGAACAGTATCCCTGACGGGAATCCCCCCATCCATCTGCACACACAGAATCCCAAGAACCCTTGCGGGCGTGGGCGGGAGGGCCAAGAAGGAGAGACTTTCAGATCTGAGTCAGTCTCCTCAGGGAACCAGTGCTCATTTCAAAGCAGAAGAAACACACTCTTCGAGGAAGAGGAGAAGCTCAGCTCTGATCCTGCCCACCGGAGTCCATGGCACAACTTCCAGATGGTGATATTCAGATTCTTTTGATATTTCTCCAGCTAGGGATATGAAATACATATGAGGGAAAAAAAAATGTTTTGCCCTGGAAAAAAAAAATAACCACCTCCCGACTGCTGAGTCTCTCATCTGAGTGCGAGGAAAGGATGTCCAGGCACATGTCACAAGGTCAGCTGGGGGAGACTAGAGGAGGAACACCACACGGCCACACCCCTCTCCTGTACCTCACCTTCCCTCAAAAAGACAGAGGGTGTCAGTGGGCGTCGTAGGTCCTCAGGACACGTGAGGGTCCAGTGAATTTCTTATTGACACAGATGAATCTCGGATGGAGACATTCGATGGAGAAGCACTTTGATGGTCAAGAATTTAAAATACTTGTGTGGACCATTGAGAAGTTCATGGTGGCACTGGGTGACAGGATCTCCTTGAGCCTTTCCCTAGGTTCTTGAATAACTGAAGTGGAACAGAAGAGCAGGGAGGAATTTCAAAGTTCATGTGACTGATTCACGGATAAAAGCGTAATAACGTGTTTGAGGAGTCTAATGGCGCCAAGGATCTCAACAGACTCCAGACCAGTGGGACAGTGCACTCACTTGTGAGCCCACAACGTTGGTCTTTCAGAAGTGATTTTTTGAGAATTAGTTTGAAGAGGGCAGGATTTCCCCTCCCTCCCTCCCTCTGTCCTTTCCTTTCTTTCTGGGATGGTTCTCCTAATGAACGATTTTAACCAGACAAAAGAATGCGCCAAACTTCAAGGAAAGAGGAAAAAAGAAAACAAAGAGCAGAATTTCCTCAAGGACGTGGGCCCCAGACTGCGGGAGGGAGTCGGTTTGAAAAATCTTAGTTTGAAGAAGGTGGCAGAATTACATAATTATTCACAACTCATAAAATGAAAAAAACATACCTCTTCCAAATATGAAGTTGTGAGATAACACAAGCCGCAAATTCTGGACGTGCGGAGGGCGTGTGGCTCTCCCACGCAGAGCCCACATCGGCGTCTGGGCTGCGCTGGCTGGAACACGGGCCGAGCAGAGGAGGAGGAGGAGGTCTGGGCGCCCCACGCTGCTCTCAGGGCGCTACCTGCAGGGAGCTCTGGAGCCAGCTTGGATGCTGGCCATCTGGGCCACCACGAAGCACCTTCTTGCCCACTCACAGCACCAGTCCCTGAGGTGAGGAGCAGCCAGAAAGGTCCCGGGAGGAAGGTGAGATGGGAGCCATATGGGAGCCCAGTTGGTCCGAGAAGCTCGAGCTGTGGTCCAGGACGGGAGCCCGCACCTCTGTCCTTACAGGGTACAGTGGGGAAATTCTAGCACCTGGGTTTAAACAGATCCAGTTGAGGCTTCCTATGAACCACCCAGGGCTTCAGTCAGACCCACTCCATGGGACTGCCGAGGTCCTGCACGGGGGAAGCAGAGGGGCTTCTTGCCTGTGGGTGGTTTGCTGCCCAGGAGGGCCGTCAGATGGGCAGACCCTGGGCTGACCCACAAGTGTGCGGTGCATGGTGCTGAGAGAGGCAGGGTGGGGCAGAGGCAGAGAGCAGGCTGCCAGGGGCTGGCTGGGGAGGCTGGGCCCTGGAGTGTGGGCGGCAGGAACCTAGGGTGAGGCAGGAACAGCTTGGAGGAGAGCAGGAGGGCGGGCAGGCTGGTGAATCTGGGAACCTGGAAGGTGCGGGAGGGTGGAGGCGGCACAGCCCTGGGCAACCCAGGAGGTAGAGTGGGAGCCATGTGGGTACAGTAGGAGAAAGCCACAGAGAGCAAGACCACCCCAAGGCTGGGGCAGGAAGTGAGTGGCCAGCGTCGAGGATCATTGCAGAGACCTTAGGGAATAGGGGCCCGAAAGTCCATAGAATGCTCTCAGTTGGGAGGTGCTGGTAGCCAGGCCTAAGCAGTTAGTAGGGACAGAAGGCTCGCTGGGTTGGGCTGAAGCATGAGTGGGGAGAGTGTGGTGGACAGAGGTTGCAGCCGGCTGGTCTGGGGCCACCCTGGCACTTGGTGCACCCTGAGTGCCCACTCCATGGACTTTCATCAGACGGAGCCATTTCTCTGTTTCTATAGACCCTCGTTAGCACTGCTCTTTCTCCAATTTGATGTTACTTAATTTTTTATGAAAACCATATAATCTTGAAATAGGAATTGGGCTTAGTACAAACTTGACCAATGACAGCAGGAGATCATGCCCCCTCTGTCCCGTTAGTGTTGTTCCTCTTTCCCTTCGGCCTTTGGAGTCCCCCACAGGGGTCTTCCCTTTGAGCTGTACTGTCAATGGCCTGAGCCGCGAAGCTCACAAAACAATTCCCACCACACTGTGTTGGATGCCTACTGCCAGAGATGAATGAGCGCTGCGTAGCTGCTGTGGGTCGGGAATTTGCAGGCTAGTTCCTTTGCTCAACATTGTGGGAACCAGGTAAGATGGAGTTCCCTGAAGCAGAAGTGATACCTGGGCCAGTGTGAACCATGGAGCGTCCACACCAGCCTCTGCTTTAAGAGACCAGAGAACCATGAAAACAGGATGATAAAACAACCACCACGAACAAGCATTTATCGCCAACAGACCCCACCTATGGAGAATTCACCAGCCTGAAGCCACATTGACTCTGGCAGGGAGGGGGTTAAAATGACAAATAAATGACTTTATTTAGACTCCAGAATTTCTGGCATTTTTTTTTTCTAGACGTTTTCTTCCTTGCCACAGTATTTGATGCGACAGCTTTTGTTTGCTCACACTTGTCTCTCTCTTAAAATTCTCGTATCAGCAGTAAACGCTATTTCTTTATCCTATAACATCTTGAGCTTGGTATCCAATGATGGGAGAAACTGCTCTTGCATTTCTTGAGATTTTAATATTGTGCCTAATTCAGGGGGAGAAATGTTCAAGTGGTTTACGTCTTGAAGCCCTGAAGACTTTGCACAAGGTCAGGAGCACTATGGTGCTGATTGGTCCCGACTGCTCCCCCATGGCAGGGCCTCCACTTCTGGTCTTCCGTGGAAATGCTGATTTGGGCATTGGCCAAGGGAAGGACAGCCATTACCCCAAGGAAGCGGGCAAGCGAGAGAGGAGGGTGCTGGACTCTAGGCCACTGTCCCCTTTCAAGGCACCCCTCTCAGCCTGTAGCCACTGCGATTCTGAAGGCAGTGCCCTGGCAGAGAAGCCTCCTGTAAGTGGGTGAAGGCTTCAGGGGCCCAGAGTCCACACCTGCAGAGGGGTTGCAGGGAGAAGCCTACCTTCTCCACTCTGTGAGATCACCACCAGACCACTGACAGACTAGAATGCGATGGCTCACCATTTTAAGGGCAATTTTGAACAGTAAATATGTGTTTCTTGAAGTCTGCCTATAGGGCCAGAGCTCTGAGTGTACTCAACTCCCTGTACTTTCCAAGGCTTCTCCTGGTCAGTTCTGGGTCACTGACTCAGTGTGGCTGACGGGGGAATCTTCTCTCTCTGTGTCTTCTTGGGGGTGACAGCAAGTGAAATACCTTCTGCAGTTCTCAGGGCTGAGGGGCCTGTCACTGAACCAGCACGGTCTCGGCGGCTGGTATTTCCTAAACTTCTCTGTGTATATCATTGAAAGCAAGCGTTACCACTCTAAAGAAGGACACGGGGGAGCCAAATGCCAGTGGAATTCTGTAATGTGGGCTGCAGTGTAAACTGTGCTAGGGTTGAGCTGAGGACGGTTCTAGGGAAGCATGTAAGTAATTAAGTCCTCCCTCCAGCAAGGTAAAAGCAGAGTCTCAAGTACACTAGTACAAAAGAGAGGGAGGCCTTTGTTGATGGGTTTACTTGGTTTTTTTTTTTTTTTTTTTGTCTTTTTAAATATAAGTAAATAAAGAATTCTGGCAAGAAGAAAGAATCTTGTGTCTTGTTACTAACCTAAGGAGAATGAGGCCGAGAGGCAGCCATTGCTGGTTGCATGTTTTAAATTGCTGAGGTCAGGGCAAAACTTAGATTACCCTGTTTCAGCAATTCCCAAACCATGTTCCAGGGAATATAAGACATTTCTTAGGCAGGGAGGAGGAGGGAAAGATTTCATGGCCAACTCAGTTTCAGAAACCTTGCATATTATTATCCCTTCTCTGGAGATTCACAACGCACGTCAGTGTTTCGAAGGAGTTCCATCAGCCATTGTCCAGCACCTCTTCATCTTGTTTGGCGGCAGAATCCTCTGATGCAGGGCCCCTGCTCACATCTCAAAGGAATTCGCACTTCAAAGCCCCGCCCACGCGGAGGCCCCGCCCACGCGGAGGCCACGCCTCATGGAGGCCACGCCCAAGGAGGCACTGCCCACAGAGAAACCTTGCCCACATGGAACCACGCCCACACCCAAACCACGCCCTCCAACGGTCGATGACTCCACCCTCTGCATTTACCACGCATATTCTTTGCGTCTGTGTCCTTGTCCAGCCTGTTGTGATGTGTCGCCCAGCTTTCAGGATGGACTACACACTGTTGGGGACAGACACTTCCCTCCTCATCTTTGTGTTTCCAAAGTGCTGAGTGTGTGGGAGAAATGTCCAGTTGTTCTTTGTCCAACCCTTGTCTTCTTGTGGATCATTGAGGGGACCCAGGCACCTGTTTGAATCTGCTAAGAGCCACGAAGATGAGAAACCGACAATGGAAAGACAATCTGCAGAACTGTCCAGGTCCACTGCTGTCTTCCCGTAACCTTTCCTCAGGGGTAGCAGGTCCCTTCCGCAGACCCTTTCTCTCTCTTTGCACTTGCAAGAATTAACATATAGAGAAAGTTTTCTGTTTAAAAAGAAACAATCCTCCGGACAAGGATTCCGAGCAGACACAAGGAAGCCAGTGGGGTCAGCGCAGAGGGCAGCATCAAGGATTCTCAAGGGACTCCGAGCAGCTGACCACTGGCAGAAGAGCCCCGAGCGGCCTGGAAGCGTGGCCATCCTCTGCGAGTCACCAAGAGGCAGCAAGCAGGGCAGAGCCGCGCCTCGGCACCACGGTAAGGGGGTAAACTCGGGAGGCTGGCAGTTCTGGCTCTGGATGGCAGCGGTGCCCTCTTGGAACAGAGTTTGGGTTTCTTTATTTTTAAATATTTAAAAATATTATTTTCATAATTTAAAATTTATGTTAGATATTTGAGAATGCTGAGACACTTAATTTTAATAATCCCTGCCTCCTGAGGTCATCGCCATCTGTGAAGCACCTGTGTATGCATTTGCATGTCTGCCTTAAAACCACAACACGGAGCAAGTACTCGAGGGCACAGAGGTGTTGACCTGGGTTGTCTGGGGGAAGGGACGGCCAGCAGTGTTGGTGTCACACAAAGGCCGGGCACCAGGATGCTCTTGGGCAGTCCCTTCCCCTCGTGAATTAAGCTGAACCAGGCAACCACGAGAGGACAGGGACTTCTGGGGCTAGGTGGCAAGAGGCCTTGCAGCTTCTACCAGGTTCTCTTTTACTCATTGCTCTGGAGTGGCCCGCCACCATATTGCAAGGACACTCAAGCAGCCCTAAGATCCATGAGATCCATGAGACAGGGACAAAGGCCTTCTGCCAAAAGTTAGCACCAATGTGCACGGAGGGTGCCGTCTCGGTCGATCTCCCAGCACCCACTCACACCTTCAGATGAGCCTGCAGTCCCACCCCGTCTCTCAGCTACCACCCAGAACACACAGCTGACCTCCAGAGGCTCTGACATAATAAGTGTTTGTTGTTCTTCTAAGTCACTAAACTTTGAGTTATTTTGTTTCAGAGGGATGAGTAACTAATAGGAGTGAAGGAGGAGAAGAGGCAGGGGAGAAGAAAAGATTGCATTAAAAAATGGATGGCATGCATGATATGATTTCATTCACATAAAAGTTTATATAAAGAATATGGGACAAACTGTAGTTAGATCTGTATCTGCTGACTTGTAGGAATGTCCATGTGACAGTGTCAATTGTCAAGTGACAAATACAAATTTTGGAATGGTGTGTGTAGAGGGTATTATTTTGGTATAAGAAGCAACAAATCAAGCCTTTGCCTGCAGATCTGCTTGCCTGCATTCGCGGAAGCGAGAGGAAGGGCGTGGTGGGGTTTGTGGAGGAGGAAGTGGTTGTGTCTGCCTGGTGTATCTTTTTCTTATGTTGTTTTATTTGTTATACTAAGCTTAAATTATTTTCATAATTTGAGACGACAAGTAAATAAAGTTTAAAAAACCGAAGTGGTTGAAAATGTGAAGAAATAACTTTTGCAATTTGCTTGGCATATGGAGGCTTTCATCAAAGAGTCTTTTTATGTGTGCCCTGGGACCTGTTTGGTGGTCCCCATTTGGTGGTCCCTGTTCAGTGGTTCACATTTGTGGACCTGTTTGGTGGTCCCCATTTGGTGGTCTGGTGAAGCCTCCAATTCCTTTCAAACTAATATTTGTAAGTGAACTGTTTAAAAGGCAAAGGGCTACAAGAGAAACTTGTTCTACAGGAATAAAGACACAAGATATCTCAAAGGCAAACTTGTGACATAGTAATATAGGTGCTTCTTCATTAATATTTTAAGTAAGATCTAATGGTAGATATAACAACTGCCATGCTTTCAAAGTAGCGGTGAGTGTGATATTTTGAGACACTTGCAGCAATTTTAATGTGATAAAATATTTGTGATTTCTACTGATGGCAAAGTCATGAGAACTGCAAATATGAGGCTTCTTGCCTGAGTTCATAATCAAGGTGACTGTTCTAAATGTCAGTAGAGAATATTGAGGATAAAGACAGAAGTCCCCCCCCACACACACACTCAAGTTCACGGACCTCTATCAAGAAAGGGAAGCTATGATTAAGTCCAAGCTTCACGTGCTTCATTTGGGGAAGGTTAGTTGATGGCATATGGAATCAAGCCTTGGATGGGCAGCGGGACCAAGGAGGGTAGGCTGGGAGATGCCCAGGAGTCAGATTTGGCCACGAGGCAGGGCTCAGGACCCTGGTACCGTTTGGGAGCTAGTGAGGAGTTGGCACCTTACCTCCATGCTTCTCCAGCATGGCTCTGCAAGCTGCCCTTCTTTGTTATTTTTAATTTTTAACAAAAAAATGCTGCTTTCATTCACACATTCCCATTTTGTTCATTCATAGCTTTTCTGGGAAATTATTTCCTGGAAGTAATACTCTGAGCTAATCTCCGGTCATGGCTGGCTCTCTTGAAGTTGTCAATCATTTAAATATTTCTAAAATTACAGGATTTGCTTGGGAGCCCAAAGACTTGGGTAAACACTTTAACAGCA
Organism: Marmota marmota marmota; assembly: GCF_001458135.2. Taxonomy (NCBI): domain Eukaryota; kingdom Metazoa; phylum Chordata; class Mammalia; order Rodentia; family Sciuridae; genus Marmota; species Marmota marmota. Next base: position 64,971,025 of record NW_025999900.1, on the reverse strand, counting down.
GCACCTCTGGATCAATTTCCCTTTCTCTCAGGGTCCCTCTGAGGGACCTCACTATTTGTGAAGGTAAATCGTGTCATTTACCACTAAACCTAACAAGTTGGAAAGATCCAAAGGCCCAGAGCCCGAAATCAAGGCCTTTCCAACTGCTTCTTGGGCATTCTCATAACCAGCCAATTAGTTAGTCATTCATCAAATATTTATGGAGAACCTCTTCTGCATGAGGCACCTTACTAGGGAGTTTATGGACAGCATTTATTACACCCCATTAGAGGGTACAACTCCAGCAGTGAGTTGTGACCGACATTTAAAAAGAGAAATAGGGGCTGGGGCTGGGGCTCAGTGGTAGAGCACTTGCCTAGCATGTGTGAGGCACTGGGTTCAATCCTCAGTACCGCATATAAATAAATAAAATAAAGGTCCATCTACAACTAAAAATTATATTTAAAAAAGAGAAATAGAAAACACCAGAACGTGTAAATTGTGAAGGTAAATACACTATCTTAAAATGTATGTCTCAAATCTTCATGCGCCCGTGGGCACTGGATCATGATGTGCACAATGTATTCGTTTCCTGTGTTCAGCACCTGCTGACTTTCTGATTTCTCCAACTGTTGCAGCCAGGTGGTAGGAGTGGTTAGCACCTTAGTGTGTACAGAGCTGGTTCTTCCGAGACTGTCCACATCCACACTTAATAAATGAAAATGTATTTTAAAAAATGTCCACTGGACTGAAGACACACCGACTTGCTTTTTGGTCATTCTACCTAATGTTACAATGCCACAGCTATTTGCATGGCATTTATATTGTTAGGTTTTAAACGTAGCTAGAGATGGTTCGAGGTCCAGAGGAGGATGTGTGGCTATAGGCATGTGCCTGCATTTTACAGGAGGGACCTGGGCACCTGTGTTTTTGGTGTTTTGGAGGTACAGGAACAAGTCCCCTGGATATAGAGGGACCACAGTGCATGAAAAACTATCACACAAAGGGGAGAGGGTGATTGAGTGACGTGTGGTGGAGCACCTGCCCAGGTGGGGTGCATGCCCAGGGCCAAGGTCAGCTGGGATAGCGGCTCTGGGAGGCTGTGGCTGTGGGAGGCCAGGGCTGGGTTTGGGGATGTTGCTTGTTAGGAGAACAGGAGGAAGGAAGTCCAGCAGGCCCCTCTCAGAGGCAGGCATAGAGGACAGGCTGGGGCCTGGCAGTGCCATCCTGGGAGAGGGGTTTCACTTTCTCCTGAGAGCAGGGAGGCCACCACAGGAGGTACATGGGTGAAGTGGCATGATAACATTTGTGTTGTCAGAGAAGGGCTTCGCTGGATGCTCATGAACCACGTGCTGAAGGGCAGGAAGAGGAGAGGAAGGAACGTGTCTGCGGAAGCTACAGGAATCTGGGAGGTTGGTCCAGGTGGCCAGGGTGGGAACAGTGAGCCTGGAGACAGGTGAACGGATCCAGGAGAGATGGGAGGTGGAATCCAGAGCAGAGGTTGCAGACAGTTTCTATAAAGAGCCAGTTGGTAACACTTTGGGCTTTGTGGGCTGTGCAGCTCCTTTGCCACTGCTTCACTCTGCTCCAGGGGAGTGGAATTGACCACATACAGATGGTAAGTGATGGGCATAGCTGTGTTCTAATAAAACTTTATTTGCACAAGCAGACAGTGGGCCAGATTCTCAGGGTTGTAGTTTTCAGATCACTGATCTCAACTAGGGCTGATTTTGTCTCCCTCAGGGAACATTTGGCAGTGTCGGGAGATGTTTTTTCATTGTCACAACTTGGGGAGGGGGTGCTACTTGCATCTAGTGGATAGAGGCCAGGAGTGCTGATAAATTTCCTGTGACGCACAGGACAGCCCTGATAAACAGCACTTTTCAACCCACAATGTCAATAGTGCCAGGTTGAGAAACCCTGGCCTGGGGCCCTGAACAGTCTATGGAGGTGGCAGTGCTGGGGAGGGGAGCTGCCCGGAGACGCCTTGGGCTTTGCCATCACTGATGTCACCTTTTCTTTTCACGCAGCATATATGTGTAATAAAAGTAACAAAATTTTAATTAAACTTTATTTAGTAACTAAAAATAACCAAGATTGGCTAGGTCTAATAATTTTGAAAAGCATTTCCTTCTGGTGCAAGTTTATAGGTAGTCTTGGTGGGATTTTTCCAGATGGGAATGTCACAGTGTTAAAATCACATGGGTCGCATACATTCAGGAAAGACATGACATGCAATCGGGCGGCTCTGAGTCGGCCTCTGGTTTCCCCTTCTCCAATGACCCCAGATCTCCAGACACAGGACTGTCCCAGGGCTCTGGCTCTTCAGACTGACAAGGACACAGTTCCCGTAAATGCTGTCACCTTCTCTGGTTTTGCTCCTCCTGTGGTTTGGTCTCCTGACTGCAGCGCCGGGGGCTGAGCTGGAGTGGGGTCAGGATTCGCACAGTCCACCAGTCTCCTGGGCTGATTTTCAGCTTCATGCTGGCTCTGGTCTGCCTCTGCGGACCCTCAGAAGTGAATCAGGAGCCACATTGGACCAGTTCCTTGCCAACGCTGTCCAGGAGGATGTCCTGATGTTGGGACAGTGCAGTCCTTGTCCCTCCTCTGACCTCACATACACTTCTGTAGAGCACCGAACGTCACTTGCATTTCCTTCCCCCTTCTCACGGCCACAGGGACAGGCATGTGGTGGGCGGTCTCTTCTCTCAGCTCCTCGGGGACATTAGTCATACGTCATCCTTCACCCCTTGGCTGATGTGCTGTGGCCCAGTACTTTTGGAAAGAAAAGCTTTGTTTGTCTCATATTTTCAAGTTGTTTGAAAGTTTCACTGTAAAATTCAATGTGTGACTTTTGACATGTTCTAATGTTGGCCTTTGATAAAAACGGTGACTCCATCAAGTGAAGTTTAATACCTTTGTGAATTGATGTCCGAGGTCGATACTCGTAGAGATGTGCTTGCCTGCTGCGCTGATCTTCAGAGTCGTGCATTTCCCTTGCATGTGTGGTTTTCATGGCTGCTCACAGATTTTCTTAAAAATAAAATTTTCATGGTAGAATAGTTTTAGACTTACAGAAAAATCGCCAGAACAACGGAGTTTTCATGATCCCCACCCCAACTTTCTCCATTATATAATGAACATGTTACAATGAAAAATATGGAAAATCCAGGGAGGCGGGGCACTCGGCAGCTGAAGATGGCTCTCTGACTTGCCAAAATCATCTAGAGGGCCATCAACAACGCTCAGGGCAGAAAGGTCAGATTCCGTAGCAGGTTCTCAGCTCTCTGGGGGATGGCATGAAGCCACCTGTTCCCTGAAATAGCTGCAACCAAAAAAAAACAGGGGGCATTGTGTGGGGAGGACAGAGATCCCCACTTCTTTCTAAATCATCATACGCTGCAATCCTGCCAGCTTTTATATGTCACATGACATCGGGCAAGGGGGCACACTTGTTGTCTGGCCTCTGACACCTTTCAGACTTAATTCTTGGAACGGGCTATGCCCCAGCTGGGCAAAATGAGGCCGCGTCCTGGAGCCTCCTGGTGTGGAGGAGGCTTTCTCTGGCCCAGTGGGTTGGCACCCTTCCCCACCAGCAGGTGTTGTTGGGACACCGAGGTTACTGTGGATCGTGAACCTGGCTTCGTTAAATATTTTGCAGGGTTGTGTATTTGAAGTCCTTTTACCTCTTTAGGACCTACCGGGAGGTGGGGGCATTCCGGGAGAGGTGTCCAGCTCCCAGGGAATGGGAGCGGAAGTGCCCGCTGATGTCAGAGGACCTTGCCAGGCCCTCTCCTGGGTGCAGGGGACTCTGGGCCTGCCCCCGCCCCTCCCACCCTGACATAACTGAGAATGCCAATCTGCTGGCCTTCCTGTGACCCGTCCCCCTCTTGCTGTGTATGCTGTCATCCATGGTCATGAGGAGAAAGGATCAGGAAACATGAGTTCAGCTAGGAAGCTCTGGCTCTGGACAGTGTGTCCTCTGGGAGAAGGTCAAAGTTCCCGGCATTTTGCAGCACAGCACATACTGTCCAAAGCTTTGCATGGCTGAACTGGTTGATTCTGTCACTTGGGTCCTGCCTTGTGTTCTCCCACCAGACCCTTTAGATTTCAGAGGGATGTGGGGCACACCCGTTGAAATCAGGGTGCAGTCTGTGCAGCACCTCGGGCCACAGATACATGTGGTTTGTCTAATGTATGTGTCAATTGTTCAATCAATTTTCCAGCCATCCAATAATGAAGCCCCTCTCAGTCTTTTGAGACTGCTATAGCAGAAGCTAGCATGGCCTGGGTGATTTGTGAACAGCAGAAATCCATGGCTCACAGCTCTGGAGCAGCTGGAAGTGCAAGACTAAGGGGCCAGCAGGTGTAGTGCTGGGGAGGGCTCTCTGCTGCTTGAATGGTGCCTCCTGCTGAGTCCTCACCTGGCAGAAGGGACAGACAAGCTCCCTTGAGCCTGTTGGATGAGGAAACTAATCCCATTGGAGCAGGATCCACCCTCATGACTTAATCACCTTCCAAAGACCCACCTCCTCATACTGTCACACAGGGATTGAGCTCCAACCTTTGAATGGGGGTGGGGGGCACAAACATTCAAACCATAGTGGACCCTTTACCTGAAAATTCACTATAGACTGTCATTGTTCCAGAACAAAACAAAAGCAAGAGAAAGGTAGTTTCCAGGTTCCATTTTACCTCACTGCTCTCTGTTAGTATAGGAGGTTCTGCACAAAGGACGCTTTGCTCCTGGACACCAGGGCTGCCCTGTTTACTGGTGGACTGGAGAACAACCATCGTCAGACTCTGAACCTTCTAATTCGTTTGCATGAGGCATTAAGGAAGGATGTCTGTCCTTCAGGACAGGTGAGAATCGAATTGGAGAAAAGATTGTTTAAGGCAATGGCTCTCAATCCTATCCGATTTAATCTCCCTTTTATAGCAAACATTTTGTGATGCTCTGTAGAAAATAGCAAGACATGCTCTAGAAGGTCCATGTCTGCGCACCGTTCCTTGGCTAGGTGATGTTGCTGTTCTTCTCGTCAAGCAGGGGTGTCTGTTCTCTGCCCCCTGGAATGCAGGCAGGCCAGCAGTTAGCCGTGGCCAGCAGGAAGCCGTGCAGTTTCCACCTTCTCCCTCTGGAACCAAGGCACTGTAGGAAGAAGCCTGAGCTAGCCATGTGGAGGGGACACATGGAAGAGAGTCTAAGTGCCACAGCCAGCTGCCAGACACGTGGCTAGGCAGGACATGCCAGGCACGGCTGGCCTTCCAACTCGCCAGGGCAAGGTGCGCTCAGCCAGCATGCTGCGGGGCACAGAAGGCCGTCCCACCCGAGCCCCGCCCCACTGACAACCTGTAGAATTGTGCATTGTGATTGTGTTCAGCCTCGGTTCTGGGGCAGTTTGTAATGCACCCATAGATGCATGGCACACCCTCTTTATTTTCTTTGGGAGTTATAGGTTATATGTTAGGTATATGTGAAGCACATAACATATAGCACTTATGTGGAAAGCACAGGTTTTATAACCTACCATGTATATAATTAAAGAAATACCCTCATTGTCATAGCAAAGGGAAATAACAGCAAAGTGATTTGTAATAAAAGAACACGTGGATGCTGGAGGAAGATGGCACAAAGCCACAGTGAAGCAGGTAGATGGGCCCAGAATCCTCCGGAACTCACCTGCTGCACGTGCGGGCTGCTGCCACACGGGTGGTGACTCAGAGCCATGAGTGGTGGTGTCATCGGCAATGTGATTTTCCAAAATGGTGATTGGCCAAGTTTAGAAAAACAAGAAATCATATTTTATTCCTATTGACATAGTAATCACATTCTTAGAAATTTTATATGAAAATTTTACCTCCCAAAGTCTTTGGATTTATGTACAAAGTGGAGTTATATTCTAGATCCAGGTTCTTATAAACACATTCAAAACCCGAGATAACCAATCACCAACAGACCTAACTTCAGCTAGAAGAAAATCTATACCATTTATAAATAGGGTTCTCTCAAGAGAACAAATAGTATCAGAAACAGCAGCTATGTGGGCAGATATTTAGGGTCTTTTTCTTATCATGTAGGTCTTGTAAATGATAACTGACTTTCAACAAATAATAATGTGTGACAATCATAACCCAAGTACAGGAGGGGAGATGGAAGTACACTATTGTGTGGTATATGTGTGTGTATATATATTTGATATAATATCTGTTGAAGCTAGACAATGTTAAGTTAAAAATATATACTATAACCCCCCAAACCACTATTAAACTGGCAGTTGTGCACCTCACAGTGTAACAAAGGTGGATAAAAATCTTAAAAATACACAGTCAGTTCAAGAGAGAAAAAGAAGAAGAAAGGACAAATGGAATGAATAGAAAACTAGCAGGGTACAGACTTCAGCTGGAGCTCACCAATGATTACATTAAACGTTAATGGAGATACTCCCAACTAAAAGGCAGAGATTGTAGCCTGGATTAAAAAGCTAGGACCACCCACATGCCACCTATGACCAGTGCACCTTAGTGTGAAGATACAGAGGTGGGAGAGCCGTGCTGGATAAGGACCCCAGCTGCTGCAGTCACACCGCTGTGCTGTGCACCTGAGGATTTAAGGTAGCAGATCTCACGTTAAGAGCTCTCATAACAACATTTTAAAAAGGAATAACTCTTTTTGAAAAAGAAAAGTGGAGTGACTCTATTGATAAAGTAAATTCTAAACAAAGAACATTTCCAGGGATAAAGAAGTCCATTTCATAACGATAATGAACCCTGTCCTTTTAGAGTCCATTGTCATGATTGATATCCCGGATAATAGAACACACAGCAAAATCGGCAGGAGGTCGAGACTCCTCAGACATTGTCAGGGGCTTCTGACACTTCCTCAGTGATTGGCAGAGGGAGGTCACCGGAGGTCCGTGAGAACAGAGGAGGCCAGACTCCACTGGCTGGACGTTCACCTGATGGCGAGGCGCCCGATCTCTCCCACTGCATGGGCATGTTCATCAGGATAGATCATATTCTGGGCCTGAACACAAGTCTCAGTAGGTGAAAGAGGTTGTTCAAGTCATGCAGAGAGAGCTGTTTGACCACTTTGAAGTTTAGTTAGAAACCAGCCACCAAAAGACCCGTGGGAAACCCCCATTGTTTGGGACTAAATGATGATAACTTGTACAGGACTCAAGGGTCCAGGAAGAAATCAAAAGGGAACTGAGCACCTGTATTTTGAATAGAAACACAACGTGTCAGAATGTGTGGGATGCTACTAAACGAGTTCTTAGAGGGAAGACTGCTGTGTGGACCCCTGGATCAGAAAAGCAGGAGGATCTCAGATTAATGACCTCGGTTTCCATATTAAGAGATATTAGAAATAACAGCAACATGGATTCAAAGGGAGTAGAAGAAAGGAAATAGAAAAGATCAGAGTGGAAATCAGTGAGAACCAAAACTCAACAACAAATTAAAAGACAACAGAGAAATCAGCAACCACAAGAGAGTACGTTAAATAGAGAGATAAATCTCTATTCAGACTGAGCAGGAAAAACGGGAGAAGGAACAATGAACCACCACAGAGAAAGATGTGGAGAACAGTGACATCACTATAAATTATATGCATATAAATATAAGTAGACAATATGAAAAACAGTATGCCCGTGAGCCTTTAATTTAGATGTAATGGACCAGTACCTTGAAAGACATGAATTACCAGTGCTCACTAATTAAAAATCAGATAACTCATTAGCCCTAATCCATTACAGAAATCGAATTTGTAATTAAATGATTTCCCACAAGGAAAATGTCAAGTGGAAATGGCTTTACAGGCGGATTTTACCAATATGGAAGGAAGGAATGATACCAGTGCTACATAAACATCTCTAAAACACCAAAATGGTGGGGAAAACTCATCTCATGAGGCTACTACCATCCCGATCCCAAAATAAGATAGAGACATTAGAAAAGGGAATTACAGACCAGTGTCCTTCATGAACATAGATGCAAAAATGGTAACCAAAATTCTAGCAAATTGTATCAAGCAATTTGCAACAAAGCTAGCCAGTCATGGCCACATGTGCTTTATATTGGTTTCACACTAGAGAGTTGATCCACGCAACACACAAGGACCAAACTGTCTGGTCACTTCAGTGGATGCCCTCTTTCTCTCCACTGCAAAAGCTTTCAGCACAAATCCTGTATCCATTCCAAAAGGAAAAGGAACAAGGGAGCAAAAAATGTCCTGTTGGCAAATGAGGAGTTGAGGAGTTTCCCGAGCGTGGTGTCATGGAGGCAGGAGCGAGACACAGGTGTGTTCTTTGACTGTTTCTATTTGTTATTGTCCTGGAGGTTGATCCCAGGGCAATCAGACAAGAAAAGCAAACAAAAGGCCACTTGATAGGAGAATAAGAAGTCTGAGTTGAGCTGATTAACAAACTGTGGGATTGTTCAGCTGAAGATCTGTAGTGATCGTCTCGCAGATGTGTTGTGTGGTTGTGGTGTGTGTGTGTGAGAGAGATGCTTATGCAGTACATCACACACACATTTTATGCCAAGAGTGCCGGGTGAGAGGGTTGAATCCCCCCTGACGGGTTCCTTATCGGTCTGCTATCCTCATCGGTCCGCTATCCTCATCGCATTTTCTGTGTCCCAAGAGGCTTTATTTGCCCCAAACTGCGAGCTGTGGTTCGAGCTTGCTCTCCAGCCCAGGGCAGTCAGGTAATTGTTAAAACCTCAAACAGCATCATCGTGGTTGTGATTGTTTTACCCCACAATTAAAGAGGATATTTAAGGCTCTCCTTGGCTTCAACCCGTCATTTAAGGATCTTGGCTTTCTTGCCTACTAATTTCTGCCATCTCTGTGAAGCCCTGGGCCGTCTGGGTCGGAGTGGAACAGACTGGCAGCCTGCACCCTCATCTGCTCTGCTCTCACCGTGAGCTCTTGGGGCAGAGGTATCTTACCTTTCTGCTACTGTGCTAGTGTCTAGCTAAGAAGCGGTGATTTGAATTATTAGTTGTGTGAGCCCAGAGTTACGTGTGGTGTTGTTTTAATTGATGGTGGTGTGGTGTATTTATTTTCCCTTCTTTTCTCTATTCTGCTTTTAGAAAACATGACTATCACACATTGAAGGGGCATAGGCCATCTAATAACAGAACAGGTGGCCTTGGAAGTCTCTTCCATATTTCAGGACCCACTTATTAAACACGAATGCCTTCATGATGCGCTTGACTGGTCAGAACGATTTCCTCTTGTAAAAAGTGAAAACAAACCAGCAATGTCTAGGCCTGCACACTCCAGCTACCTCATTCCCCAATCATCTGTTGATTTTATTAGCTGGGTATGACACGGTCTAAATAATGCTGTCCAATTAATTCACCCATGAGAGCATGGCTAACAGGTCTATGAGGTACATTGTTTATGGACCCTTGAGCCCTGCGGTTCTGCAGAGTACTGATTTTTATGGTGGAACTTGAATCACAGAGGTTACTATGAACTTAGTGTTGTTTTAAAAACCAAACTCAGAAATGTTAGTGCCTCTGAGAGTGGAACCTAGAACATCAGGAGTAGTTAGGACATCACAGGTCACCTGGGGTGCTCTTGTGCGCCCTTACGCTCAGGAGTGATGCATTTGGAAAGCACGTGACCTCAGAGGGTTTAGGGGAACCCACAAGTGACCAGCCCACAGCTGGCTCTTGGGAGATTCGGGAATGTTTCTGGGGCATGTGTTCTGATCCCCAGACACTGATTCATGGGAAGACAGTACCGGGCTGGTATTTAGCCCTATGCACTGCTACTTGATCAGTTAAATAGATTTTCTCAGCTCCTGACTCATGCTTATTGTAGTAAAGGGACAAGGCTGAAAGGCATAAAGAAATAGGTAAGTCTCATTATTCAACAATAACCACGGGGTCTGTGCTGTTTTTAATAAATGCAACTTTGTTTTTCTGATTCTGTATTATGAAACATTCCCAAGGTACAGTAACGTTGGGGTGGATTTCAGCGATGGCTCTCGGGCTCATGCATGGATTCTGGAAGTCATTCTCAAGGTCGCACGAGGAGCCTGGCCATGGTCTCTTCCCCAGGCTACTCATCTTCTATTGCTTGGTAACGAATTCCCACCAACCAGAAGCTTAAAGCAATACAGGTTTTGTGTGAGTTTCTGTGACGGGAAGTCCAGGTGTGCCTTCACTGGATCCTCTGCCTTCTCATCTGGATGGTCAGCAGGGGCTCAGTATCGATGCCTAGAAGTGGGTGAGCTGTAGCAGGTACCTCAGCACGTGGGTGGTCTCAAAACTTCCCCAAGAGGCAGGAGAGAGAAGGCTGTCGTCTCGGTGGATTTGGGGGTGGCAGCTGCAGGTGAGGGGAGCAGGGGAGGGGATCCTGGACATGTAGTGGCAGAAAGCTGGGCAACATTGTCCCCTGAAGTTACGTGGCAAGCAGAACTTGTAGGTAGAATTCCCAGCAGCGTCGATGCTATTCTCTGGTTTCTTCAGCTGTTGATAGTAAAATGTGAAGAGAGAGAGAAATCAAGAGAACTTTTTTTTCCCCCATTACTGGGGATTGAACCCCTGGGCACTCTGCTGAGTAAACCACCAGCCCTTTTTAGTTTTTTTACTTTGAGACAGTGTCTTGCTAAATTGCCCAAGTCCACCTTGAACTTGTGATCCCCCTGCGGCTGTCTCCCCGGGAGCTGGGATCTCAGGTGTGTGCCACTGTGCCTGGCTAAATCAAGAGGATCTTAAACAGAAAGAAACTAGGATGGGATGATTTTGAAGGCTCTGAGCCTCTGCATTTGGCAACAGATACTCAAATTAAGATAGTGTGGTTTGGAGAAGAATCTGAGGGTGGGACCTACAACCTTTTGCCCAAAACCCAAAGATTGAAATTTCAGAGCATTCAGTCTCTCAAGAGGCCTCCTAGGAGGGCGCATTCCACAGCCCCCTCAGAGAACCAGAGGGTCTCCAGAGGCTGGAGAGCAGTGTCCTGGGCATCTCCAGGGCAGACAGGACCAGACACTCTTTTGAGCCTGAGGCAAAGGCCTGGGGGCTCCTTGTGGGAACTGAGGGTGGTCTCCAGATGATAGCAGACAGCTACTGCCTGCAGCCTGCTAGACAAAAGGAATGACTTCTGACAACTCAGGGGAGTTTGGAAGAAGATTCCTGCCCAGTCATTCTTGAGGGGACAAGATAGCTTCTGTGGGGTCGGGTATATGGCAGCCCTGATCCCAGGAAGAGGGGCAGGATGTAGTGTGTGGATGTCCGACCAGGAAGAGCTGCAAGGTGACACGTGCGAGCCGGTTAAGCCTCTGAGTCTGTGGCCATTTGTCATGCAAGAGCAGAAAACACTGAGTTTTGACAAATTTGTTTCTTTGCAACCCATCCCCCCACCCACATAGAAAACGATGCCATTACCTAGAAAGGTTCTCTGCGCTTCTTCCCGTCAGCTCACATCCTCAGACAACTAGAGGTAAAAATCAACCCAGGTTTACACTATCAATTAATTTTGCCTGTTCTAGAAGTTCATATAAATAGGATCATACAGTATGGACTTTATTTCACTCAGCATATTTCTGAGATTTGCTTGTCTCTGTGTGTAGCTCAGTAGTTGGATAGTTTGGTCCTTTTTGTTGCTGAGTTTTTCCTGTTGTGTGAATATATCATGATTTGTTTACCCATTTTCTGGTTGATGAACCCATGGAGGAGTTTCTAGTTTTAGGTCATATATGCACTGAAGTTTTTTTGCATACCCCATTTTGAGAATGAATATATATATATATATAGATATATATAGATATATAGATATATAGATATATAGATATATAGATATAGATATATTTTTAATGTCTCCCGGGCAGATACCCAGTCGTGGAGTCCCTAGATTGTAGGGTAGGTGTGCATTTGTTTTCTTAGGAAACTGCCAGGTATTGTTGAAGGCATCCACATCACCTTACATTCTGGTTGCCTTCTTCCTCTTGACATTTCCTCCTTCCCCATTTTAGCTGTGCTCATAGGTGTACATTCAGATAGCGATACAGTTTTAATTTTCCTGTTCTTGGTTTCTAATGATGGTGAGTATTTTTTGTTTGTTGGTTTGCTTGCTTATTAGATATTTGCATATCTGGGTTTGGAAAGTCTCTTTCTAAAACCTTTGCCTCCTCCGTTTTTGGCGGAGAGTGCTTGTTTATGCTTTACTGTTGAGTTGGAGGGGTTCTTAGCGTATCCTGTATACCAGTCCTGTGCCAGAAATCTGTTAAACAAATACTTTCTCTCAGACTGTGGCTTGCCTATGAATTTTCCTTGTCCTGCCCTTTGATGAGCAGAAGATTTTAATTTTAGTGAAGTCTGATTTTCCATGTTTGTCTTCATGGTATTGTTCCGTATGGCTTGTTAAAGAACCCTTTGCCAATTCTCAAGCCAGAAACTGACTTTTCTTAAGCAAGTGCCACGAGGTCTGATTGCTGCAACTTTAAAGCAGATTTTGAAAGTCAGGTAGTAAAAGTTCTTTAATTTTGTCTTTTTTTTTTTTTTTTTGAGATTGCTTTCATAGTTGAGGTCAGCTCTGACCACTAGAACTTCTGCAATGATTAAAAAATTATATCTGTATGCAGTGTCTGGGAAGGGTCGCCACCAGCCACATGCTGGTGTTCAGTCCTTACGAGGTGATTTCTGTAACAAGGAACTGAGTTTTTAACTTTATAAGCAGCCACACATGTTTGGTGACCACAGTCGTGAGTGGTGGCATGATAGGCTTTCTGCATTTCTTCACACTGTTCAGAATGAGCTGGTCAACTGCTCCCAGTGGGTTCTAGCACTGAAGTTGGAATCGTGCTGAATCTGTGGTCAGTGGCAGGGTTGACCCTTAGCCATCTCGGGTCTTCTGACCACTGGACAGCACATCATGGTCCACTTGTTTATGACCTCAGTTTCTTTCAAGATGCTTTGTAGATTTCTGTGCACCAATCCGAAACATATTTGGTTAAATTTATCCCTAAATATTTTGTATTTTTTGGTGGTATTATAAATGGATTTACTTTAAAATCTATTTTTCAATCATTTGTCCCAATAATTTTTGTGTGTTTACCTTATATCCTAGGACCTTGATAAATTCAATTCTTAGTTCTAGTAGTGATTTTGCTGATTTCCTCAGATTTTCTATGGAAACAGTCATATGATTTGTAAAGAGAGTCTGGCTTCTTCCTCTACAGAATGGATGATCTTATTTATTTATCTGTGGTTCTCTCGGCCCTGCTGGGCCCTCCAGAGCAGTGTTGATTAGGAATGGTAAGAGAGAACACCCTTGCCTTGCTCCCAATCTCTGTGGGGAAAACTTTGGTCTATCACCATGAAATATGATGTTACGTGTATATGATATTATTTCCAGTTTTATGATGCATAGGCTTTGAGTTTGCTGAATGTTTATTCTTCTACACCTATCGAGATGATTCAATGAATTGTCCTCCGTCTGTTAATGCTGTGAATTGCTTGGTTTTCTGAGTGTCAGTTCAGCCTTAGGCTCTGGGATACGCCCCTCTGTCATAATCCTCCTTCCTATTCCTGAATTCTGTATTATCTACTAATATTTTTCATCTGTCTCCACAATCAACGCTGGTCTGTGATTTGCTTTGTTTTAATGGTTGCAGGAAACAGCAGAGAAGGGCCGCTCCCCATTTTTGGAAGCATTTTATGTGGTTGGTGTAACTACTTCATCCAAGTGGATGGAATTGACTAGTGAAGCCATGAGTGGCCCCAAAGTGGCCTTTGTGAGCGTTGGACCAACTCATGACGTTACTGATCTGAAATCATTGAGATTTTATATTCTGAAAAATCTGTCCATTTCATCTTCATCACCAAGTCTGTTGAAGTTCACGTCGTGTATGATTATATTTTAATCCCCTTGGAGTCTGCAGCCATGTCTCCTGTCTCATTCTTGACTGTGCTGGTTTGAGCCTTCTCTGTTCTCTTGATCAGAAATGCTAGTGGTGCTTCAGGTGTCTTCATCTTTCAAGAACTTTCTCTGGGCTGGGCATGGTGGAGCACCCCGTGATCCGTGATCCCGGCCACAGGGGAGGCGAGGCAGTAGGCTCCCAAGTTCAAGACCAGCCTGGGCAACGTGGTCAGACCCTGTTTCAAACTGGAAAGGGCTGGGGAGGTGTAGCTCAGTGGTAGAGTTCCCTGGGGTTCAGTCCCCTGGTGCACGAGGATTAAAAAAAAAAAAAAGCAGCTTTGGTTATATTGGTCATATTGATATTTTGAAGTTTTGGTTTTATGTCACGTTGACTTGCTCTTATGTTTAGTATTTCTTTCCGTCTGCTTTGCTTCATTTTTTCCTACTGCCTTAAGCTGGAACCTTGGATCATTTAGATCTGTCTTCTTTTCCAAAGAAAACATTTAAAGTGATTATTTTGCCTCTACACACTGATGTACCTCAATTCCACAATTTTTGATATGCATGTCCATTATTGTTCCGTTCCAATATTTCCAAATTTCTTTTGTGACTTATTCTTGACCCATGCATCATGTAGAAGTGTATTGTTTAATTTTCAAATATTTGGCATTTTCAGGATATTTCGTTGTGATTCAATTTCTAATTCTGTTGGAGTCAGAGACCAGATTTGTCTGATTCTAGTGAAACTTATCTATGTCTTAATGACTATATCATGTGCATTTGAACAGAAAAGAATTCTCCAAGTTTTGGTATGATATAAACACTCCACTCTTGAAGTCCGTTTTGTCTGATATATTAATATAGTCACTGTGACCTTTCATGCTAGCTCTTCTCATTATAGATGTATTTTCCACTCATTTGCTTTCAACCATCTGTATGTTTATATTTAAAAATGTGATCTGTAGATGGCTTAGATTTGTGTCCATCTTTTTTCTTTTTTCTAATCCATTCTCTTTCTGCATTTTAATTAAAGACTCTAGACAGCTCACAGCAGAGCACTCTATGTGCTTGGATGTAGCTCTGTCCACCATCATTTACTTTCTGGTTGTTCATGCCTTTCTTCCTCCATTTTTCCCTTTCAAGCTTCTTTTAGCTTTTATGAATCTTTTTAGAATTTCATTTCAGTTTATCTCTTGGCCTTTTTAGCTATCCATCTCTGGATGGCTCATGCTTTCTGTGAATGTCCTCAACTTGCTGTGCTCTCCTTGGACTTAATCCTGTGGCCCCTTGGTCCCCCCACTTTTATCCCATAGTTATTATATGTATTACATCCACATTATAATTCCAACCTGAAATGCTGTGATTTTCACTTGAATAGCTACACATATTTTTAATGAATTAAGACAGATAGTTTTTGTAGTTATGCAGGTATTCCATACACTCACCATTTCTAATAATTCTCATTTTTTTCAAGTGGATTTGAATTTCCATGTGATTTTATTTTCTAAAAATGGAAACTCATGTAGCATTTTTTTTTTTTTTGGTTCAAATCTGCTGTCAGTGAATTCTCATTGTCTTTTTTTTTCATGATATAAGGGTTACTTTAATAAAACATGCCATATAATCTACATATTTACTTAATTAGTTATCCATACACCATGGTGCGCTCCCAAATGGTGTGTGCCAATTCCGGAGGGTGACCTCAAGTCCTGGTCTGGGAAGTCTCACTCTTCCCTGACCACAGTCAGCATAACAAGCCATCACATGTAGGGCTGAGGGGAGGGGGACCATGGCCACTCTACCCACTTTGGATAAAAGCCAAAACATAATCTCTTTAATTCTCACCATTTTCTGATCCAGTCTCTTGGAAGGAAAACCCCTGGAATGAGAGACGGTGTTGTTCTCATTTTTGTTGAGATCAGGAGCACTATTAGCACACGCAAGTTTCTCTACTGTGACACCAGAATACGTCAGATAAAAGTGACCCTGTTTTAAATCATGGCTTTAATACGGCCAAACACACTTAACACTGTTTTTTTTGTTTTGTTTTGTTTTGTTTTTTTAATGATTCGGAGCTTGGGGTTGCTGCTCTGTGTGTCCTGGGCTTCCACGGTGACAGACAGGTCGCTTGTCTTGGCTCCCTGTGTGTAGTATTCCTTTTCAAGAGTCTCTCTTCAGCTGGGCCCTGTGGCCCAAGGAGACTGAGGCATGGATTAAGAGTTCAAAGCAGCCTCAGCAACTCAGAGAGACCCCAGCTCTAAATAAAATGCAGTAAAGCGTCTGCAGAGGTGGCTCAGTGCCCCAGTGCCCCTGGTTCAATCCCCAGTACTAAAAAAAAAAAAAAAAAGGAGTTTCTCTTCCTCTGATTTGGAACTGTGGCTGCAGGTGACTATGTGTATATTTCTTGTCTTTTTTCTGCTTGAGAGTCTAATTCTCTTATCTCTAAATGTATATCTGTTATCAAATTTGGGAAATTTCTAGCTTTTATTTTCCAAATGTTTTCCATTCTGTTCTCTCTCTCCTCTCCTCTCACCCCGTTACCCTGATGCTGGACTGGTTGTTAATGTGGCATATGTTTCTGGGTCTTTGTTAAGTTTTAAAATCTCTTTCTTTGTATTTTTCAGCTGGGATGATTTCTGTTGGCGTATTTTCAAGTTCATAAACTCTCTCCTCTGTCAAACTGAGGTGATATGAAAACTACACAGTAATGCATTTCCCATGTTGTATATTTTTTAAAAAGACTTAGAATTTTAGAGCAGTGTTAGGTTCACAACTAAGGAGAAAGTATAGAGATTTCCCACAGGTCCCCTGGGTCCCCCAAACACACAGCCTCCCCCACTGTCAACGTCCCCCATCGAGAGGGTGCATCGATTACAACTGAGGAACCCACACATGCTTAACCAAAGCCCATAGTTCACATCAGGTTTTACACTTTTTTTTTCTATATTCTGTGGATTTGGACAAATGTATAATGATATGTGTCAAATATAACAGTATCATCCAGACATTGTTTTTGATGCTCTGGGATTTCCCTTTGATTCTTTTCTGTTGTTCCTATTTATTCCGCTGACAAGTCCGATCTTTCTAAGAATAGAGAGCTTCTTTTCATTTATGCACTTGCTTTTAAATCTTTATTTGATATTTTTAAAATTTGGGTCATTTGGGAATGGCCTCCATCTATTACATTTTCTCTTGTTGATAAGTCATATTTTCTGGTTTCTTCCATGTTGTGTAATTTTAGATTGGATCCTGGACATTGGGAATGCCATCTGGATTCTGTTATATTTCTTTGAAGAATATTGTCTTCGTAAAAACTCTTCCTTGGCTGAACTCAAACTAAGAAGTTTCTTGGAGCAGATGACATCTTAGGTTGACTCCTGATCTGTAGCCCTGGCCTCCACGCTCACACACAGGCTTCAGGAGTCAGTACCTTCTCTCTCTTCCAGAATCATATCCTCGCTCTCCAGTACCCTGGTTGTCTTGAACTGTGTCCTCAGGTTCTCTGGGCCAGAAAATCTTGGAGATTTTTGTAGAAATGTAGTGATTTGTGGGGTAACAGCTTTAACTTGCCTTCTGGCTAAAAGATCTGTACAAATAGGGGTTTCACCCCTTGTCACCCTTCTTCTATCATCTGTCAACTTCCCCCTTCAGTCAACTCATGCCTGAGAAAACAAAACCCAAAACCAAATATCGACTTCCCTCTGGACCCAGTTGGAGTCCCCTGCCACAGGACGGGAGTCTTATTTACTGTTTAACTGAGCTGATGACTGTTTTCTGCAGGAGGATTGGGGCCAGCAAAGGTCTAGTCACACTAGAAGGAAGAGGCTCCACCGAGGTCAAATAGGTTTCCCTTTACTCCCTGCACTATATGTTTTTTTCTTAAAAATAATGTCAGAACCACATAAACCAAGGTCAAAGCAAACAAAGAGCTCAAGAGGTCATCAATTCCAGTGGCCAAGATCTGGCTCACTCTGAAGTTTATAAGGAAGACACAAAATCAAAATAAAATTCACAAAATGTTCTCTTGCTTGGTAAAACGTTACTGAATTGAGCATTGTGATAAATTATAGGACTTACCCATATTACATTAGCTTTTGAAATAGTTTTCAGTGTCTGTGTATCACTTCATCGCAGGGTGCACACTCATCTACTTAACTATTTCTTCGCTATCAATTGATGCTGTTTGCATATATATATACACACATATATATGTATATACATATATAATTATTATTATTTTGCCAGTATTGGTTACTATTCCACTGAGTACTTTTGAACATTAATCTATGATGACCAATCTGAGTACAGGAAAGTCTTGCTCCTGAGCCGAGCTGCCGCTGTGTGGTCCCTCTCTGGCTGCCTTTCACTCTGTTAGGGGTGTGCTAACTACAAGTTGTGTTCATTTCCAAACCTGTTCATGCCGGTCACTTCTGTGATGAAATTGATTGGAATCCCAACTTAGGAAGCATAAGAGAAAGGGCGGTCCTCCTCGTGAAAGCTAGGTTGGAGGCTCTGGTGAGCCTCAGTGAAGTAGGAATACAATCGCTACAAAACCAGGAATGGGCCGGGTATCGGAACAGTTGGAGAAAATAAAATGGTAAAATGCAGGAAGAGTCTCCTTTACAGATTGAAATGCAAAGACCACCAGGTGTGTGCCCCACTTTAGGGCAACCAAGATGCACAGTTAAGACTGGGCCTCGAGTAGGCATGGTTTATAAGGACGGCTCAGACTCCCAGAGAGGTGGCTTTCAGAAAGGCCCTTTGCAACAGAGTCGGGCTAGGAATTCACATTTTCCTACTCTAACTGAAGATGAAATATAACGGTCTGCTTGTGCCCCCGTGTACCAATTCCCCACTTAACAGACCTTTCAGTGGATTGACTGGACTGTCCAATTGCTGGTCCCAAAAGCCCAGAAAAGGGGATTGTAATTGTACTTCCTCAGGATAGAGTCCTAGAAATGTGATCACTGAGCGTTCTGAGACTATTAATCTGCATTACATAATTTCCCACTAGAGAGGGGGTATCAGTTTACGTTCCCAGATAGGGCTATTCCCTGAGTTTTACAACTGGTGGGCGAGCTGCCAGTGTCCCCCGTCCAGCTTCCGGCTGCAGTCCCATGGTGTTCTCACATGCCATTGGCCTGAAACTTCTTGAAAAAATTCCCAGGATTGTCCCTTGCTCCAGAGAAATGGATCCGATTCCTTTCTGTCAATGCCAGATTTGTGTGAATTCTAACTCAAAATAGTGTTAACCATTAAAGTGCTGGGCTTGTTGGTCAAACACAACACCCATTTTGCCTATCACTTTATAATATTCAGACAATTACAATTTTTTTTTTTTAATGAGAGAGGGTTCCATGGTAGTCAGTATTTATTTATTTGTTTTGGTACCTGGGATTGAACCTAGGGGAGCTTAACCACTGAGCCGCATCCCCAGCTCATTTTATTTTTTAGGGTCTCCCTGACTTGCTTAGGGTCTCACTAAGTTGCTGAGGCTGGCCTTGAATTTGTGGTCCTCTTGCCTCTGCCTCTCAGCCACTGCCCTCCCCCCCTCCCTGGCCAGCTTTTAAACCTTTCCTTTTGAAAATTGAGCCCTGGCATGGAGAATAAAAAAAGAAGTGACTTCCAGTCCCAGCCCCTGAAGCTTAGTGGCCTCTCAGCTGAGCTCAGGACTCACTCCTGCAGGCCGCTGGTCTTATCTGGCTCTGCATACCTATCCCGATCACACTGGGGAGAGAAGCAATGCGGACATTTCCGTGCAGAGCTCCTGGTATCCAGGGGAAGGCTGTGCTGTTATCAGATCCTGCCTATCACAGGAGCTAACATTTATTGGGTGCTTAAATGTGCCAGATACATTGCGAGTGCTTACCCGGATCCAATTATCTTGCTTCCCTGTGTAAACTTCATAATGACTCACAGAGACCCTGCTTCCTAGATGAGGAAACAGCACTGAGAAGTCCCCGTGGCCTTGCAGCTAGTTGGGGAGGGGGTCCAGCTCACGGCAGAGCCCGGCTTTGCGCCCGTCTGCTGAATTGCCTCTGTGCATCGGGAGAATATAAGGAAAGCATGGCTCATTGATGTCTACACCAAGTAAGGCATTTTTAGATGTTAATATACTTAAAAAGATTAATCACTACAACCTCATTTTCAATTTGAGAAAGTAAATACTCGATAAGTTAAATGATTTGTCCAAGGACTAGGTGGGAGGAGGTAACAAAGCCAGAAATGAAGTCAACATGGGGCTCAGCCTGAGATCCTGTGGTCGGGGAGAGCCATAGCGGCCTCCCAAACATGAGCGGCCTTGGCATCCTCGCTGCGCCCTGGAATTATCCAGGGAGAGCTAAACGATGCCCACGTCGGTGTCACTCATTGGGGTGAGGTACAGCTTGGCAATGGGATTCAAAACATCTCCCAGGGGATTCCCTACACAGCTCGGGTGGCTTGGCCACTCCATGCTTTTGTTTCTTTGTACAATATGAGGACGAGGATAAAGCACGTCAATAACAGGCCTATCTTCAGCAGTGTGTTAGTTTCCTAGAGTTGCTGTGATAAATTACCATGAACCCAGTGGTAATTTGAGAAATAAGGTCACGGCATGGGCAAGGCCATGCTCCGTGGAGGGTGTGAGGGCGGCATCTTCCTGGCCTCTCCCTACACTCTGCTCGTTGCTGCCACCCTTGGCGTTTGTTGGCTTGGTGTTCTGTTGCTCTCATCTCTGGCTCTGTTGACCGGAGTGCTTCTTCCATCTGTCTCTGTCCCCACAACTTATGAGGACATTAGTCACTGAAATTAGGACCCAACCTAATCCAATACGACCTCACCTTAACTAATCACCTCCGTGATGACCCTAGCTCCAAAGCAAGTCATGTCCATAGGCATGAATTGGTGGTGGGGGCACGATTCTGTTCTGTACAAACAGAAAAGCAATATTGCAATTTGAAGAATGCTTGCGTCTCTAGGGATGTAGCAAAGCTGAAATTATCTTTTGGCACTGATATTTTAAAAAGAGATTTTACAAAAGCAGTCCTAGTATGTGGCGTGTGTCGCTAAACTTTAGAAAGATGTGTATCTGACGACGTCTCTGGGTTCCTTTGGTGTGTTCGGGAATGCAGGGTGCCCTGCGGGCAGAGAAGGCTCAGCCAGTGTCTCTACCTTGTGCCTGAATGTGTACAAAAAGCCGCGCAAAGGTAGCTGTTTCCAAGGGGGAATTTTTTTAAAGGAAAAATCAGTTTCTATCTTGCTTCAGCTGTATGCTGACAGAAGAAATCTACAGCTCTTTGTAAGTCCTCAGAGAGTGAACACCATCTCCTCAAATGTGGTTTGTACGACTTTGTGCATTGAGGCAATGAAAATTTGGAGCCTTGTTCTGAGGCCATTATTTTATTCCAACACTTGCCTTCTTTTTCTGTAATGAAGCCTTGACGACAATTTCAAAGTACCAAGTCACAGAAAATCTGATTATCTGATTCCTTAAAAGATATTTACAGGTCAAAACTCGATGGCTACCACTGACCCTTATTTATTCTTCTCCCCACCAATCTGAAAATAAATTCCTACTACAAATACCACTGTGGCTTCTGTACTCCGGCTGTCTCTGGGGCACATGGTTAGTCCCAGCTCTCACTGACCCCATTGCTAAGCTGAGCTCCATTTTGACAGGTTCATGGTTTTCATCTTGGAAACAACACAAAGGATTTAGTTGTAAGGCATGCTCAAATTTTCTCCAAAGTTATCTTCAAAATCCCGCCTCCTCCATCCCCCGGCCTTACAATCCAGCATCATGACACCAAAATCTTTCCCAGATCCTCTTATTTGTGACAAGTCTCTGGACCCTGGGCAGCATGCAGTGGTCACATCTGACTCATAGATCGGTACTTCACCCAGGAGAAACACAAGAATTGGTACGGAATCTGTGGATTTTTTTTTTCAAAGCCCGATTAGTCTTTATAAAGCCTCAATAGCAACATTTAGGCAGTTACTTAAATAATACATCTCCGTTTCCACTTGGAGAAAAGTCCTGGCCTTTCTGTCTCAATTTTGCCTTCCTTAAAAAGGTTACAGTTGGATCTGAGTTGTATTCAGTCAGTCCTTAGGCAAAAATGAAAGGAAAGTCAACAATTTATTTCTTGGTAAGTGCCACAGAATCCGATCTTCAAAGGCTCTCCTTGACGATGTTATTGCAAACAAGTAGTCGGCTAACTGCGAAAGGCTGCAAAAATAGGAGGGCTGGTGTTTCATGTTTATGAACTGGTACCTGACAAGGACTTTGACGGCTGAGCGCTGGGGGTGGGGGATGCGTTGCCATGGCTCGGAAGCTGGCTCTCCAGGCTGCTTGGCTCCCAGCTGAGGTGCCTCTGTAAGAACAACCCTAAATCATAACAACTGTGGAGTGTCACATTTGCCCATTTAAGAATGGTATCACACTTGGTGTAGAGAGTTCTGTCTCTGTCTCTTGCAACTCATGGAACAAAAACCCGTGCATTCCACAGAGAAAAAATTAGCCCATGCTTTATGTATAAAAGAGGTATTTGTAGCTGTTCACTTGGTGAATTTGCTAGAGACCCATGTGAGTGACCTGGAGAAGTGGAATATCTTTATGTTTAAATGACTAAGTCTTTATGTCTTTATGACTTCTCCAATTCTTTGGAGGCTCAACGAAGTGTTGAGTCCATTGCACACAAAGTGGTTGGAAAACAGGCGCTGATGTGGACTTTATTCGCATTGGGCTGATTCTAACCAATGAGGTCATTTGCTGGTCAGGGGAGGTGGGGAATCCCAAAATCTTAGCATCTGCAAAAATGTTTTTGACAAAGACCTAGGATGAGCTTTGAAAGAAGTGTCTTGGACATCAGTGGAGCACATCGACAGGAGATTCCAGGACGCTGTGGACAGGCCACCTGTCTCAACTTGACTCTGGAGAGTGCTTGCTTTGAGAGCCCAGAGGCTGCCCTGGAATTGCCAATTCACATGAAAGTCTGGTTCTTTCTCACTGACTGCGAAAGACGGCGGGGGGTTTCTGTAGTTAAATTGCAGTAGATAAGCCAGTGACTTCCTAACTAGGCAAGCTGGTGAGGCCACACTGTGTGCTGAGGTATGAGGGGCTCACATTTGGGTCATCTGTCCTTCCCTTGTGCCCTTTCTCAGAGGAACCTTAAGGAAGTCCCACTGTGTTTGCTCTCTCTGGGACTCTGCATGGGGCAGGAGGACACGCTGGAGCTGGCTCTGGTTCACTCTGCTGCATCTGGACAGGACACCACTGTGGCTCATTTTGACCCCCAGGCCCTCTCTCGGGTCTCTGCCCATAGTACAGAGGTCCAGCTAAGATGGTCCCCAAGGCTGGACCTGTCACTTTGATAGAACTCAGAGGTCCAGTGAAGATGGTCCCCAACCCTGGACCGTCACCTGAGAGGTCCAGCTAAGATGGTCCCCAAGCGGGGACCTGTCCCTTTGATAGAACTGGCCTTGGTTTCAGTGACATCTTGAGTGGTCTTCCGTCAAGTCCAAGGGGCTGGCAAAATTGATTTTTTATTAGCTTTTGAAAAATGTCTGTGCTTTAGAAGAAGGGCACACATTCTAAGACAAATGGGCTGCATCTGTGTGGCTCTAGCCACCCAGGAGTGAGGGCCTCCATTGCCGGCTGCTCTGACCTTCACTAGGGGCGGTGTGATGTGGGGACCAGGGGCAGCTCTTCTCAGCCCTGGATTTGGTCCCTGGCCCTCTCCCCGTTTCAGACCCAACCCAAGTACTTCACCTCTCTGTACTTTGCGCTGTAAAGAAGGCCTCACGTTGCGAGCCCAGGGAGTCCAGGAGGCCAGCACAGGAACCACCCACAAGATTGTGGCACACAGTAGGTGCTTCCCAAAGGGTGACATTTAACATTACTAGCAAAATATTGAGCACCCTCAGTGCCTCTCTTTTTTCCTTTTTTCTTTCTTTTTATTATTATTATTTTTTTTTTTTTGCCTAAAGCGTCCCATGCAGATCCTGAGAAATGTCTCTGGTGTCAGCAAATGCTTTGATGAGAACACAGCCAGCTGAGCAGAGTCACCCAAACATAAATTCCTACAAACCCTCTCCCCAAGCCATAAAGTAGATCTTCCCAAATCCCCTCAGCTTAGAAACAAGGGGCCACTGGTTCTCTGGAGAAGAAGCCGGCCTCAGACAGGAAGTCAAGTGGATTTAATGTAAGCAGCTCTAAAGAGAAAACAGAATTTCCTCCTAGAGGTTTAGGAAAACAATTGGAAATAAGGCCAGAAATAACAAGATGATGAAGAAGTTCACCTCCTTCTTGAACACCACTGCTCTGACCCGACCGTGGATTCCCTCGATGCTCCTGACGGCCTAATCTGCCTCCTGGGAATTTCAACCTCCGGCCACCAGGACGCCACATCATCTCCACTAGCTCCTCCTCCAGCAGCAAGGGTTCAGGAGTAGGAGCGCCTTGAAGGCAGGGGTTCCAGGCAGGGTCCGCCCAGAGCAGATGTTTGATCTCATTTCCCATCTGAATGATAAAGGAATCTCATCTCAGAGGACAGGAAAAGACCCTGCCAGGATCTTTCCAGAAACAAAGGCCAGCCAAGTCCTTTTCCTGCCTTGTTAGTGTTTGGGGCTCAACATTTTTGTGTGCCAAGAGTGGTCTCAGGAGGTCCTTGGCCTGCTCCATGCTGCTGAGCCGTGTGCCTCTTCATCCCCCCGAGGGCCCACACACTGTCCAAATGGGCGTGGCTCCCGGGTTGACCCAGCCAACCTGTCTTCAGGAACCAGGGGCGTTTAACCACGGAGTCGCCCTGCTCCAGCCACGAGGGGAATGAGCGACAGCGGGCCGTCCTCCCGCCCTTTGACCATTGTGGTACAAGAGGTGCCCCTGGCTCCTGCCCTCCTCCTGGATGAGCCTGCTCAGTGACTCACAGCAGAGGGACCTAGACAAGGCAAACAGGCTGGCTGCAGGGGAGGAATGATCTGGCACCTAGGCTAGTAGGAAAATCAATCGTGTCAGTGCTCTCTGGTGGAGCTCCTGGAGGACGGCACAGGTGGTGTGCTTCCCTGTCCAAGCAGCTCTGTAGGCTGCCGCTCTGTGACCCTCACACATGGCTGGACTCATTACCCCCAGAACCGAGAGGAACCACAGAATGAGATACATATTTAAGGAAATAGGCACACACCGGGTTTATTGTTCTTATCTGATCTTTTATCTGGTGCAACATGAGTGCTTTGAATACTTGGCAACTGTCCTTCCACATTCAAGTTGTTTGTCCTTTCTGGGGCTGCTGCCACCGTTATGATTTCCCCTTGGGGAGGAATTTACAGGCACTTGTTGACCCAGCTGAATGGGAACAGGGAGCCACAGGGATTGTAAACAGGCACGGGGCAGGCTGGAGACCATGGGTTCCTCCTCTCTCTTGATGACGACTCGCCGTCTGGTTGAGTGGAGTACGCCACAACTCCAGTGTTGAACACCCAGGTCCTCTCTCCGCCTGGCCTTGAAATAAACCCGCCTTTCCTCGCAGTATCTGGGAGTGACAGTCAGAGCGCGCACGTTATTGTTGGAGTACCAGGGAAGTTGGCTCTCGGTAGCAACGGTTGCTAGGTAAGGTGCGCTGCCTTCAGAGCCAGCAGAGGGGAGGGCAGGAAGGTGAACGGGCAGAAGGACCAGGCAGGAGGCAGGCGGGATGGGCCAGCGTGGAGTGCCGAGGTCGACCTTGGCCACTGCTCCTGCCTGGCCCCTGCCACTGCGTTCTGCTGGGAGCGTCCACCTCTCCAGCCTCCCTCTCTGCAAAGAGTTGGCTTGGGTCTCGTCCCCACAGATCTGTCATGGATCCATTTGTTAGATTTTCTGGACACCCCAGCCTGCAGGGCTGGGGTCAAGGAGCTCAGAGTGCTGTGGGAGAAGCAGACGCCCTGGACGGGAACCTGGAACCAGCTGGTACCGTCCCAGTCCCAGCAGAGGCTGCTGACTTGCTGTCCGCCTTCCTTGGGTCCACCCAGAGGCCACTTGTAGTCTTAGTGGAGGACAGTTGCTATGTGCGGGGATGGCTTTCCGTGCCTTTCTGTCTGAAACTCTTTCTGGCCACAGGAGTCAGAGCCCGGAAAGGCCCCTCAGCCATGGGAGGCTGGGAGTCCGTGGGCAATGCTGAGCGACCTCCCAGATAGGAGGAGTCCCGTGGCTCATGATGGAACCTGATGGAAAAGGAGCCCTGCACTCTCTCCCTGTCCTAAGTAAACAAC
Source organism: Marmota marmota marmota (assembly GCF_001458135.2). Classification (NCBI taxonomy): domain Eukaryota; kingdom Metazoa; phylum Chordata; class Mammalia; order Rodentia; family Sciuridae; genus Marmota; species Marmota marmota. The sequence goes on along the minus strand of NW_025999900.1, from coordinate 64,944,948 downwards.
CTGCAGATTTGCATTTGCCCACTCAGGTGGCCAGCATGCTAGGGTGTGGTCCGAGTGCCCAGGAGACGGCCCACCTCCCTGGGGAGGGGCTGGGGAGACTCCCGTGACATGTTTGGTTGTTACTGAAGGATGATGTCTGGGGGCGGGGCAGATGTCCTACTTGAGGCTGGGGGCAGGATGGACACATAGGGCAGGGGTGGGGCGGGGGCTGGAACGTGAAGGGCCTGAGGCCCCCCCGGAGGCGTTGGGACTTCCTTTTGTGGGGAGTGGGGAGCCCCTGCAGGTTTATGAGTGAGGGAGAGGGGCAGATTGGAGAGGGACCTTGAGAAAGATCCCAGAGCAGCAGGTGTGGTGTGG
>NW_025999900.1:64926407-64944566 GCF_001458135.2 Marmota marmota marmota | reverse complement strand
AGCACAGACAGGAGGGGCAGGTGAGCTGGTGCCGGGGGAGCTGCTGGGCCCTGGGGAGGCAGGGGGGCCGGAGGCTCTCAGAGTCCCGGTGGTGGGTGGAGGCAGCCCACAGGCTCACGGAGGCCCCTGGGCCAACCACGTGTGGTCCACACACAGAGAGGACGGGAACCTCTAAGCATGGGCTGGACCTGGAGGACACTGTGCCAAGGAAACAACTAGTCACAAAAGACCATGGGCCAGCCAAGGAGCCGAGCTACCCAGAGCAGTCAGATTCCCAGACACGGAAAGTAGAAGGGAGGCCTCTGGGGGCTGGGAAGGGGCCAGGGCGTTACTGTGCCGGGGACAGAGTTTCCGTCTGACAGGAGGGGCTCTGCAGGCGGCTGCTGCATCACACCGTGAACGCGTTTGGTGCCACTCAACTGTACACTCATGAATGGCTACAAGAGCCAGTTTTATGTTCTGGATCAGTTAACATAATAAAAGAGGAAGGGAGAGACTTCACAAGTGGACAGGGCAGGAGGGAGAAGCTAGGCACGCAGGCCCCGGAACCTCCACCAAGTCCTGGTGTTGACCTCTCAGCTTCCCGGGGCCTCCCTCTGCACATCCGTGAAAGGGAACTTCATGGTGCCCACCTGTCAGTGTAGAGGCGCCTTACGCTGGAGCAGCCGGTGTCATGCAGGGGTGGCTAGTAGGGTGTGGTGACCCTCCAGCTCTGTGCCAATGTGTCTCCCAGTAGAAGCAAGCTCCTGACCTGCAGAACCTGACTGGCCTCTGCCCATGGCCACTGACATAGGTGGGCACGGTGTCCAGGCCCCCTCAGGACCCACTGACCTCTCCTTCCGCCTCAGCCTGTGAGGAGTGAAGGACAGCGTTTCTGAGTCAAAGGCAGCGTGAAGAAAGGACAGCAACAAGATCAGATTACCGACCAACGTGACGGCACTTCCTCTCTTTCCTCCAAATGCATACTTAACCTTTAAATCTCATTCCCACGTGCCTCTTGGTCCTCCTAGGATCAACATTAAATTGTTCAAAGGCTCCTGACTCCAAGTCAGTGAGGACTGCAGCCCACATTTGACAATGCCTTGCTGCTCTGAACTTTCTCCTATTCCCTTTGCCTACAAGCATAATTTTCAGGAACTGTGTCATAAAATCAGGGGCAGGCAAACAGCCCTCGTGGGCCGAGTCCCGCCGAGGGCCTGGTTTAATAGATAAAGTTTTACTGGAACCCAGCCAAGCTGTTCATTACATGTCTTCTACGGCTGCTCATGTGTGGCTACAGCACAGCTCACCTGTTGCGACAGAGAACACGTGACCTGCAAAAGCAAAAACATCTACTATCTGACCTGCCATGGAAAGCCGCCAATACCCTGTTGGAAGAGATGCTCAAGTGCTGAGTTCTTTGAAGATTGGGGCACATAATGTGTGTGTGTGTGTGTGTGTGTGTGTGTTGCTTACTCCACCATACTAAAGAAGGAAAACTCATTTATTATCAAGCATCCTATAACCATCATGAAATAGTCCCATGAAAGAATATCTCAGTATTAATGTTAGTATTCTAATGAGTTCCTATCAGCCGATTAATGAAACCTAGGAGGAGATTTAAATGAAGACACCAAAATACTACATCAAATTTCTCCTGCCCTAACAGTGGAGATGTAGGCTCTACGTGAAGTAATCAGATCAAAAGACATTTGCCTACTTTATCTGCATCCCTAAAATTTCATATATATAATCCTTTTTCTTTTTGGTGGGGGATGATATTTTTTGTTTGGCAATTCCTTCTAAATTCAGACCAGAGGTTCTATTAATTATATAATTCTTGCGTTGTTCCACTTAATTCTACTGAAATGACATCACGAATCTGGGGTGCCACAAGGAGTAGAAGTGGGCAGGTCTGGGTGGGATTCACATGTGCTGGTTCCTCCTGGGCCCTGCAGGATGAGGGAGATGAGAAACACGACACTCTCCTCCCTGTTGCTATTTTTAAAATCACATATCATTTCTGATCAATTCAACCAAGATCCTGGACTCCTGCACAAGGAGACGAGCTCTTTGTGTGGTGGGGCTGGTCCTGCATTGAGCAGCCTCCCTGGCCTTGGCCCATTAGATGCTGGTGGCAAACACTACTCCTTCCTCCACCTCCCGACCTGATAGCTCAGACTGTCTCTAGATGGTGGGAAATGTCTCCCGGGAAAATTACCCCCAGGTGAGGACCACCATGTGCCCAAGGGGGAACCATGTGGGTGTCCTGCTCCAGGGGAGGGACTTCTGCTGTGACTCTTGGGAGCAGCCAGACACCCTCCCTAGTCCACTCCAGCCTTCTGGGTGTCACCCTACGAGGCTGCACAAGGCTCCCACCAGTCCTGCCCTCCAGCTTCTGGTCTGACTGGGTGAGGCAGTGCCTTCTTAGTGACGTCCCCATTACAAATCCCAGAGAAAGTAAATGATGGAAAACACCCCACACACACACACACACACAAATAGCTAAATACCAGATCTGTTCAAGTTGGAGATACTTTTAAGAGGCAGAGGCTAAATAAAATCTGATAAGAAACTTCATCAACTTGCAGGTAAATTTTTGACTAGGTCGAGGATTCCCGATGGGATGGGATGGGATGCCTAAAGGCTTCCAAGAGAACTGAGGACAAGATGACTTTCAGAAACTTTCCTTCTCTTTGAGTACCATTTTATGTAATTTTCTGACATCGAAACAACAGCTCTTCTCCTTGTTAAAAAAAAAGAAAAGAAAATCAGCCCCAGCTCACAGTCAACAGAGCTATGGTTTTGACTAATCTCTATAATCAGAAGCTAATTTGCCTTAAGAATAATAATAGTAACAATATGCCTGTTATGAAAGAGGGTGCTTCTATCGTTTTATTTGCCTGTGATTATGTAAATTCCAGATATACAATGGTGCAGCTCGAAAGCTGCCCCGTGTCTGCTGTGGGAGCCACGGGGAACCAGTGACAGGGCCTTCTGCCGAGAAAGAGGGCCAAATCTCACTCTCTGTGCAAAGAAGTTTTTTTCCCTGCAGATTGGCTAAAACATCTGATAGATTAAAGACAACATGTTGGAAAGCTGGCTGAGCCCAGGGCCTTCCTGTCCCTCCCTCTCCAGCCGCTGTGTTTCTTCCTGCAGTTCTGTCTCTGGTGCCTGGCAGGAGAGGCCCTAACCCCTGCAAGAATCCCTCAGTCTTAATCCTGCCCATTCCCATCTGTGGTCTGGGGCTCAGGGATTCTGCTTCTGCCACCCTCTTCCTGAAGACAGGATGCTAGCTGCCTCCTGTCTCATCAAAGAGTGGCATGACCCTCGGCAGTTCTCAGCCCAGCTCCCTCTGGGCCTCCATGTGTCCACAGAGGGAGGAGTGGGCCAGAGGGGCTCCTCTGTCCCGCGAGGCCAGGCCTGTGTGCAGATATGGGACCCCATGGCTGTTGTTCCGAGACGGAAGATGGGTACTGAGCTCTGGGCAAGGACCTCGGCTCCACCTGGGGAGAGAAGCCTCTGCTAGCATGGAGCTAGGGCTTCTGTGCAAGGGACTTTGGGAATGTATGTGACTAAATTATTCTTTTACAAATTGCTGATTACATTTGTGGACTTGCCCTTATTTCACAATCTCTGCAGGTCTTTTCTTGAGCCAATCACCAGTCCTGCTTTACTCCAAGCCCGCCCAGAGCAGACCATCTGATTTGCTGTTGGGAATGCCTGGTGGTGGGGTGGGCGGGTTGGGGCAGATGCAGGTTGGATCTTGGCTCGGTGGCCCTCTGGCTGTGAAGGTAAACCATCAAACACCTCTGTTCCTTGGTTTCCTTTTCTGTGATGGGGGAACAATAAGCACACATTAGGGTAGTGTAGGGTGGAAAGGTCTCAGTAAACATTAGTTAACCCTAGCTGCTTTGGGAGGCTCACACTGGGGGCACGTGGGCCCAGGTGGGAGAATGGCAACCTCATTTATCTTGCTATCTATCACACAATTCTAGAGCAACGAAAGAACTGACTTCTTTCTAAATGATGACTGTCCATGGGACTTCACCTAAAGTTGTACAGAGACCCAAATAGGAGCAAGTGTCTTTTCTGTGCCACATGCAGTTTGCGGTACTTCTCAGTAGCTTGCTGGACTCTCACGAGGAAGAATGAGGTCAGTGTTTCTATTTAGCTTAGGGTCACAGGGGAAACTGAGGCACAGAGAAGCCAAGTAATTGCTCAGGACCACACAGTTGTGAAGTGGCAGAGCCACGATCCAGAGTAGACAGTCTGGCCTGGAGCAGGCAGCCCTCCGGGCTCTCGTTACTTACCCTGCGTGGACAGGACAGCTGACTCATGGCTCCACATAGCCGTTCTAGTTGAAGCCACCCTTCGGTTCAATGACAGAACATTCTGGATGAACTCAGAGGATTTAGTGAAGTGTGGGGGGGGCACATATTGGTGCTTCTTCAAAGTATCTCAACTCAGCTCTCCCTTCTATTCCATGGGCTCTCAAGCCCCGTGGTTATGTACCGTCTTCTTTCCTTGCTTTCATACTGTGTGCATCTGGCTAGAAAGCTCCTGTCCTTTATTGCCATGGTCCTCGTTCACCACTGACTTTTAAAGAAAAGCTCTTCACTGGTGGCCACTGATGTCTAAGTGGCTGAAATACCAGATCATTCTTAGGACCTGGAAAGAAGGGGTCTAAAAGGGGGAGAGTCTGCTGCAGGATGGGGTGGGGGTGTCGGGGCCCATGTTCAAACGGACCTGGGGTGGCCGACGGTCCCAACTGGCTGCTAGAAAACACTATACGTGGAAACACGTATGGGTGAAAAATGACATTTCACCAAAGACAGTTTGAGTTCTGAAGACAATTTTCTCTGCTATGAGTGAAAACCACATTTTCCCAAACCAAATTATAATGAAGGTAAACCAAAGAAGTCGGGCTTTTGTTGAAAACTTGACGTTAGGGTATAATTTGGAAGTTGTAGAATGTTTGAAAATTACCTAATTACAGAAAACAGCATAGGCACAGAGAAAAATTTGTAAAAACCAAACTAAAAAAAAAAAAAAAGAAGAAGAAAGAAAAACAACGACAAAAAAACAAACAAAAAAATCTAGCTAAAGAAATCAGGCAACCCCCTCAGATCCCAAGGCTGAAAGCAACTCCAGGCCCCTAGGTATCTTGGTGTTTTCTTTCTGGGGAGATTTTGTAACTGATTGATTTCATGGTGCTTCAACTCATCTCTGCCCGGCTGTCAGGGCAGCCCCCCTAAAACAAGCCACCACACCCCAAGAGGACGAGCTTGTCAACTGGCTGTTCAGGAGGATGCGCGGTGGGAAATGCGGGACGGCTCCGAGGTTGGAGGCATTTGGGGACGTGGCAGAGACAGGAGGGTGCTGCTTACTCATCCCGTTGGCTGCTCTGCAATTAAGAGGAATGTTCCCGAGGCTGGGCTGGTGGGGGGAGGCTGGATGGCAGAGCAACAGGATAATTAGGCACAACTGGGTAAACCGGGGAGCAAGTGTCAGCCCGGTGGCAGCCGTGCCCACAGCACTCCCTCAGCCCCGCGGGGCCTTTCATTTCGGTTTCATTCCATCATGTTTAAGCAGCACCAAGCACCAGCAAGACAGAGAGTGGACAGACGCGGGGAGAAGGGACTCGCGGGCTCCATCTGGAGCGGGGCTTCACCGGATCAACTCCATTGAGACGCCACCGCAGCGGGTCTCTCCGGCCTTCGGTTCTCTCCAGCGATGGGTGTGCGTGCGCGTGTGTGCGTCTGTGCGCGTGAGCATGTGCATGTGCGCGAGTGTGCGTGCGCGTGAGTGGGCATGGGCGTGGGCATGTGCGTGGGCGTCCTCTCTCTCGCACGCCCGTCTGCCGGGGGCGTGGACCCCGGGCAGGACAGACTTTCTGCAGGGCACCTTCCCACGGCGAGACGCGGGGATGACCAACCCGCACGTGCCCACGGAGAGCCAGGGTGAGTCGGGCCGTGCCCCTGCCCCCGAGGCCAGGCGCCGTGTTCTGACCTGCGCACGTGTGGAAGGAGGTGTCTGCTCACTGACCTGTTCCTGGGAGCTGGTCCCTCTGACGCTAGTGTGGGTGGCTCCCAGGGAAGCCACTGCTTCCATTTAATTAGCATTTATTTAGTGTCTTCTTGAGGGCTCTGGGGGCACACGGGATGGCTTTCAGAGATAACCAAAGTGGGATTTTATACTGTCCCCTGCCTCTCTCCTTCCTCCCTCCCAACTCTGTTCAGTGAACACATTTCAAGGTCTTTGTACCAGACAAGGGGCTGGTTCTTGGGAAACACAGACATAACCAGGCCCCCACTTTGGGTTCTCAAAGGCCAAGCGTGTAGAGTGAGGGCCTGTGTCCAGCCTAGAGCTGCCCCCAGAGTGGGCTCAGCAGACCCAAGAGCCAGTGTTCCCAGAGGACACATGGTGAGCCACCCCAGGAATGAGCATCCCCTGGACGGCCTTCCCAGGGCTCTCACTGCCAGTCGATCCCAGGGACTGCTGCCTCCCTGGGTGTTCCTCACGCCTCTGACCTCATATAGTTTTTGATTATTTTAATTTCTCAGTATTCATCATTTTGTCCCTTGTTTCATAGGATGTTGACTTTCCCTTTGAGTTAGGGCTGTGAGATTTAGGGGGACAGAAGCAGAGAAGAAAGAAAAAAAAAAGAAAGGTAAAACCCCAAATAAACAAAGCCCACAGGATGTCCAGTTGAATTTGAATGTCAGATAAGCAACGTATTCCTTCTTTTAACCTAAGGAGGCCCCATGCACTACCTGGGACACACACTACTTTTGTGTGTGTGTGCTGTTTACCCCACATTCAAATGTGGCTGAATGCCTGTGTCTCATCTGGCCATTCTTCTCTGAGGGGCTTAGTATGACACTCATTAAAACCTGGCACAGATGAAGAGGTATGCTGGATTTGTGTCTCAGTCTTTTAAAAGAGACACTGAAGTGTGTAACATTTAAACATTTGAACTAAAAGCACTAGTGCAGCTGCTGGGTCTCCTTATACAGCAGGTGGGGCGAGCCTGGCGGTGGTCATAGACACAGCTGCAAGACACCTGTGGGATCACCCAGTATGGTGGTCCTCAGTGCCACCAGATGCATCTGGCTTACTCTCAGAATGTGGGAGGCTTGCCTTTCTCTGCCACCCTTGAGGGTGGCTACTGGATCTGTTCTATGACACCAGTCCCTTCCAGGTGGCAGCATGGGTCATGTCCTCCCTTGGCACAGTGACCCTTAGTAGGACCTCTTTTCTTAATTATCTGCAGCAAGGATGATACTGACTCAGAGCAGAGCCACCAGCCCCCATGGACAGAGTGCAGGAAGGTGCACACGTGTGAAGGCCCTCGGGTGGGGATTGTGTTCACACAGCACATCTGAGCTCGTCCTACTGACACACTGGACGGTGACGTCAGGTTAGCCTCTTATTTTCCACAATACTTGACATCCATGTTTGAAATAAGGATAACAGTACCAATCCTTTTAACATAAGTTTTTATTTGGAAGTAGCTTAAGACTCAGAAGACGTTGTGAAACTAGTACAGAGGTCTGGTGTAGGCGGGGGCTTGAGTACCAGCTCTTAACGTGGTTTGAGGAAAATGCTGGTTTGGCTCACCAGAGAACTAACTTTTTCTGGTGAGCAGTAGTTATTTGTGAAGTCAAAGTGGTTGGAAGTTGATTCTCCATAAGTTCCCGGCATCCTGGGGGAAGGGGACCTCCAGGGCTAGTGACCGACCCCCAGCTGCTCCGCCTGGGTTCCCCAGGTGCCCCATGTGCTGGGCAGCGCTGTTCAGTGAGTGTCTGCTCTGTATTAGCTGCAAGTTGACATTTAAGTCTTCTCCTTTCTTAGGGAACTGGTCCAAAGGCTTATGTAAGCTTTCTGTCTTAGACACATTCAAAAAACATGTTAAAACAATATAAAACATCTACTGGAACTTCATGCACTCAGGGAGGGCTGGGGAGAGCAATTCCTTCCACATAGGACAGGTCTTGATGGACCCTGTCAGGAAGTTTGTCCCGCTCCTGGGTCTGCCTGGTGGCACATGGGCCGAGGTGATGTCTTGGCCAGGAGAAACCTGTGGTTCTCTTCTAGAGGAGCTTTCAAGATAGGGCTGGCCCAGCAGGACCCGGGAGCTCTAGGACAGGGGGTTTATCAGTGCCCACATCCAGAAAGCCTGCTTGCCCCCATGCCTTGTAAGCCTCTGTCCCCACCAGGTCCTCAGACTCGGAACCAGAGGTCCAGCTGCTTTCCTCTCCAACTCCCTGGCTTGCACAGGAACCCTGTGTTTGTAAAGACTTCGACACTTGGAAAATCCTCCCCAGCCAGGCCTCAGCGCGGCACAAGGCTGTCATGGAGCACAAGCTCAGCAGGCCGCCGATGCCCCAGGCCAGGCTTTGGGCCCCTGAGACTTTGATGATGTTATCAGGCTTATCACATCGGCATTTAAGTCAGTTTAGGATTTAAGATTTTTCTTATTTGAAGAGCAAGCCAGGCCCTTGAACAAGACAGTGAACTGAAATGGAAGATGGAAATCATTTTTACTAGGAGTCGTTTGTTTAAAGTGACAACTTAAGTCCCTTCTAGCCCAGTCTGAGTGCTGGCAGGGGACGAGCCCTCACTTCCAGGCTCGTGCTGTACTTGGGACCCTGTGGCGAGCAGACCGTGGCCTGTTTCTTGGACTGATTTCCTTGTATAATTTTGGGGGAGTCTGTTGATTTGATACCCTGTCTCCATTCAGAGATTGGTCTCTGCAGCTGCCAGTGGTGTTCTGTTCTGCTCTTGGATTCATTCAGGCTGTGGAGAGAAGTCATCTAAGGCCGCATGGGCTGAGGGTCCTACCCAGGTAGTAGAGACCCAGGCAGTGGGAGATGGAGATGGATCATCTCTGAGAAACGAGGCCTGTATTGAATAGGGTCTGATTAGTCCCTGATGAACTTGGGGTGTCGGAGGAGCCAGTGTGCGTCTTGCTTCTCCTGACAGCGTCTGTAGCAGTCCTCCGACTGCATATGGCATCTTCTCCTGTTTCCCTCCCTCCTCCCACGTCCACTGAGTACCTGCTACATGCTGGGCTGCAAGTATTGATAGACGTGGTTCCTGCCTCCCGGAGGGCACGTCCTGTGTGAATCAGGGCAGCAGTGCTGGGCTGGAGGTGAGTGATGGCTGCATCTGTGTGGCGCTGTGGAGTTCGCTCAATGTGGGGAGCTTACACGGGGCCTCAGCAGAGCGAAGCAGTGTGAGATAGAGTGCGTGGTGGGTGGGTTTTAGGGACACAAGATTGTTCTCTTTGGGGTTATGGAGAAGTCGCAGCAGATAAACAGACACAGTGAGGTGGGACTCGATCATAGTGGACCTTGACCATGGTGGACCCTAAATGCCAAATGAGGGAGTTTGAACTTCACTTGGTACCAACAAATAAGAGTTTAAATTTCTCATTTGTTATATAAATGTAGAAGTGAAATGTTTTGAGTCACATCTCAGGAGGAGTGTCCCGGCTGCTGCACTGCTAGGGGAGGGCCTGGAAGATGGATACCTGCAAAGAGGTTCAGGAGCATTGATCCAGGAGGGCAGGAAGGGCTCCCTTCCAAAGGGAAGAGGCTGTAAATTTGATTTGGCCTTTGATGATTTTCTCAGCTGCAATGTGCTCTGTCCCTACCACAAGTATCTTTTGTGGCCATTCATATTCGCCCTGGCTTATTCTTCTTAATGAGCATCTTCGATGTACTTCAAACACCCAGTGCTGCTGGTCCTCTCCCATGTCATGTTATGTGAGAGGGAAATTAAACTATCTTGCATTTGCCACTGTCATTCGAGGGTCTTGGCGCACGTGTCCTAATTAATCCCCCTCTGGTCTGTGGGGCTCTGCCTAGCCGCCCTTCTCTCAGTTCTCTCTGAAGCATGTGTCCATTCCCATCAAGTCAGTCTCCTGGGGGTCCCCTAGGTGTGTCTTCTCTCTTTTCCCTACCTGGCCATAGATGCAGAGTCTTACAGAGTCTAACTCAGGCTGGCTGTTCTTTCAGGAGGAAGATTCCCATTCGCAGGACTTGGTGGCCTACCTGGCCTACCTGACTTTTCCAGACTGTATAATGGGAACAACAAATTGGTGATGTTTGAGGTCTCGATAATGTGCCTGCATTAACACGTGTCCCGTCTTGTTTTAGTCAGCTTTTTTGTTTCTGTGATCAAAGGACCCAGCAAAAACAATTTTAGAGGAAGAAAGGTTTATTTGGACCTCATGGTTTCAGAGGTCTCAGTCCATAGATGGCTTACTCCATTGCTCTAGGCCAAGGTAAGGTGGAATACCATGGTGGAAATATGTGGAGGAGGAAAGAGCTCAGGACATTCAGTCAGGAAGCAGAGAGATCTCTGCTCAACCACAGGGTTCCCCCTCCTCCAGCCACACCCTGTCTGCCTGCGGTTGCCACCACTTAATCCATTTGTTGGATTGATGCACTGATTGGATTGATTTTCACATAATCCAAACTTAAAGATGAAGCATAATCCAATTGCTTCATCTTTAAGTTTACTTTGCATTGTCTAACACATGAACTTTTGGGGGGAATCCTGTATCTAAACCATAGCATCCCTATAGCAACTCTATAGGTCCTATATTATTAATCTCCTCATTCACAATTGAGGAAACTGAGGCAAAAGAGGCTAAATAGGAATGAAATAGCAAAATTAAAGTGCAGTGAGAAAAAAGAGGGTGAAAACGTAGAAAAGAGTATGAAATATTTGTGAAGTAGTAAAAAAACCTAACACCCTATCTTTAGAAGTAATGAGCATTTATGTGATTGGAATCTAAAAAGGTGGGGGAAAAGCAAGTCTTGGAGGGGAGATGGAGGAAAATTTGAAGTTATCAGCTACAAACTTATCAAAAACTGGTGAAAGACACTGAGCCACAGGTTCAAGAGTTACTATGAACCACACAAAAGGAAGAGCACACTGAGGCCCTTCCCAACACAAGTGTGAAAACAATCTCAGAGGAAAAATGTAAAAGAAGCTGGAAACTTCAGATAGGATCCCTTCAAGGGAGCGACAAGAGATTTAAAGACCCCTGGAATGACGAGGCCAGAAAACGATGGCATGTTATCTCCAAAGTACTGAAAGAAAGTGACCAAACTACACAGAAAAGATGTTCTTCACGAGGGGCTGGAGGCAAAGGACTTTCCCGTCAGTCATAAACCAGAGAGAGTCGTCACCAGCAACCACTCACCAAGGGGGCGCTCTCCCGCAGCCGGAAGTGGCCATCAGTAGAACGTCACTGGGGAAGGAAGGAAAGCAGCTCAGAAGATAAATAAGGGCTGAATCAAAACAAGTGCTGATGAGGTGGGATAGAGGTGACGACGGTGATGTCTCGTGGATTAAGATACATAGGAAACCACGATATGTGGAAACAGCAGCCGAGGGCAGCCAGGAGCAGATGAAGGCAGACTGTCCTGAGGGTCAGCACTGTCCAGGACCGCTAAAGACAATGATGTCATCTACGACTTTCAGACCTTGATTTCAAGAATGACTTTTAAAAAGAACAGTAAGAATTAACATGCTGATAGAAGAGAAAGTGGGATAATGAGTAGCACAAAATTAATCCAAAGGATGGGGAAAAGAAAAAAAAAGATTGAAAAATAAAAGTCAGAAAGATAGGAATATGATGTCACTGGAAAGTGATGGGACTGAGACTCAGACCCAGGTAGTCTGCATGGACTCTTGCCATGATGAACTTCCCCACAAGACATAGTACTGTGTCTCACTACACAGAGTGATTTTCGGGATTAATTACGGAAGTGAACATTTTTTATAAATTGAGAAATGCTTCATGCTTATTAATTTTGTGTAATTATGTAAGATCTATATTTGTGTTTGCTATAGCATCTGATTTCATCCTGAACATTTAATAGAACATTGATATAACTCAACCTCTCTGTTTTCCTTCTGAAAGATTAATCCACATCTTGAATTTATTCAAAGATTCTGACATCAGACTTTTGCTTCTGAGCATGATGAAGTAAAGTGTCTGAACTTCCTCTAGCACTGTTAAAAGAAAGAAAATTGGTTGAAATATACAAACAACTCTTTCCTACATATGGACATCAGTAAGTACAAGACTAAGATTCGAGGGAGGAGGAGAGAAATCGGGATGAGCCTAAGGAGAGGGCTGGATTTCCATCTGGAGGAAGCCTTGGGCCATAGTATCGGGCATCTTGCTGCGCTGAAGAGAGAGAGTGGAGTAGGAGAGTGGATAGAATTTGTAGGGCAGAGTACCAGAGAGGATGGGGTAGACAGGTAAAGAACTCCAAAAGCTGTGTGGGAATTCACTGAGTCTTTGGATAAATGCTTTCCTGAATTTGCTTAAAGTCCAGCCGTGTGAGGTCAGGCCAAGATCAGCTTGTAGGGAAAGGGCAGTTAAGAGGAAGCTGTAAACTGAACTACTCCCTAGGCTCACAAAGGGTCAGGAATGATTTCAGATCCCATTATCCAGAGAGGAGAGACTTCAGTGCCTACACAGATCATTCCATAAAGAACCAGAAGGTTCTTGCTGTAGTAGTGGGGCTGACCTTCTCTTTAAAGAAAGCTGTTGTGAACCCTCCGTAAAACAACTACAAAAGAAGCCTCAAAAGGATCAACAATCCTCAAGTGACTTTAACTTCCTTCCGGTCTTCATAGGAATACAATGAAATCCAGCATGTGAAGCATGAAATACTGTGTTCAGCGTCTGATCAAAATGTACGAATGCATGACCAATGTAATTCCACATCGTGTACAACCAGAAGAATGAGAAGTTGTACTCCATGTATGTTTAATATGTCAAAATACATTCTACTGTCATGTACAACTAAAAAGAACAAATAAAGATCTTCTAGACATGCTACCAGGTAGGAAAATATGACCCATAGACAGATGGAAAGTCAGTCAATAGAATCATGTCCAGTAATAAAAAAGATGATGGCTTTAGCATCAAGTGGCATGGAAACAGCTATCACAAACATGTGCCGCATTCTTATGGATGTAAAAAGGGAACATAAATATAATGGGGAGAAAGGGGAGGATATAAAAGGATAAGAACAAAATGGGAACTTCTCGAGATGGAAAAGTGCGACATTGGAGGCAAAAAATATTACTGGGTAGAATTAACAGTAGATTCTATGCTGCAGAACAATCTCTAACTCAGAAGTCTACCTGAATCTGTAGACTATAGAAACCATACACATGGACTGCAGAAAGAAAAAGGGCTGACGTAAAAATGGAGCATCAGTGACCTGTGACCAGGTGTCAGCTGGTCCCGTACATATATTACTAAAGTCCCCGAAGGAGAGGGGAGAAAGACATCTGAGGTGATAATGGTTAAAATTTTAAGTAATTTGATAAAAACTATAAACTCATATCTCTAATAATCTCTAAACCCCAAGCAGGATACACAAACACTCCCTGTAACCAGGCACATAATCAGCAAGTTGCTGAAAATCACTGTGAAGCCCTCATCTCAGAAACAGCCAGAGAATCTATAGATCCTGTACACACAACGGGACAGACGGCACCCTCACGGACTTCTCATCAGAGAGGACGCAGGTTAGAGGTGCTGGGACTGCGTCTTCAACGTCCTGAGCAAAAGAAAGAATTCTCAACCCAGAATCATGAACCCAAAGACAACACACCTCAAAACAAAGTTGAAATATGTGCTTTTCCAGAATACACACACACACACACACACACACCCCACATAAACCTGCCATTAGCAGAGCTGTGCTATGAGATATGTTGAAATTTCTTCAAGAAGAATAAAAGATGATATTTTGAGGGACTCAGATTTACATAAAGCAATGAAAAATTATGGAAATGGTAAATATGTGAGAAGATATATATATATATATATATATATATATACACTTAGATATACACACACATGTATATATATACATATATTTTTTAAATTTTTTATTTGTAGATAATTTATAGCCTAAAAGAAAGAAACAATGAATTGTGGAGTTTGTTAATTTGTAAGAGTAAAGTTTATGATAAGAAAAGCACAAAGAACAAGGAACTAGGAAATAAAAAGATATTGTTATAAGATTCTCAGGTTTCATGTCAAGGGGTCCAATACTAGTTGAAGGTGACTGTGTTAAGTTAAATCACATATTGTCAGTCATACACAACTTCTCCAAAAGAATAACAGCAATGGAGTTCATGAGTCTAGAACAAGGTTAAAATTAAATGCTAAAATACAGTTAATCAAAAGAGCAAAAATAAACAAAAAACAAATAGTATACATAGAAAATACATGGAAAGACAGTAATGTAATTGACAATATGCACACAACTAGAGATGGTCCACTCTAATTAAAAGATAGCAATTATTAGATTGAATGTTTTTGAAAGTTGCCTACCTATATTTTGTGTATAATAAACATATTTATTATATATAAATGAGTTAATGATTGTTACAACTGTCTACTTTGATAAAAACTATAAAATCATATATTTAAGAATTCTTACAAAAGCTCAAGCAGGACACACACACACACACACACATACACATGTCATAACAAGGCAGCTCATAATCAGATTGCTGAAAATTATTATAAATCAACATCTCCAAAGATGATGAGTATTACTATTAACAGCTTCTTCTTCTTCCTCCTCCTCTTCTCCTCCTCCTCCACCTCCTCCTCCTCATTATTATTATTATTGTAGGATAAGTTGGTAAAGACAAACAGTGTTAAAAATAAAAAGATGGACAAATTATACCATACACTAGTACTCATAAGAAAGCTGGAATGACTGTGTTAGCATCATTCAGAGCTGACTTCAGAACAAGGAGGTTACCAGGCATAGGCAGATGTTTCATAATAAGTGTTACTTGAGACATTATAATAATCCTAAATGCTTGCACACGTGATAACAAGGCTTTAAAATAAATTATGCAACACCTGACAGTATTAAAAAGAGAAATAGATCCATGATTATAGATGTATATTTCAACATTTTTTTCAGTAATTGTACAAAGCATATATAAAAAATTACAAGGGATAGACACAACTTGGATAACACTACAGTCCAACCTGAGCTACTTCACATTCATGGAGAGCTACAGAACACCTTTAATTGAGGTATATACAGAATACTTGCCAAGAGCAATTATATGCTGAATTATATGCTGGGTTATAAAGCAAACCTCATAAAATAAAAACAAGGAAAGAAAACATACAGAATATGGTTTTTGACCAAAATGAGATTAAGTTAGAAATCTATAACAGAAATAAATCTGCAAAATCTCCAAATGGCAGATTTTAAAAAACACATTTCTAAACAACCTATGGAACATAAAAAGAAATCACAAGATAATTACAAAATATTTCAAGTTGGTAAAAATCTAAACACCGTGTACCAAAATGGGTATAGTCTGCTAAAGCATGAATTAGAAGAAATTTACGGCTTTAAATATGCCTATTAGAAAAGAAGAAAGATCCTCAATAAGTTACCACTTTAAGCTAGAGGAAAAAAAGAGCAAAATGAAGCCAAAGAAAATAATAAGAAAAAAAATAGTAGAGGTAAAAGCAGAAATATATGAAGTAAGAATCAAAAAATAATAATAAAGACAATCAGTATAACAAAACATTGATTTTTTTGTCAAAAATTGACAGTTGATCTTGTCAAACTTGTAGGTAAGTCAAAAAAGAAGAGAGAAGGAAAAATTGGTAATTTTAGGACTGAAAGAGGGGAAATCAGTATAGATCCTGCAGGCATTAAAGGGATAATAAAGCAATACAATGAATATCTTCAGGCCATAAATTCTACAATTTACATTATATGGTTGCATTTTTTGAAAGACACAAATAATCAAACTGACTTAAGAAGAAACAAAACGACTGAGTAGTTCTTTATCTATTGCTGAAATTGAATTTGTAATAACATACATAATACAAAAAATATATAAAAATTCAGAAGGCCTCATGAGTGAATAATAGTAAATATTTGGATATTATTTAATATAAATCTTACTTAAACTCTCAGAAAAGTACAGTAGAATGGAAAAACTTTCTAATTCATTTTATAAGGATGATGTTAGATCAATATCAAACCCAGAGGATCTATTTATAGGAAAAGAAAAACTGAAGACCAATATCAATCTTGAACTTAGATGCAAAAATTCTTAACAAAAAAATTATCAAATCAAGTCTGCCAGTATATTAGCAGGATAATGCACGTGATTACCCCCAGGTTGATTTAGCATTAGATAAAATATGAATGTCATTCAGCATTCACAGAACAAAAGAAAAACTCATGTCCCATTGTAATAGCTTCAGAAAAAATCTTTGACAAAATCTAATATTCATTCATGATTAAAATAAGACTCTTAGTAACCTAGGAATAAAAGGGAATTACCTCAAGTTGATAAAGAACATCTTTGAAAAACCCACAGCTCACATCATACTTAAGGTATGATGTGCACCTTGAAAAGATCGAATACTTTCCTCTTAAAATGAGGACCAAGACAAAGATGTCCACTAACCTGCTTGTATTCAACACTTTACTGGGGCATTGGTGGAATTTTCAGGAAGGTCTTTCTTCTGGAGTAGGGAATAATTAGACTTAGATTGAGCACTATTTCAGATCCACTTAGTAAATCTTAAAAACAAGACCTATGGCCTGTCATATCCGTTTAATAGGGGCAATTAAAAGAAGAGAAAGACATACAGAGTGAAAAGATGAAATAAAACTGTATTCATAGGTGACTGAAGAAAATCCTAAGTAATCTTATTTTAAAAGTTACTAGATCTAATACATAAGTATAGCAGGATTTTTAAGACACCTATAATATTTCTATATATTAGTAACTAATTTATAGTAGCATTAAAAATGAACCAGGGACAGCTGGGCATGGTGGCACATGCCTGTAATCCCAGGCAGCTCTGGGGACCGAGGCAGAAGGATCTCAAGTTCAAAGCCAGCCTCAGCAAAAGTAAGGTGTTAAGCAACTCAGTGAGACCCTGTCTCTCAATAAAGTACAAAATAGGGCTGGGGATGGGGCTCAGTGGTTGAGACCAATCTGAGATCAGCCTCTGGTACCCACTCCCAAGATGAATTAGGGATGAATCTAACAAAATATGAAAATACTTGAACACTAAAACAATATACTTGTGAGTGAAATGAATTATAAGTAAACACATGACCTGAATAAATAAAAAGGTATGCTGTGTTTGTGGACTAGAAGACTCAGTCATGTCAAGATGGCCCTTACCATCAAATTAATTTATAAATGCAGTGCCATCATGGTAAAATTCCTGATGTTTTTTGGTATACATTGATAAACTGATTCTAACACTTATATGGAGAGTTAAAGAATCTAGAATAGTCAAAGAAGTTTTGAGAAAGAATATCAGTTCTGGGAGACTTAAACTGCCTGATTTCAAGACTTACTGTAAAGCTTTAGAATTCAAGATAACATAATATTGGCAAGTGATAGACATATAACTGAATCAAGCAGAGCAGAGTCCAGAAGTAGACCAGGTGTATGTGAATCTTGATAAAAGGAGCAAGTTCCATGGGGGAAGGGGTTTAAGGTTCAACAACTGTGGCCAAAAACCTGGATATCCTTACGGAAAAATGTGAAGCTCACCCCTTGTCTCAGGCCATATGAAAAATGCTGGCTCTGATTGGGGGATAGATCTGTACCTAAAATGTGAAGTAATGAAATTTGTGGAGGAAAACATTGGACAGATTTTGCGATTTGGGAGTAAGCAGTGACTTCTTAGATATGATACAGACACACAAATCAAAAAATCACAAAGACAGATTTGAAATTCATCAGAATCATAAACTTGCTTTCCAAAATACACCCTTAAGAAAATGAGCTCTATATGTGCAATAAGAATTGAAATGCATTCCACTGTCATATATAAATAAAAAATAAATAAAAGAAAAAAAGAAAACGAAAAGGCAAGAGGAAGTGTAGGAGAAAATATGCATCCTACCCATCTTACAAAATCTTGTCTCAGGAATGTCTAGTCAGGCACAGTGGCACACGCCTGCAATGTGAGCTACTCCGGAGGCTGAGGCAAGAGGATCACAAGTTTGAGGCCAGCCTTAGCCGTTTAGTGAAACCCTGTCTCAAAAAAAAAAAAAGTGGGGGGGGGGCCTGGGCTATATACCTCAGTGGGATAGACGCATCCCTGGATTC
>NW_025999900.1:64873784-64926383 GCF_001458135.2 Marmota marmota marmota | reverse complement strand
GAGTGGGGGGGGGGCTGGGGCTATATACCTCAGTGGTAGAGCATCCCTGGATTCAATCCCAATACCACAAAGAATATGAAATATTTAAAAATCAGTACTATGGAGCTCCAAAATCCCATTTATATTAGGAAAACCTTCCTGGAGACAAAATCTGGCTTATTTTATTTCATGCTTTCCCCCCAAATTTCATTGTAAATTTCACCATTAATCCCCCCAAATCAGATATTTCTGTTGATACTTCTGTTTCTACATAAGATGGAGTTCCACAACTAGATCGACCTTCCTGCCCAAAACATTCAGAAAAAAAAAAAAAGAAACAGACAAAGACATGAAATTATGGACTCAGTAGCATTAGGCAACAAAGGACACGGGTCCTTGAGAACCGGGAACCCACTGCCTGGCCCTGGGATTGGCCCATTTACTTCCCGCGTTGACAGTTCCAGGCTTCAGCACAAGGAGGGGAGCCCAGAGCCAGCCTGGCTTGCGGAGTTGAGGACAGGGAACCGAGAGTCTGGGAAAGCAAGGTGGCTCGAGAGTGCAGGATCCAGGACCACGAGGAGGGAGCCATGCAGAGTGAACTCCAGAGGAGTGAGCACGCAGCAGAGCAGGGTCAGTGCAGGCAGGTGAGGAAGGATCTGAAGTTTACAGAGCCAGGAGTGATGGCTATTCCCAGTGGCCCAGCTGGAAAACTCATGACTCATGGGGCACTGGAGGAAGTTGCAGAAAGGTCTTGCTTCTGGATTAGGGAATAATTAGGCTTAGATCGAGCACTATTCCAGATCCACTTAATAAATCATAAAAACAAGACCTGAAAAGAATGTTTCCAAGTAACTTAATGTCAATCTCAAGTTATGCCAAGAAAGCACAAGTATATTTATATAAAGTAGAAAGAAAAAAATCCAATCTTCCTCAAATTATTCCATGAAATAGAAAAGAAGGGAGCTCTTCCAAACAAGTTCTATGAAGCTAGTATCATCCTGGCACCCAAATCAGACAAAGACACATAAAAGAAAGAAAACTTGAGACCAGTATCCTTCATGAACATAGATGAAAAATCCTTAATAAAATACTGGCAAATCACATATGAAACACATTAAAAAGATACTGCACCATAATCAAGTAGGTTTCATCCCAGGGATGCAAGGTTGGTTCAACTTATGGAAATCAATAGATTTAATTCATCACATAAATAGACTTAAAGACAAGAATTCACATGATTATCTCAGTAGATGCAGAAAAAGGATTTGACAAAATATAGCATCCATTCATGTTTAAAACACTAGAAAAAATAGGGATAGAAGGAACATACCTTACCGTTGTAAAAGCTATAACAAACCAAAGGCCAAAATCATTCTCAATGGAGAAAAACTAAAACATTCCCTCTAAAGACAAGAATAAAATAGGGATGCCTACTTCTACCTTTTCTATTCAACATAGTTTTTAAAACTCTAGCCAGAGCAATTAGGCAAAAGAAAGAAATCAAAGGGATACAGAACAGGAAAAGAAGAGCTCAAACTATCTCTGTTTGCCAATGACATGGTTTTATATTTAGGAGAACCAAAAAACTCCACCAGAAGACTTCTACAACTCATAAATGAATTCAGCAAAGTAGCAGGATACAAAATTAACACCCAGTGATCAGTTGCCTCCCTATACTCCAACAACAGATCAGCTGAAAGAGAAGGAGCCTGGGGCCAGGGAACACTTGGGAATCAATCTAACAAAAGAGGCAAAGGACCTCTACAATGAACATTACGGAACCTTAAGGAAATAAATTGAAGAAGACCTCAGAAAATGGAAAGACCGCCCATGTTCGTGGATAGGCAGACTCAATGTGTCAAAACGGCCATACGACCAAAAGACTAGACTACACAGATTCAATGCAATTTTCATCAAAATTCCAATGCTGTTCTTCATAGAAATAGAATATGCAATTGTGAAACTCAGCTGGAAAAATAAGAGGCCCAGAATACCCAAAGCAATCTTTGGTGAGGAAAGTGAAGCAGGAGACATTATAATACAGAATCTTAAATTATGCTACAGAGGTGTTGTAACAGAACCAGCATGGCACTGCACCAAAACAGGCGTGACGACCCGTGGAGTAGAATAGAAGACATAGAAACAAATCCACAAAGATATGATCACCTCATACTAGGCAAGGGCACCCAAAACATGCATTGGAGAAAAGAGAGCCTCTTCCACAAATGGTGCTGGGAAAACGGGAAATCCATATGTAGTAGAATAAAATTTAATCCATATGCAATAGAATAAAATCTCTCACCCTATACAAAACTCAACTAAAAGTGGATAAAAGACCTAGCTATTAGACCAGCAACCCTGCACTTAGTAGAAGAAAATATAAGCCCAATACTCCAAATTATTGGCTGCAGAATGACTTCCTTAACAAGACTCCTCAAGTACAAAAAGTAAAATCAGTAAATAAGTGGGATGGCATCAAATTAAAAAGCTTCCACACAGAAAAGGAAACAATTAAGAGATTGAAGAGAGAGTCTACAGAATGGGAGAAAATCTTTGCTACATGCACCTCAGAGAGAGAGTTAATTTCCAGATTATATAAAGAACTCAAGAATTTAGCACTAAAAAAAAAAAGATAACCCAATCAATAAATGAGCTAAGGAATGGAACAAACACTTCTCAAAGGAAGAAATATTAATGGTCAACAAGTACATGAAAAAATATTCAACATATAACAATTAGAGAAATTCAAGTTAAAACTACACTGAGATTTCATCTCACTCCAGTCAGAATGTCAATTATCAAGAATAAAAGTAACACTAAATGTTGGTGAGGATGTGGTGACAAATGCACATTCATCCATTGCTTGTGGGACTGCAAATTGGGGCAACCACTGTGGAAAGCAGTATGGAGATTCCTCAGAAATGTAGGAATGGAATTTGAACCAGCTATCCCACTCCTTGGTATATATCCAAAGGATTTAAAATCAGCAGATTATAGTGATGCAGGCACATTAATGTTTATTGCAGCTCAGTTCACAATAGCCAAGCTATGGATCCAACCTAGGTGCCCTTCAACAGATGAATGGATAAAGAAAATGTAATATATATGCAGAATGGAATATTACTCAGCCATAAAGAAGAATGACTTCATGACATTTGTAAGTAAATAGATGGATCTGGAAACTGTCATCCAAAGTGAAATACGTCAGTCCCAAAAAGCCAAAGATCAAATGTTTTTATTGATACGTGGAAACTAACCCACAATAAGGGGGGAGAAGGGAAGAAGAGATATTCAGTAGATTACACAAAAGTGAATGAAGGGAAGGGAGGAAAGATAGGAAAAAGAAAGACATGGAATGAATACAAACTAATTTTCATATATGTACTAATATGAGTCCACCATAATGAATCCCAGCACCGTGTACATCTGAAAAATGAGATACTAATTAGAAAAAGATATATTCCGTGCTTATATAATTATATCAAAATGAATTGTAGTGTCCTGTATAAGTAAGAAGAACAAAGAAAAAAATCAACCAACAAAGTAAAATTCACAACATCTGGCATCCAAACACAGATTACCAGATGTGAAAAAGCAGGAAAATGTGATGTATTTTGGGAATTATCTATCCATCCTATCTATCCATCCATCCATCCATCCATCCATCCATCCAAATGGACACAGAACTTACATAGATGGTACATCTAGCCAAAGAGGACATTAAAATGGTTATTTATAATGACTGTATTCCATAGTGACAAATTTGAGGCATAAGTAACCCAAATTAAACTCATAGAGATTAAAAGTACATTGGATTTGATTAATAGGAGATTAGACATTGAAGAAAATCGTAAAGAATTTAAAGGCACAGGAACAAAAACCACCCAAAATGATGCATATGGAGAAACAACGACAATAATGCCAGTGGCCACGTGTCACACATGTGATTGAAAGCCCTGAATGGGGGGAGGGTAGAGGAAAGACGTTTCAAGGAATAATGGCCCTAAGTTTTCCAGTTTTTATGAAAACTATCAACCTCCAAATCCAAGAAGTTCAATGAACAAGAAATATCATGAAGAGCAGAGGAAGGTGTAGGATAATCTGACAGATCAGAACCACTAAAGAGAAGGTGACAAGGGCAGAGAGGAACAAAGGTCAGGTGACAGCCGACTTCTTACCAGAGACAGTGCAAACAGAAGGACGGTGGAGCAGCATCGTCCAGGTGCTGAGGGACACTCTCGCCCCAGCACTCCTCACCCACGAGGGTCCTTTCCAACTCGGAGGGGTAGTGAAGTCAGCTAACTGACGCTGTAAGAAATTGTGGAGAAAGTCCTTCGAGCAAAACAGAAATGACACCAGATTGAAACGTGGACGGACCTGAAGGAATGGGGAGCATCCACGTGGTGAGGGACGGGTCAGCACAGAAGGCCTTTTCTTCCGTCAGCCTCTGTTCAAGACAAATGGCTGTGTGCACAGAGACCATGACCACATTAGGTTTTATGAGGATGCATGGATTAAACGTATGGAAATGTAGCCTAGATCCTGGATTGGGAGGAATGGAAATTAAGTCATTATGTGTGAAGTGGCATCTCCCCAGATGGTGACCACTTGGAGGGATAATACAGTCAGTGATAATACAGGGTAAGGCTCTGCTGGCCCCTGGTTTCAGGGCTCATGGCCTCGGGAGCTGAGGAAGGACGGATCTCCATTGTATTAGCCACCATGTCGATGGGGTAGGTTCGCATTCCTCAGAGACTGAAGTGCACAGGGCACGTTCCAAAAGCAGCAGCAAGCCCCGGGTGACGTTTGAATCGTGGCCTTGCCCTTGCCTGTCAGCTCAGCCAGGGCCATGGACAAGCATTCGCCAAGGAAGGGCAGAGATGACCTGCACAGCCTGCGTCCTGCTGGCCTCTTGCTTCTGCTCTTGCCCAGGCTTTGCCCTCCTTGCTCTCTCTGCCCAGTGCTCCCTGTCTGGGGTCCTGATGGGTTTAGGACCGACAGTGGCCATTGCCATCTGTGGGCTGAGATAGGACTGATGTCCACTCCTTCGGATGGGTTCAGTTCCTGGGAGGACCAGTGTAGAGCCCCAGGGGTCCTCCAGAACCATGTTCCTGCCTGGAGACCCTGGAGATGACCAGCAGAGGGCTGCATCACCGTCACCCAAAGGAGCTCCAACGCAGGCCAAGAGAGCACAGCCCACTGGTCCCAGCAGGGACAGAGGTCCCAGTGCCCTCCTCTGCCCAGCTTCTGCAATCAGCACCTGCCTCTCGGGTGGACCTGTCCAGGGGATGACGTGGCTCGCCGTCTGCAGCCAGGATCAGAGGCATCTGTCGGGCAGTGTGTCGGGGAGCCCTGTGCTTGTCCCTTGTTCATACAGCGCAGGGTCTAGCCCATGCTCTGTGAGGCCCAGGTGACAAACATCCTGGCTCTGGGGCTTCTCTCCTGTCCCTGCAGCTCTGCCACTGCGGGGTGGAAGCAGCCCCAGGCCCCGGGGAGGGAGAGGGTGTGGCTGTGTGCCAATAAAACTTTATTTACAAAGCCAGACGTTGGGCCGTGTCTGGACCTTGGACTGCAGTTTGCTGACTTCTGAGGTTAGAGGGACTTGGGGAGAAGCTGGGCCATCTTGTGGGTTTGGAGTGGTCTGAATTATGAGGTTGGGCCACAGGGCCGAGTCCCCGTAAACAGCTAGTCGACATGGCATGGGGTCTTCTTTATGAACGTGTCTTCCAGAGGGACTGCTGGCAGTGGCCAGACCCTTCTTACAGGATGAGGAAGCCCTGGAGGTGCCCGGAACCGGGACTTCCTCTGCTCCCAGCACTGACGTGTCTCTGTCCCCGAAGCCCGACAACCAGTGGTTCCTGGAAGTGAAACCAAACAAAGCTTCTGCAGAGGAATTTCTGATCCCGCTTTTTTCCAAAGCCTGACAGGGCAGGGAGAAGCCCAGCGACGCTGGCCCGGGCCCTGGCGGGGCTGCGCTGGGCTGATTCAGACGTGTCCAGACACGATGCCTGGGCCTGGGAAACCTGACACTCTGCGTTAGTGTGAACACAGGAAACCTAAATGTCCCCCAACTCTGTTTTTGTTCTCATTGTGAGTATCGTCACTAACGGTGGTGGCCACATATGAAGTCACTTTTCTGAGGCAGGAACCAAGCAAAGGCCTTTAATGCTTCTCAAAGCTTGGCCAGAACAGAGACGTGGGAGGTGGAACTGACCCCTGTGCACAGAGGACAGAGGCCCAGCAGATGAGGTGGCCATGCTCCACCCAACTGCTGTTGAAGTCACAGGCTGGGGGCGACCTCCCGCTGCAGACCCCGCGCCTTCCGCTGAGCAGACTTCCTGTGGCGCCACGGGAGCCCTGGTGCGGCAGTCCCCGGAGCCCTTGGCCAGCATCTCCCCTGGGGGA
Organism: Marmota marmota marmota; assembly: GCF_001458135.2. NCBI lineage: Eukaryota > Metazoa > Chordata > Mammalia > Rodentia > Sciuridae > Marmota > Marmota marmota. The sequence goes on along the minus strand of NW_025999900.1, from coordinate 64,919,999 downwards.
GGGCCAGCTCCAGGCTTCCCCTCCCTCCTTCCAGGTCCCTCTCAAGCCCAACAGAAGGAAGCGTGGGTCAGAGTGCAGGGTGGGAGGCTTCCTCGTCCTGGCTCCTGGTCATTCAGAGATTCCTGGGCTCCTTCTGGAGTGGTGGACATGTGTGGGGCCTCAGGACAGTGCTCTGAGGTGGCCTGGGGTGACGCACCTCACGGACTCAGGTCTCAACCCGAGGAGCGCGTGTCTCCCCTGCTGGGCACTTGCTCCCTGCCCTAGATGGGCCTCCCCTCTCTGGGCCTCTCATTCCTCCTGTGCTCACTGGGGGCATCTGTGCTTGCCTCCCTTGGCACTGCCCAGGCTTCTCTTCCTGGTGTCCCTGGTACCCAGCCTGGTGGCTGATGCACAGGAGGCTCTCAGCGAGGGTTTGGCAAATGGATGAACAGATGACCACATTTATCAGAGTGGTCACGTGACATTACTCAATGCCATTATTGCAACAACCCTGAAGTGGGCACAGTGTTGTGATCCTCATTCTCCTGTTACACAAGAGGAAACGGGACCCTTCGACAGGCTGGCGCAGGATCCCACGGTGAGTGGCAGAGTGAGTGGTGGTGGCCTTTGCTGTGCCGCACCCTGGGCACCCGTGCGTTTCCTGAGCACCTCTCTGGTCCTGTGATAAGCAGTGGCAGACGCCATTTCTTTAATCTGCATGGCATCGTAGGAGCTCGGTCCGCTCTTATTCCCATTTTATGGATGAAGAAACCAAGGCCCTGGGAAGCTAAATACTTTGCCTAGGGAGGATTTACTCCTTGGCGTTAATGAGGATAGAGCACAGAGCCCGCACACTGTGCCCCCGACCCCTGTCCTGCCGGTGTCTCCCGAGGGAGACCTCGGACCTTTGCCACTGTCAGGCCCAGAGGCACTGGGAGGGGTCTCCCCAGGGGGCAGCATTCTAGGTGGACCTTCAAGTGAGTCCAGGTGCCTCCTTCCCTGAGTCCCCAGTTGCCTGGTTCTTGCTTCAGAAAGCTGACAGCTTTGGAAGAGGCACCAAAGAGGGCAGGGAAGGACGAGAGCACAGCCACGGTCCTTCCAGTCCCCTTAAAGGCCCATGAGCAAAGGAACCTCAAGTGGTGGTGGAGGGTGGATTGAAATGGAAAAATTGCTGACCTCGGAGCAGGGGTCCTGGCTTCAGACCCATCCTGACCAGTTTTGTGGTCTTGGGCTCATTACCTCTTTGAGGCTCTCTTTACTGATTTGAAAATCAAGAATACAAATACAGTGGTCCCCCCTTATCCGTGGTCTGGCCTTCTGCAATCTCAGTTGCCCATGGTCAACTACAGCCTGAAAATATTAAATGGAAAATTCAGGAAGTGAACAACTCATAAGTTTTTAATTGCCGACTATTCTGAATAGCGTGATGAGATCTCACGCCACCTCCCCCCACCCCGTTCTACCCAGGATGTGAAGTGAATCCCCTCTGTCCACTGTGTCCACACTGTACACGCTACCCACACGTCCATGGTCGTCTGGGTTAACAGACTTGCCGCTGTGTGGGGAGGACAAGTGCAGCCTCACATGTTCTCCAGGCATATGATTCCCTCAGCTTTATTTCATTATGAGTTATTGTCGTTCATCTCTTACTGTACCCACTGCATAAATTAAACTGTTCCAGACTTTTGTGATCATAGGAACATGTCCTCGGGGTGTGGTGGTGTCCTATGCTCAGGGATCTGATGGGGGTTTTGGAACGTACCCGCCTTCGATAAGCACATGGACTAGGGGTCCTCTGTGATGAACTGCTACCTCCAGGCTGGGGCACGGTGCTCTGGGGATGCGTGGCCCACTCACTTGGACTTACTGGTGAGTATAGCTGGTTCCCATCTCTGGGGGGCCACCATGCACCACCCACCCTCTGCTTCCTACCGCCTGGGAGGTGGGCACAAGCACCTCCGTTTTACATGTAGGAGAACAGAGATTTCCAACACTGCAGGGGTGTGCAGCAGGCCACGCAGCTCTGAAGGGCGGCCTTGATCCAAGGGCCAGCCATGCCTGCCCTGCCCTGCCACACCACTGCCCCTCGCAGCGCAGCTGGTCCAGCGGCCCGTCGTGTTTGCCAACTCTGAATATGACTTGAAAAGATTCACTGGACCTGTTAGGAGTTTTCATCAGCTGCGGAGTTTTTTTTTTTTTTTTTCCTTTCTGGGTTGTTGTTATTTTGCATCAGAAAAAAAAAATGAAAAGAATTTAATTCATCATTAAGCCCTAGGGACGAGGAATGCAGGAAGGAGCCCACGGCCAAGGAATAGCACGAAACCGCCAGGAGACGCCTGACAGGGTCCACGGGCTGGGATGTGCCAGTCTTTGTTGGCAGCTGTGCTGTGGGGGAGTCTGCTGGGTGCTGTGTGTGGACCTTCTGGGCTGCACACAGGTTCTGGGCCAGGCAGATACTTTGCAAGCGCTCCCAGGAGAGGCTTGTCGTGAGGAAGGTTGGATGTGCCCAGCCCTGGGTTGGGGTGCTGTGGTCTGAATGTTTGATTTCTCTGAAATCTGGGTTGAAACCGAGTCCCCCCAGTGCAAGAGTCCTAGAAGGCGGAGACTTTAGAAGGTGAGTAGCTTCTAGGGTTCCACCCTAATTATGGTCTTTAGCTCCTTCCACCTTGTTGCGGGCAGCAGAAAGGCACCATCTTGGAACAGACAGCAGCCCTCCGTGGACACTGACTCTGCGGGAGCCTCCGTGTTGGACTTCCCACCCTCCAGAACTGTAAGCAATGCACTGCCCAGCCCTGGGCATCGTATCGTAGCAGCCGGGATGCACTGAGACAGGCAACCCCTGTGTTTGCATGACCAGTTTCTGGCTCTAATTGGATTAGTGTGTGGCCATGAAAGGCCCAGGAGCAAGGTAGGCAGAATGGTGGTGTGGGTGGGATTCTGGGGCAGGCGTTGAGGCCTGGACGCCAGGCCTGGCCATTCAGACCCAAGTGGCCTCTGCTGCCAACTCCAGCCTTTAGGAGCAGAGGTGAGCTCCCACAGTGACCGGAGTCCCCACTTTCTTGTCTATGGGTAACATGCACCAGGGCTTGTGGAGAAGTCGAGGGGGCCCAGTTCATGCCAGATGTGCACTCACGGCGTGGCTCCCGGGGCCTTCAGGGCATGGGTTTAGCTTACTAGGGAAGGAAGAGGTGGGATGAGTCCCCCACCCCATCTAGGCTGGGATTCCAAGTCCTGTTCATGTTCATGTTATTAGTTGTTGGACGGAGGGTGCAGGAAGGGGAGAGTTAGTACGTCAGTGTGTCCTCAACGCCCCCCAACGTCTCTGCCTCTGGGAAACCTGCTCAGACAGCTGCCGGTCCCTGTTCCTGGGCTTCCTTCCGCTTTGCTGACATTCCCCTGCCTGCCCTGGGCCCTGCTTGCTGGTTTGGGTACAGAAGATCCCTGAGGCTGACCCCGCAGTGCCCAGAACGGTGTCTGAGCTCCCGGTTGTACCAAGAGTCCAGGGTAATTGCTGGATAAAGAGCAACCTACATGCGGCTCAGGCAGTGGAGAGGAAAGTGCCCAGTGCCCACGTGCCCAGCAGGAGCACCATGCTCCTGAGCAGTGTTAGAGAAACGCCCAGGGCAGAGCGTGGTGCCAGGGTTCAGCTGTAGCCCTGGGCCCCTCGCTCCAGAGGTGGACGTACATCAGTCTGGGACTGTCTGGCTGTGGCCACGGCCCTCTGTTGCACATGGCTGTTTATTGCATGTGCTCAAGAATGGGCTAGGAAGAGGGAGGCCAGGGCTGGCCTGCGGTGGGAGGCTGGACGTGGTCTGCAGCACGGGGAGCAGGTGTCTCAGGCTCCCCACCTCCTCCCCCTCCACACTCCCCTTCCCACCTTGCAGTCTCTGTGACGTCCCCGCCTCCCCCAGCAGTCACCCTGGGCTCCCGCTCGTGGGCTCCCCAGAGCCCCACGGGCTCTTCTTGGCCCCTTCCGTGTAGCCAAGGCAGCTGGGCAGCTGGGTCCTAGTCTCTTCTGCCAGCTCCCACCCCTCCCTCCTCAGAGATGTGCCTTGGAGGACGAGGGGGAGTTGGCCAAGCAGAGGGGACAGGGTGGGAGTGCGAGGCAGAGAGGGTGGCAACACGAGGCCACAGAGGTGGATAGAGAAGCGTGTCCTCTGTCCCCTGATGCTCACACCCAGGAGCCAAGTGAAATCAGGTCTACCATAGTCCCAAGGTGGGGTCCAAGACAAGGAATGCCCGGAAGAAATCCTAGCCCCCTGGAGACGTTAAAGTCTTTATTTGAGAAAGTTTTGGCCAGTGTCACGGATGAGTGAGTCACAGCTGTGTGACATTATTAGGAGGGAAATGTACATACAGGATTCCACAGTGATCCTGTGCAGGGGAAAGCCAGTGACTGCCCTGCCCAGCCCACTTGCCCTGGACCCTCCTGAGCAGCTACTCCTGTGGCCGTAATGACATGGTTGATTTGCCACCTGCCCGCCTGGCACTCGATAGCACAGGAGATGGGACTGGGGCTCAACAGCTCCGTTCCCTCCGTCTTCATCTGTTACTGTTCCTCTTCCTTTCTGGAAACAGTCTCACTGGATGCCCAGTAGTTACATGGACCCGCGGGTGACCTGTGCAGGTTGGGTGGTCCTGAGTCGGGGTCACCAGCATTCTCTCCATTGATGGCTTCTTGGTAGTGGAACAGGTAAGAGCTGCTCTCCTCGCTCTTTTAGATACATGTCTGTGTTACTGCCAACGCCACGTATTGGTGGACAAGGGTAATCTCCCGGCCTGAGGTGGTTTTCCTGTGGTGAAAAGTGGGCAGCACGAGAGCTGCCCGTGAACCACTGGTGGGTGTCCTTGGGGCGGACGGCGTTCACTTCACCACCGTCCACTCGCAAGGCCCCATCTTCCCAAGCCGAGGCTGCCCGGTCCCTGCTGGGGGTTGACTCAGCCTTGGGCTCTGCCCCCAGCTCCGTGAAGTGCCATCTACTCACCTCTGACCTTAACTACTAGGAGGAGCTGGTGCGGGAGGAATGGCCCAGGGTTTGTCCTTCCCTGACCTGCTCCCAACTTAGGTCAGGAGCCTGCATGTCCCACCAGGCAACACACAGCCACTTGCGTGTGCCCACGTCACAGCAGCCGAGTTGAAGTTCTAGGTCCAAAAAGCCTCTGCATTTCCCTGATCCTGTTATGTCCACCAGAAGAGGCGCTGGGGCTTCCGAGCCGTGCCCTTCGAGAACCCCCATGGCACTGGCCACACATGACTCGCTGGGACACGAGTCCTCCCCATGAGCCTCTGTCCCACAGGCTGCTGGCAACATAAGTGTCCATTGCTCCCAAGGAGGACAGTCCCGATGGGAAGGGCCGGAGGAGACCCTCTGCCGAAGCCTGGGCCGTGACCCAGATGCTGCCCGTCAGGAGGGACCCGGGACCCCGTGCTCTGGCAGCCAGGCCTGCTTTTGCAGGACTCTCCTATTTACTCCTCTTACCACTTCTCAGGAAAAGGTTTCCCCAGAGCCATTTGGGGACAGCTGGCCCTGGGCTCCCCTGAGGTGGGTAGAGCCTGGAGGCCGCCTTCTGCTTTGAGAAGCCAGATTCCTGGCCAGACATGAAAGGAGGACCATCACAGCCCTGTTCTCCAGGCAGCTTATCCCGATTAAGTGGGAGTCAAGAAAAAATCCCCGTCTTCTCTCCTCTCTCTCAGCCACCTCGCCCTGACAAGGTCTGATGACACCCTGGGGAGGCTTCCGGGTACATCCAGTTTGCACCAGGTGGCCCCAAACCCCAGGCATGGAGGGCTCCCCACTATGGCGGAATAGCAGGTGCACAGAAAGGCAGCCGTGCCTGCCTGAGGTGGCACAGCCAGGGAGCGAGGGAGCTCGACTGGAGTCACATCTGCCCAGGGCAGCACCTAGGCCGCTTCCTCCTGCTGTTTCTCTCCCGTGGGCCCAAGGGGCCAGGCTCTTCCTGAACATGGTGTTCTCTAGTCACACCGGACGGGGTTGTGTAATCCTGGTACTGTGTGGTGAGTGGACACGAGGGTGTGGGCTTTGGCAAGGGTCAGGCCAGGTTATGCGGAGGCCCGTGCGCCACATCCGATGGGATCCTGTGCCAGCAGCAGCCCCCTCGCCCCCGTGGGAATTGGAGCGAGAGGCACCCGTTAGGAAGCCAAGGCCTGGGCTGATTCATGGCGGGCAGCATCCCTGGGAGTCCCACTGACAGCCTCCGAAAGGCCTGCTCACAGCACGGCAGGCTCTCAGGCTGGCCAGTGCTTGCTGGGCACGTCCACACCTATCCTGAGCCCTTCCGCTGTTTTCACAGGGACCGAGGGACAGTCGATTCATGCCACCTCCCCTTCCTCTTCTGTGGCGTCATGGCAAAAGCATCTGGAAGGGACAGAAGGAGGTGCAGATGAGTGACGTGCTCCGACACACGTCCCTAGCCACGCTTGCTCAGGTCCCAAGGGTCAGGCTGAGAGCCCCAGGCCTGCGTTAGGGGCGTGGCAGTGACATTCCTGTGACTTTCCAAACCTGTCTTAGGAATGAACTCTGGAGCGGCGCGGCCTGGGGAGTGAGGCCACTGAGGCCAACTTCAAAACATGACCAGGGAGCAAGGAGATCCGGCTGCAGTCCAGCCACGGCTGCCCGGCCTTCCCACGGTGGAGCGATGACTCGGCGATGAAGGAACTGCGTGCCGCGACCAGGAGCCTTGACCTGAACACACGGACCAGGAAGGCCAGGCTCCCTTTGGCCTGGAGCCGGTCTGGATGCTGGATGGCTGGCCTGGAGACTGCTGTGTGGCCGTGGAGCCGGGCATTCCCCTTGCAGTCGTGCCTGCGGGGACCTCGTTGTGTCCTTTGCCGGCTCTTGCTAAGCCGTGTGCTGGGATGGCACGCCTGGTAGATGTGGACATGGCTCCAGGGCGCTGAGACCTGATGCCAGAGGCCAGGCTGGGCATGGCTGAGGGGCAGGTGGGTGCACTCTGCTGGGGGAAGCAGGGGAGGTGACCCTTCCAGGGGGTCAGCAAAGCTGCCCCAGTGAAGGGTGAGGGCACAGTGACGGCAGAGGCTGAGGGGGGCTGGGGCAGGAGGAGCTGCGTGCTGTCCGCGTGAGGTGGCCCTGAAACAGGGAGTGTGGGGACTGGCGAGGTGGCCAGGGGCCACGGCACAGGCTGCTCTTGAGAACTCCAGGTCCTGTCCTCGAGGCTACAGAGCAGCCTTTGGGTTTTAAGAAGAGAAAATGCTACAATTTACTTGATTGGATGCCTGTGTTCCTTCAATACTGCCCAGCCACTCTGCTTCTGGCCCTGGGCCAGGTGACACTCTCGGTGACGTTAAAGATGTGTTTGAAGCTGGGCACAGTGGTGCAGGCCTCTAATCCCAGCAGCAGGAGAATCACGAGTTCAAAGCCAGCCTCAGCAACTTAGTGAGGTGCAAGCAACTGAGATAAAATATTTAAAAATTGGCTGGGGATGCAGCCCAGTGGTTAAGTGACCCTGGGTTTAATCCCTGATACAAAAAAAAAAGACGTGTTTGAGAAAGACTTGGGGCCCTGGCAGCGGGGGGGAGGGGGGAGGCCTGTGGAATGGGGAGACCGGAGGCTTGTCAGTCATCCTGGTGAGAAGCTGGGCAGTGGGAATGGGCAGGTCTGTTGGAGGCCGTGGGGGGCAGGAGGGGGCAGGTGTGGACACCACTGCAGCTGGATGAGGCAGGGGCTGGCGGACAGCTGAGGTCCTGTTGACCAGGCTGGTGGAGTTCTGAGTTCATGTCCAGACTCTGCCTCTTGTGATGGGGACACTTTGGGTAAGTTCCTGAGCCTTAGGGTCCTGTGAGCCGGGGTGGGGGTGGACCAAGGTGAAATGAGCTTTCGGTGAGTCTGTTCTGTACCTGGAATCAGGCCCCTGGGGCAGGGTGAGGGGCTCTTAGAACCATGGCGGGGGCAACCTAGGGACAGGGCTGCATGCTGGGAGCCTGCGGCAGGACTGGGGCTGTTAGCCCAAAGGCAGAGCTGCCTGCTTGGAAGTCCGTGCAGAGAGTGGGATTCGGGGGGCAGTCACAGGTCAGCCCAGGGACTCTGACACCGTGTGCAGCCCAGGAGTGGGGAACCTTGTCCTTGTGAAGGGGAGCGGTGGCAAATCTGAGGTGCCGGGGAAAGCATGAAAGAGCCAGGAGTGAACCAGAAGGGGCCGTGATGCAGCACTGGGTCACCCTCGGCAGAGGGGAGGGACTCACCCTGGGCCCCGATCCAGTCATGACATTGACGTCCTCATGGGTACCCTGGAGGCCAGCAGAAGGTGGCCCCGTCCCCAGGGAGGGAGTGGGCACAAGGCAAGAAGGACATGTGGCCTGGGTGGTCCAGAAGCCGCGAGGCCACAGCTGGTCTCACTGGCCCATTTCACAGAGGTGGAGAAGGAGCCCAGGATTCTCTCAGCCCCGCGCTTCAGGCTTGGTTACTGGACTTCTCACCTTGGCATCTGATGGGACACGGCTTCCAGCAGTGTCATCATTCATACGGATGTGGGAACACCGAGCCCCTGATTGCTCAAGATGTGCCAAGCTCTCCCAGGCCTGCTTTGAAGATAGCAGTGGGACAGCCTTCTCCCATGGCCTCCCCCGTCTGCCATTTCATTTCCCTGTAGTCCACTGAGATCTGAAACATTGGAAAATTCCAGAAATAAACAACTCTCGGATTTTAAATTGCATGCCAGTCTTTTTTATTTTACACATGACAGTACAATGATCTCGACAATTTTGCATGCCAGTTTCAGATATTGTAATGAGACTTGACTGAACAGGAATCCTCCCTTTGTCCCATGTGTCCCTGCTGTATACACTGCCCTCACGTTAGTCCCTTAGTGGCCATCTCTTTTTATCAGATTTACTGTGGGAGTATCTCAATACTTATTTGAGTATCTCTCATTTTACTTAATAATGGCTCTAACATGCAAGAGGAGTGATGTTGGCAGTTTTATTATGATATGGAGTTATGATTTTCTATGTTATTATTAGTTATTATTGATGATCTCTTACTCTGCATAGGTTGTAAAGAAACTTTATCATAGGTATTTATGTATAGGAAAAATAGTATCTATGGGTTTCAGTATGAGCTGTGGTTGCAGGCATCCCCAGGGATCTTGGGGTATATCCTGATAGATGAGGGAGACAGCTCTCTGTGGCTAGACATGGGATCAGAACCAGCCTTCCTTCCTACTAGAGGAAACTGCACCTCCACTTTGCACAGAATGACACTTGACTGTGAACGCAGCAACAGTCAGGTTGGCTGACTCCATCCTCCTCTGGGGCATGATTTATTTCATTTCTTCTCCAGGCTCTAGTTTCATGGCAATAGAGTGTGTTTGTATCTACTACCTTGAGCTTTTCCAAGTCTCCAAGCAGGAGATATTTTGACCCACGTGAGCCCAGGCCACAAACGTGTGGCTCGGGGGTCCGGGAACTTGGGTTGTGCTCACAGCTGCTCCACATGCAGGGCTGCAGCCTACAGACACTTCTTTCCCCATCAGCTCCCATGCGACCCAGCCGTGAAGCCCAGCCAACTCTTCCCCAGGCCTCCGAGTGCCTTTCTGACCTTAATCCACCTCTTTGGTAAGATTTATTAATTACCGTACTTGAGACCGCTTTGTGCCAAGAAGTTCAAAGCATCTTCCAACCTTAACCCATTAATCCCATTAGCATCCCAGGGAGAGCGGAAGGCACCAGTGTGTCCCGTGATCCCCTCTGCCCGCTGCTGGGCTCCTGGGGAGGGGCAGGGGCGAGGAGCAGAGGGGGCTCAGCCTGGACATCCTCGGTGAGTCAACGCAGCCTTGGAAAAGGAGCTGAGTTTCCCAGCTTGGGCCAGGGCCGGGCCGCCAGGGTAGGCTCCTTTCTTACAAAACAGCCATTGTCCTGTCCTGTGGTTGCGCCTGTGTCCGCGTAGGCAGATGTCAATATCTGAGCGCCATTAGCACCAGTGAGCTCTGGAGAGGAGCTCTGTCTTCAGGGCGGAGAGCAGGGCCTTCTCCCTTCTCTGAGTTCCTCTTCCCCCGCTGCCCCAGGGTTTGGCCTTGGAACGGAGGCTGCATCCGTCACCTGTTTGGGGAGCGCCACAGCTGTGCGGTCCCCAAGGGGGCTACCTACCAGGGCAGGGCTGCTCCCCGGGTGCCTGGGAGGGACCACCACCCAAGGCAGCAGGACAGGGAAGAAACACGATGTTCCTTCCTGGCCTCTGTTGCCCTCGCCCTCACCCTCAGGATCCTACATTGTTTTTAATTTTCAGCCTAATTTTAGTCCAAGAACTTGGTGAAGCTGGAGATGCCTCTTAAACTTTCTTTCTTTTCTTTTTTTTTTTGTAAACAAATGCACTTTTTCTGGCCAGATGTTTCGTTTTGTCTGGGTCTTACAGGGCTGCGCCATTGAGCTGTCCGGCTGAAGCTGAATAAATCTTTGTTTTACGGCTTCTTTGGTCCTTTACAACCAAGGGCCTCAGGAAGAAACTGGAGCTTGTCACCCGCCTGGTGTCGGCCTCAAATGACCTCACCATGACCGCTGGCTGAAACACCCTGGAGATATTGATGTGGCCAACCTGAAAGCATAGTAGCAAAGCCACAGAGCCTAATATTGGGACGTTGATCATGCCTGGGATGGGACAACTAGGCATAGCGTGTCCTAGGGGGATGCCACCAAGAACCAAGGGTGCTGCTTGTCACTTACTGGTGCATCTCCCATGTTGGGTGTGCCCGGCAGCCAGCACCCCGTTTCCACTCTGCGGCCCACGTGGAAGCATGAGCACTGGGGGCCCCAGAACGCCCCCCAGGGTCGGCCGATGGTCCCGTGGAAGGCTGTTGGAGTGAGGACGCTGGGGAGACGGGCTAGAGCGGCCTGGTGGGAGGCGGCCTGGGTCCAGACACTCTCACTTGTGCCAGGACCCTGGCGGGAGGACAGCTTGTAAACTGTGGAGCGCTGCAGCTGCTGCCAACTGCGGAGAGCTCCAGGGGCTGCAGGGAGCCGGGAGGAATCCAGCCGAGCCTTGGACAGGCTTTCACGTCCCGAGAGGGAAACAGTGATTGCTCAGTTTTGCAAGTTGGGTCCTCGACTCCTTGTGCCCCACCAGAGAGCAGGCCTGGCTTCGCTGTGCAGCCCAGCCCGGGGACCTCAGGACCTTCCGCACGCTGCGCCGTCTCGGGCCCTTTCTCCCTGGAAAGGCACTGTTGCCTCCGACCCCCTTTTCACATGCACAGTGCCGTCACCTCCCCGGCCACCCAGCCCCGGTCAGCCTGGCCAACCTTCCTTTCCTCCACGTCGGATCAGTCGTCAGGTGGGTCGGCTCTGCCTCTGTGGCATGGGTCATCATCCCTCTTCAAGCCGGTCTCTGTCAGTAGCCTTCCGATGGGCCCTTCTGGCTTCTGGTCTCTGAACTTCGTCTGTCTGCCTGTCCCGGGGGCTGAGCTCTGTTGCTAAACTCATCCCTGGACATGGCACCTGCCTTCCTCCTGGCTTCTCCTCCCCGATCTCTGGCCACTTGGCTCAAGGCCCGAATGGCCTTCCTGAGCTCCGCCACATGTGCCGTGTTCCGGCCACGCTGAGCGGAGGGTCTTGCTGTCCCCAGGGGTTTCTCTGTGTGTCCTGTTTCTTCCACCTGCCTGCAGCCCCTCCTCCACCCAGCTCAACGACGAGAGGTGCAGGTGCTGGACCGGCTGGCCCTGTGGAGGAGACTGCTAGGGATCCAACTTAGCTCTGAGACAAAAGGCACCTGGAACCTCAGAGACACCAGGGGAGGCATTTAGACGTGCCTCTCAGTGGGACTCCTGGGCTCGAGGGGCCTTAAGGCACGACATTGTGTCTGACTGTTGGACACCTGACCTCATCCAGGGCCTCAGGCCCTGGGACAGAGAGGTGTGGTGAGATGCAGGGACAAAGGGCTGTCGGGCAGCATCCAGGAAACACGGCTCAGCAGGAGACGGGCCTGGGGTGTGAGGGGCCACGTCTCCGGAGCTCCTCCCCTCAGAAAGTGGAGTCGTTTCCCACCCTTGAATCTGGGTGAGCCTGCGACTTGCTGTGGCCAGTGGCATGTAGTAGCAGGGAGGCTGTGTACATCATGAGTCCTGGCCGCCAGAGGAGACCTGGCCACCTCTTGTGCTTTCTGTGCTGGTGGCCATCCTCATGGGGACAAGAGACCGTGTGGGGCTCAGGCCAGGCCTCCCTACTGAGGATCCCCATGCGGGAGGCCCTGGGAGACCATCCAGCTGCCTGTGGACGCAGCATCTTGAGCTGCAGGTCAGTGGCCTTTGCAGGAAAGGGCGCGCGCCTCACCTGTGACCAGCCCACAGCCCCGCAGTCTGAGCCAGAGGAGGCCACCCTCCTCAGCACTCTGGGGATCCTGCTCATTGACTGACACCAAGACCTGGAATCAGCAGCTCAGTCATGACACCGACTGTAGCATCTCCCTGGAGCCGCGGAGACTGGGCCTCTGCTCCCCTTCCTCTGTCCTTCCCTCCTCCTCCTTTTTGGTGGTAAAGCACAAGTAACAGGAATTGGCCATTTCAGCTGTTTAAAATGGACACAGCACAGTAGGCATTAGGGACAGTCATGATGTTGCACGGCCGTCATCACTATCTAGTTCCAGAACTTCCCACGGTCCTGAAGAAACCTGTGCCCCCTCGGCAGGCGCTCTCCTTATTCCCTCTTCTGTCCAGCCCCCACTGACCCCCTCTGGCGCCAGGTGCATCTCCTGCAGACATTTCCTACCGGGGATCCTGAAGCACTTGTCCTTCTGTGCCTGCTCTCTTTCTCTCACCCCGTATTCTCAGGCGCCCTCTTGTAGGAAGGGTCACTGTGCCCTGGCAGTCCTCGATGAGCCCCACATTGCTCTTACCTGCATTTGGCAGATGAGGGACCTCAGACACAAGGAAGTGGGATATTTGGTGTCATCAGACAACTGACAAAAATGGCTCAAAGATTCCAGTCAGGAGGGTTCCGTTCCGGTGGCAGGGCCGTCCTGCTGGGAGGTCTCTGGGTAGTGGAGGACCTGGGTAGTGATGCACTCTCATGCTCAGCTCACTCTGCACAGGGAAGCCATGATCACACCTGAACAGTCCACTACACACATGCAGCACACAGTTGTATTACTTTAAGATAGTTATTTTTTCTGATTATGAAAATAATGTATACTCTCTTAATTGTTTTTTCTGTTGCTACAACAACATACTTGAGACCAGGTTGTTTAAATGAAATGTATTTGGAAATGTATTTGGCTCACTGTTCTGGAGACCAGGAAGTCCAGGAGCATGGTGCCAGCATCTGGTGGGGACCTTCTTGCTGTGTCATGGTGTAGCAGAGGGCGTCCCACAGTGAGACAGCAGTTGTGTGTCAGCTCAGGTCAGACAGCTCTCCCCCTTCTCGCAAAGCCAGTAGACCCATCATGGGGTCTCACCCTGATGACCTTTTCTCGTCCCCGAGGCCCCACCTCCAAACACACAACACACAACTTTAGGGATTAAAGTTTCCAACCCAGGAAATTTAAGGGACACATTTAAACCCTAGCACCCCGTTAAAAGAATCCAGACACATCAAATGTAAAAAAGTAAAATGAGATTTACTGATAAAAATAATAACAAATGAAAAAAAAAGACACAGAAATGGAATTGGGAAATGAAAGAAATGAAGAAAATGTAAGAGAAAAGTTTGTAACATCATTGTGACATGGTGACACGGAGGAGGTGTCAAGGAGATGTGGGAGCACCGTTCGGCAAGAACATCCACAGGGCCACTTTGATGAAGATGCATCAAAAATTCTGTGGCCTCGAAACAGCCTGGGAGCTCCACACCAGGAAAACAGCACCGCACGGGCTTTTCTGGGACCCGGCACCTTGGTCAAAGCTTTCTTTCACCGGTCACACTCTGAAAGCTCCCCGGGGGCACTCCGAGTAGACGTTTCCTGTTTCATTCCGTGACGACGATGAGATTCTGCAGTAAGACGTCTTCCTCTCTCTGTCCTGGGGGATGATCCGCATCCAGTGACCCGGCTCTCCAGCCCCGTGCTGCCCTGCAGCATGAAGTGTCCTCTCTGGATTGGCCAGTCGCCCCGGCGGCCCCTGCCTACCTGCTAGACCTCACCACATGCCAGAAGTCAGAAAGGCTCCGCGACCTTGTTGCGCTCACCTGGGAGTCAGTGTCTCCCAGGGACTGTGCTGCCGCCAGAGGATTGGAGTCGATTCTCCTCTTGAGGCCCATGAAATGCCTTCCCTGACCACCCGCCCTCTGATTGCTGAGGATTTCTTTAAACTTGTCTTCAGCCCACACTTGATTGAGATGGGCTTACGAGGTCCAGGCACGGACGTTAACAAGGTGGGGCCGGGGGAGGAAGGCCACCGTGAGGGCTGAGGAGCAGCAGGGCAGCCAGTCCCCAGCCACCAGCACCCAGCGCAGAGGGCAGGGCCACGGCGCTTCCTCCTGTGTCCCTCCTCAGGCACTGAGGTCTCTCCTCTAAGCACTGAGTGGGAAGGCTGAGCTGGACTCTGGCCAGCCAGGACATGGTTCCAGGGACTCAGAGCAGGCTTGGCAGGCCACACCAGGTTGTAGAGGTGGGCTCCCTACTCTCTTGCTCCACACCTCGGACATAGCCAGGGCTGTCTGCACAGGCAGTGCCCAGAGAATCAGAGAACGTGGTGGTGGGGAGAGAGGAGGGAGGGGCCCTTCACCTGGGGACGGCAGGAGGTACAGAAAGAAGTCCTAGGGAAAGCCCCAGGGAGCATCCTTCAAATGTGGGACCTTTCTGATTTCTTCAGAAATGGTTTCTTTCATCTATATTTCCCTTTTTCCTTTTCATCAAAAAAATTGTCATGAGGCAGATGGAATTTATGATCCAACATAAGAATTTTTAAAAATAGAATAATTGCTTCTATAAAACAAGAGCTTAAAGCAGGGGTGAGCCTTAGGAGAAACCTAGCAAGCAGGGGAGGATCGCAGGAGCTTGCAGAACCCAGGAAGTGTGGAGGGGCCACTCGCAGGCACTGCAGACGTAAAGGTCTATTAAAGAAGAGCAGGCGCTGTCCAGAGGGAAGCCAGGGATGTGGAGGGCAGGAGGGCAGCGTTGAGAAGAGCGCGCACAGAACTCGTGGACCATGAGACGTTTAAAAGGACTTGGGTGTGGGGAGGCAGTAAGAGGAACCCCAGATATTTGTACCAGAAAGTCTAATGAATGAAGGAATTAAGATCATGAAGAAAGTTCAATTAAAATTATAACTTCAGAAACATTTCTGGAATGAAACAAGAAGATTCTACAGATTGAAAGGGAATATAATGTCTCAGATGAAATGTGTACAGTGTTCACGCGAAAACCTTCCTGATTAAAGTCACCCACACCCAATCCCTGTTCCCTGGTTCCCTTCCTATCTTTGGAATCTGGCTGGAGTCTTCTCCTCAGTGAGAAGCATGTGCTCAGGAAAGTTGTTCTATACCCAGCCAAACTGACATGCGGACAGACGGAGAAAGCACTCGAGGAAGAATTTTAACTAACCCAGGGATGAAACAGAAGAATCAGCTCTGAGCACTGAATCTGCTCACTCTAGGGTTAAGGTGATGGAAGGGTCTGGACAGAGAGAAAGGGGACAGTGAGAAAAAGGGACAAGGGAGAGAGCGTGGCTGGGGCAGCACCCTGGCAGGAGAGCCGGAGCGCGGCTGGCTGCCCTGGGTCCGGGCACACGGTGGTGAGTGTGGGTGCAGGGTGGTGCAGAGAGGCTGTGCGGCTCCGTTCTGGGTGCTTTGTGTAGTCTCACTGACGGGCGGTGCCGGGGCTCGGAGGACACGGGGGTGGTGAGGCGGTCCTTTTGCACAGTGGTGTGGAATTGACAGTGGAGTTTCTCCATTGAGTTAATTATTTCCAAAATGAGACGTTTCGTTGCTCCCAGTCCCTTTGGCACATATTCAGATCTGCACGCTCCTTCCTTATTAGAGGCTCCCGTTGGCTTATTTTTAGAAGTCCATGCTTGTTTTCTCCCCACTTGTTATTTGCGGCTCTCCTATATTCTGTTTCTGCTAATTCTGTGTCTCGAGCCCTTCTGGTCGAATCTCTGTTGTTTCTCGATTCTCGCCCGCCCGTGGGGCTGCCTCCGCTGCGCTTGGCGACCTTTGGTGTGTGGGGATTCTCCCAGTGCAGACTGGGAGCAGCTGGCCACCATCTTCCAGTCCTGACCCTGGAGGTGCTCCAGGCATGGCCCCCCGGCCTGCGGGCTGGCTCTGGGACCCGGTGCTGTGCGCTCTGTCCTCAGGGAAGCCGGCTTGTGCCCCGCCTGTGTCCCGGGCTGGGTGGGCCTTGGCTCCTGCTAGTCCGCCCTTTCCTGGTGGGCGTGGGGATGGCGCTGTGGGGAGGCGGCTGGGAAGCTTTCGCTGGCTGCCAGGGAGTCCCGCAAAGCACCCAAAGGGGTCCCCTGCCCCTCCCACATTTTGGGGGGTGGTATCTGTAGGTGTTTCACAGGTTCTGAAGCTGGCAGCAGCGTTGTTTGGTCATCTCTTGCTCACTTGCGTCCTGTGGGCCGAACGCAGGGCCGCTCGGCCACCGAGCCACTCACTCCCAGTCTTTTCGCTTTGAGAGGGGCCTCACATGTGCGATTGCAGGCCTCACCGGGTACCTGCTTCCGGGGTTCCACTGTGTACCTGTTGGCCCCTTCACACACACACGTGGGCCTTAGCTCTCTGCGTCCTACCCCCTGAGGGAGTAAGAGGACCAGCTGCTACGCAAAGCCCCCAGCACACTGGCCCGACTGACCCAGGAGTGCCGTCCTGCTCTGCTCTGGGGGGGCTCGGGCCGCGGCTCCGACCAGCGCCCTGCTCTGCTCATCGGCCGAGCCCCTGTGTCCAGGCCCCACTGACACTGGCCCCTTCCTGGAGCAGACCTTGTCTGCGTCCTGCTTAGTCTCCTGCCGTGTGTCTGCAGCTCAGCCAGGTCCCTCCTCCCCCTCAGCAAAGGGCGGGTGCACATCTTGTTGCTGTGCTGAATGGACTGGGGTAATCCGCGGACCGGGCCCTTTGCCTCTCACCCCCCTCAGAGTTCCGGGCGTCTACACAGCAGTGCCAGCCTGCAGAGCGACACCGAGCCCGAGCATCAGGCCTCTGGAGCCCTCCCTGCCCGGAAGCCTGGGCCTCTGACAGTGGGAAGGGCAGCAGCTGGCTTCCCATGAAGGTCCCTCCCCAGATGCTGTTCTGGGGACCAGGGCAGAGAAAGGATGCTCATTTAAGAGTGAATTGTGGTTCCTGGGCAGGTCAGACAGAGCTGCCCTCCACCTTCTGGAACCCACCAAGGGGCCTGTCAAGTGGGCCCTGCATGGATCAGCTCAGTTCTGTCCAGCTGGGCCCGTCGGCGTGGACGTCTGCCTCTTCTTGGCACCGTGGAAGCAGACAGGATGGCTGCACTACACTGAGCCGCCCCTCCTCCCTGCCTCTGCGTGGCCATGGAGACGGGTGCTGGCCCAGTGCCTTGTGCAGCTTCCTCCTGGGGTCCCGGGGAGGCTGAGACCCCAGTGCACTCCCGAGCTGGAGGGAGAAGACCCACCCTAGTACCTGGAGGGACCTCCTGGAACCCAGTACCCAGTTTCTGAGCAGCAGGAAGGACCTGTGTGGGCCACTCCCCGGCTCCTGGCTTCCAGGACCCCAGCTGTTTCTGCCTCTTCCAGAAGGAAGCCAGCCCTGCCCGGCCCACCCTTGACCACCTGTCCTCGCCACGCATTCGCCAGGCCAGCGTCTGGGGCCCGGCTGCGTTCCCTGGACTGAGCCTTTACGTCCAATAGCCCAGTGTCGAGGACTGACCCACAGAAGGTCCTTCATCCTAGACCAGGCTGAGAGCACCCCAGACCACCAGGGGCCCACAGTGTCCAGCAGGAGTAGCCCTTGAGCTGAGGGTCCTCAAGTCAGCTGCGGTCAGCGAGGCAAAAGGAGGTTTTCAGCTCCTGGCCCAGGAGGCCAGGCCAGGTCTTCTGAGACCCTCAGATGGGCCAGTCTGGACCGCAACAGGCCTAAGCCCCTAGTTTTTGGCTCGTGGGTTTTTGATTTGTTCTTTTTGGTTATATGACAGGAGAGTGCATCTTAGATACCAGACACACGTGGGGTGTGACTTCCCATGTTTGTGATTGTGTGTGTGGATCTCACTGCTCGTGGATTCATATGCGAAGGAAGGAAAGTCGTGTCCGGTTCACTCCACTGTCTTTCCTGTTCCTACCCCCTTCCCTTTCCCTGCTCCTCCCTCACCTGGTGAACTCACCTCCCTGCCCTCCACCTATTGTGAGTCAGTGTCCACATATCAAAGAGAACATTCGGCCTTTGGTGTTTGAGGATTGCTCTATTTCCCTTACCATGATAGTCTCCAGTTCCATCATTTGCCAGCAAACGCCCTGATTTCATTCTTCTTTGTGGCTGAGTAATATTCCATTTTGTGTATGTACCACATTTTCATTATCCATTCATCTGTTGAAGGGCACCTAGGTTAGTTCCATAACTTAGCTACTGTGAACTGAACTGTTACAAATATTGATGGCTCAGGGATTTTTTTTTTAATCTGCAAAATGGGCACAGTATCACCTGGCTAAACTGAATAAATGTGTTTAATTTTTCCTGCAACTCTTGTTCAGGTAGATTAATTTATCTTGACATTGCAGTGTACCATTGGGTGCTTTTAACGTATGTCCGTGACTGCCACCACCTTCTGGTCAACATGGCCATTACTGCCTAGGCACCCTTGAGCTCCTTGTGATCCACCCTCCTGCTTCCCACACACACAGATAGCCCTGACGTGTTTTCTGACCTTGTAAATTAGTCTGCATTTTCCAGATTTGTATATAAGGGGAGTTTTGGCAAATAATTTCGTCTGACCTTCTGTCACATAATCATTTTGGATTCATTTGTGATCGTTGCATGTATCTGTGGCTCCTTGCTTTTCATTGCTAAGTAGTATTCCAGTGTGTGGATATACAGCAATTTGTTTATCCATTCCCCACTGGGGGTTAAACCCAGGGACACTTAATCACTGAGCCCCATTCCCCAGCCCCCTTAGTTTTTGTTTTTTTGAGACAGGCTCTCACTAATTGCCAAAGGCAGCCTGAAACTTACAATTCTCCTGCTTCAGCCTCCCAAGTCTCTGGGATTACAGGTGTGTGCCACCCCGCCTGGCTCCGGTCACCTCTTGATGGACAGTTTGACTGATGATGCCGTTGGGAATATCCAGGACCAAGTTTTTGTTGGACACGTTTTCATTTCTCTGGGGTGAATGCCTAGTCGGACATGGCTGTGTGGGTTTAACTTTTTAAGAAACTGCCAAGCTCCCTTCCAAGTGGACCGTCTCTACAGTCCCCGGCAGTGCCCGAGTGTCACGACTCTGCACATGGTCCCCAGCAGTCGGCATGGCCGACTGGGCCTGTGGAGCTGGCTGTGGGTGTTCTGCAGACCGCGAGCTCGGGCCGCCGTTGCTATGGGCGCCCAGATAGTGCTTCTCCCTGTCTTTGGAATAGCTTCTGCTTTTCATGATAGTCTTTTTTTGAAGAGTGAAAATCTTTTATTTGGATATACTCCAACTTTCTAGTTTTTTTCTTTTCCATTTTATGATTTATATGGTATTTAAGAAATCTTTGCTAAACACACGAACACTAGACTTTCCCCACGCATTTTCTTCTAGAAGTTTAATAGTTTCAGCTCTTACACTTAGTGCCATGAGCTGCTGTGATCTGTAACATAGTGTGAATTTTCAAATTTCTGTATCACTTTTCGTTTTTTATCTGATTTTCCTACTACCATCCACAGGTTTACCTGGGGTTTTTGTTGAAAGTCAATCTTTCACGTATGTCCTGACATTGTTTTAAATGTTATTTTTTGGTTATTCATGTCAGCAGAATCCATTTGGTAAAGTCCTACAGGCGTAGACTGTAGCTCACTCTAATGAGGACCCCTTCCTGTGTGGGGGCCCGACGGTGGGGTTCACGTCGGTGTTTGCACGTGTGTACGTACAAAGGAAAATGCTGTCAGATCCATTCCATGTCTTTCCTATTCCTATTTGGCCCATGAGCTCTTGGAAGTTTATTATTTAGTTTCCAGATATTTGCAGTATTTTTCATCTTTCAGGTATTGGTTTCTAATTGAATGTCGTCTGCTCAGAACACGGGCCGTGAGTGACGTGAATCCTCGTAAATTCATCCAATCTATTTGGCAAAGAATAAGAGCCGACTTGGTGACGCCGGCCCGCCCTTGAAAAGACAGTCACGTGTGGCCTCCCGTCATGGTGAGGTGGGACACTGAGTGGATCTCAGGGCCAGGGCCCGTGGTGGCCTCCAGAGCGCAACTCTTCCTCCCCTTCTGTCCATCACTGTGGACGAGTCTGTTTCTCCTCTTACCCCACAGCTTTGGCTTCAGATACTTTGTGCTGTTTTATCAGAGCCTGAAGATTCAGGGCTGCTAGGCCTCTGGATGAACTGACCCCTGGTCATCACTAAATGGTCCTCTTGATCCTCGTGAATGCCCTCTGCTCGGCAGCCTCTCCGTGTGTCGCTGATGTAGCTGCGCCTCCAATTAATGTCAGCATGACGTACCGTCTCCGTCCTCCGGCTCTGAGTTCATCTGTGTCTTCTCAATCAAGGGGGTTTATTTTAGGCCACACGTATTTTGTTCTTGTTTTATTATTCAACGTGACATCCTCTGCCTTTCATTCGAGGTGTTTAGAGCATTTATGCTTGCTAGGATTATTGATTCGATTAACTTTAAATCTACCCTGTGCTACTTGCTTTGGGTTTGAACAAGTTTGGCTATGGCAATTTATATCTTCTGTTGGCTTTTTAAAAATATTGGGTTGCTTTGGGGCTTCTACTGTAAATTTATCACAGTTTATCTTCGAGTACTGTCAGACTACTTCACAGACTCACAGGCGATGCTTCATCTCTCCCTTCCCAGTCTTTTTGCTACCGTTTCACAACTTTTATTTCCACATACGCTTTATTTCTATCTCTAACCTTTTTATTTTTTGTTTTGAGACAGGGTCTTGCTAAGTTGCTGAACCTGGCCTCGACCTCACGATCCTCCGGCCTGGGACTCCCAAGTCACTGGATTATAGGTGTGGGCCACTGTGCCCAGCTTATTTCTACATGTTTTAAACCAACACTATATTGATATTAAGTTTACTTACTTGAAATACTCAATTATCCTTTGTCGGGGCGGGGTACCAGAGATTGAACCTAGGGGTACTTAACCACTGAGCCACATCTCCAGCCTTCTTAAATATTTTATTTAGAGTCAGGGTCTTGGTGAGTTGCTCAGGGCCTCACTAAGTTGCTGAGGCTGGCTTTGAACTTGAGATCCTCCTGCCTCGGCCTCCGAAGCTGCTGGGATTATAGTTGTGCACCACCATGCCCGCTATCTTTTGAAGATATTTTTTATGTAAGAGGAAGTACCTTTCACTTTACTCAGTATTCACTGTTCCTCATGCTCTTCGTTTCTCTGTGTACACCCAAGTTTTGTCTGTTACCTGCCTTCTGTTCAAAGGACTGACTTTATCATTTCTTGTGGTGAAGGTCTGCTGGTGACAATTCTTCAGCTTTGGTGTGGCTGTAAAAATCTTTTCCTTTGGATTTGTTGTTTTGCCTTTACTTAGGAAATGTATTTTGGGTGGGTGCCAACATCTTGTGCTTCCGACGCGGCCCTGATGTTTCCCTGCGTGTTCTTTCTGGGGGAGGCCGGCTGTCGCTGGACACAGGTGCCTGCCTTCCTGCTTTGGCTTCGTTTACTGAAAGGGTCTCTGTCTTGTTGGTCTTGGAGGATTTTATCATGGATACCTTGGTGTTGTTTTCTTCACACTTCTTGAGTTTGAGTTTTGGGGACTTCTTGGATTTGTGGGTTTGCGGTTTTCATCAAATTTGGAGACGTTTTAGCCACTCTGTCTTCAAATGTTTTTGCCTTGGCCTGCCGCCCTGCAGGGTCTCCGTTAGACACGCCGGCTGTCTGGGCATGTCCCATGCCCGTGGATGCTCAGGTGCCCCATGTTTTCAGTCTCGGTGCCATTGTGGATGGCCTGTGGCTGTGCGCCCGGGCGACTACATGTCCTGTAGTGTGCAAGCTCCGGGTTCACCTAGACCTTAAAAAACCTCCACCAACTCAGCTTGCATTTTTCATATCTTCCAGATCTCTTTTCAACATTCTGTGTTCTCGTCTCCCTTCTTAACACACAGAACCCAGCTAACCCGACAGTTTGACTCACATCTCCATGTACCATCATCTGTGTCATTTCTGGGTGTTTCTACTGACTGATTTGTATTTTTCTTTCTTTTTTCCTAATTAGGCTCATATTTTCCTGTTACTTTGCATGTTCAATACTTTCTAATTGTATGCCGGCATTGTGGATTACCGTTCTGCAGGTGCTGGGTGGTTTCACATTCGGGTACCTATTGTTCCTGGAAGACATGACGTTACTTGGAATCAGCTCCATCCTTTCTGAGGTCTCGACTGGAGCTGGGCTGGGTGGGACTGGATTGGCCATGGCACAGAGGTGACTTTGTTTCCCCTGCCTGCTCCACCTGGGCGCCCTGTGGCGGTCTCTCCAGCTGTTCCTGGCCCTCTGCTCCTGGCCCCCTGTTCCTGGCCCCCTGTTCCTGGCCCCCCGTTCCTGGCCCCCCATTCCTGGCTCCCTGTTCCTGGCCCCCTGTTCCTGGCCCCCCGTTCCTGGCCCCCTGTTCCTGGCCCTCTGTTCCTGGCTCTCCGTGGGCTCCAGGATCCTTCTCCCGTTTCTTCCAGGTGGGTCCATCCCGGCCTCAGGCACTGCCCCCCACGATGAGTGGCAGACTCTGGGCCTCTGGGTCGTCAGTGTCTCCCCAGTCTCCAGGGGAGCGACCCCTCCTGTAGTTTCGCCTGGAGTCTGTGTCTAGATAGGAACCTGGGACAGTCACAGGACTTGTTCATCATCATTATTTTGTCTGAAGGACAAAATCCCTGTCCTGTGCTGCCTGTTGTCCGGGTCCAAAAATAGTCGTCCTATCTTTTTATGGGGGGGGGGGGGGTTGTTAATTGTTGAATGTGAGAATAAAGATAGTCCCTGTGCATCAAGGTCAGAAGCAAAAATTCAGCAATTCTACATCCATGTTTTTATAATGGTAAGATGTAAATAACGTGGTATCACCCTCTTAACCCTTTTATCCTTTTTAATTTTTAAAATTTTATTTTTGTAGTTGTAGATGGACAGAATGCCTTTATTTTATTTGTTTATTTTTATGTGGTGCTGAGGCTTGAACCCAGTGCCTCACACACGCTAGGCAAGCGCTCTGCCTCAGAGCCATTTTAAATGTTCAGTTCGGTGGCATGAAGGCCACTATCCATGTTGGGCTACATTCACCACCCACTCCCTTCCACTTTCCTCTCCCCAAAATGAAACATTTTCTCCATTAAACACTAATTCCTTATTCTCCTTTCCACCCAGTCATGGTACATCCAGTCTCTGAATTTGGGGATCTTTGGCTGGACATGGTAGCACATGCCCACAATCCCAGAAATTCAGGAGGCTGAGACATGAGGATCACAAATTCAAGACCAGTCTCAGCGACTTAGTCTAAAAGCAGCTTATTATGCACAATTTAAAATTGAGATGGTTTCTTATTTAATGAAGATCTGAAATTAGAATTCAAACCCTTAGACTTAAGTCTTGGCCATTCCCATTCCTGGATGAAATTTTGTCTCTTAACCCTACTTCTCTATTCATAAAATGATATTAATAATATCTAATTCATATGTTTTGTTCATTAAGCAGAGTTAATATGTAAAAATGACTGATACATTCTGGTCATTTAGTAAAAGTCTATTAAATATGAAAAAAATAAAAATAAAAGCAGCTTATTGAGATTCTATCTCTAAATTAAAAATTAAAAAGGGCTGAGGATGTAGCTGAGTAGTTAGGCACCCCTGGGTCCAATTCACATTTCCAAAAATAAATAAATAAATGGGTTTGGGGATCTTACATATTTCTCCTTTTGTGTCTAGCTTAAAAAAAACTTAGCATAACATCTTTAAGCTTAGCTATGTTGTAGTATGTGTCAAAATTTTCCTTTTGAAGGCCAAATAATATTCTACCACATGGCCATACCACAGTCAGTTCACCTGTTGGTGGACACTGGAGTTTTACTGCCTCTTGCTGTTTATGAGCAATGCTGCTGTGAATGTGGGTGTGCATACACCTGTCAGGCCTCTGCTTTCAATTCTGTTGGGTACGTATCCAGAAGAGGAACTTCTGGATCACTCGGGGATGGTCAGTGTGCGGTTTGAGGAACAATCCTTCCCGCGAGCCAGGCACACATCTCCCAGTTTCTCCAGACCCTGCCAAGGCTCATCCCATGGTTTTGAGTAGCCATCCTAATGGGAGCGAGTGTCTGCATATGCAATCTGCGAGCTTTCTTCTTCACCTTCAGAAGCATGGGCCTCCCAGATGGGCAGGGTCGGCAGCAGGTTCTGTGCTCTCCCAGCTCAGCCTGAAGGGGGCTGAGGCCGCTGCCCTACAGTGCGGCTGTGGAACCCCTGGGCCATCCTCCGGTCCCCATCACAGTGCCCAAAGATCCCCAAGTGCTCCATACGTGGTGCCTAGAGGGGGCCTGGTGGTAGCAAGTGGGCAGCTCTGGGGCCTGCACGGTTGGTGTGTCTGCAGGGGAAGAGGGCGGGAGGAGGCTGGGGTCTCCAGGGAGCCAGCTCCCCAGGGCCTGGGTGTGAGACTCAGGAACTCAACCTCAGGAGCTGTGGGAGCTATGACCACCGTGACCAGAGTGGGTGGGGTGAGGAGCATTTGAGAAGAAATCAGGAGGCCAGGAGGGCTGAGGGTGGAGGGTGGTCTGGGGTGGTGAAGGAGGCAGAGGGCATTGGTCAGGGTTCCTGAGGAGCGAGGCCAGCAGGGGACTGCTGCCTCTGTAGAGATCTACACATACACATGAGCTTTATGGGGAGGGATTGGCTTATGAGACTATGGAAGGGGACAAACCCCAGGTTCTGCCGGCTGTAGGCTGGAGACCCCAGAAAGTAGGTGGAGTGATTGAGTCTGAGTCCAGAAACCTGAGAGCCAGGGCTAATGGTCCATCTCAGTCTGAGGACCAGGGAAGATGAGATGAGGTGCCCTAGCTCGAGAGGGCAGGCAGGAAGCAGGGCGTGTGTGTGCGTGTGCGATTGTGTGTGTGTACGATTGTGTGTGTGTGTGTGTGTGCGCGCGTGCGCGCACGCCTGTGTGGATCTTTCCTCTGCCTTTTGCCGGGTTCTAGCCCTCGTGGATTAGACGATGCCCCATGCGCATTGGAGAGTCGTCGACTCCAATGTCGTCTCACCCTGAAACACGCTCGCGATACTCCCAGAAGTCAGTCTGCTGGCGGTGGCCCACTCAGACCTGCACACCAGTTAGCCAACCAGGTGGGGCGGGTGGAGGGCCCCTTGGTTACCTTCGCCACCTCCGTCTGTGGTGCTGGCCAGGCCCCGGGAGAACCTGCTGGCTCACACACACAGCAGCCTCTCTCCGGCAACAGGTGTGAGAAATTCATCCCGTGTTTGGAAACTCGCGGATTATGTGAAAATAGACACACATGGGAGAGGGGAGAGGCGCTGGTCTCAATCTGGGCAGAGAGCTTCCATTTCTGGGATCTGAGAAGGAGACACGAGGCATCTCTGCAGAAGCGCGCGTTGCTCATCTTGACGGCTCGGGAGGAGAGGCGACCCAGCCCCTGCCTGATGCCCTGGGCTTCTCCGTGCCCTTTCCCTTTGGCTTCCTGAGTGGAAATGGCAGCTCCGCCTGGGCTTGACGTGGCAGGAACGAGGATGCCGAGGAGACGGCAGCCTCCGTCTGCTGGTCTCTGGAGTGCCAGTGGATTCTGTTCTCAGATCCCAGCCTGCCTCTGGGTAATTGGCAAACATCGAAGTGCCATTTGTCACGAAAATTAAAAACATTTGAAGCGAATGTGAGTTTCAGGCGCATGGTTATTATCTAAAGGATATAAACCTTTACATTTCATGAGCTGAGAATTTTGGATACGTTGAAGCAATGCAGAGTACGTAGGGGACTTTAAAAACAGCACTCGCAGTTAGGGAAGGGAATCGAGCAAGATGTGACTGTATCGATGGCCAGATTTGTCCCCACCCATGGGTTTCAGCAACCCAGGACATTTTAAATCATTAGGATGGCCTTCAGGGCTCCCAGGGGTCTGTAAGCCCTGGGCAGTGTCGGATCCGCGCCCTCCTCCTGGTCGTCCCCCTGCCTTGGGCCTTCCCTCTCCCTCTCAAGGACTCACGCTTCACTTCTGGAATGTCGCTTTCCCCTTGTGATGGCTGCTCTCCTGTTCGAGCAGCCGTGACCGATTTCCAAGCAGTTTGCTCCTTGGAGCATCTCCCGGCTTTTCAGGAGCCCCTGGACGTGTGACGGAGTGGGTGGGGAGCAGCAAAGAGCTTCTGCCACTTGGTTCCTGATGACGTTCCCCGTCGGTCCCACGGGAAACGTGGAGTCCTGCTCAAGAGGGGAAAAAGCCCAGAAGCTTATGGAAGGGTGATAGCAGTGGTGGGGGCCTGTCCTGTAGTTGATTTAATAAGATCCAGTCCTAAGAGGCTCAGAGCTTGAATCTCTTGTGTATTTTGAAGCATGGCTTAAATATAAGGAACCTAACTGATCCCTTCCTAACAAGCAGAGCCTACAAGGTTCCATGGAAAGAAATTTACCATGTGGAAAAAGAAATGTTGAAAAATACAATTGGGTTCACTGTTTCTCAGCAGAAAAGGGACTAGAGAAGGGACCTGGCCAGATTCCAAAGAGCCAGGCCCAGCGGAGCCCGTCGCCCCACTCTGAAAATACAGGCTGGCCTCTGGACATGTCTCTTCCCTCGTCCTTTGCTCTGCGGCAGCACGTGAGGAGCTGGGGACGGACCACAGCGGGGACCTAGAGTCAGTCCACCCAGGTCTTAGAAACAGGAGATTCGGGCCTCGGAGAGGGAGGGTGGCAGCCAGGCCACAGGACTTGGTGTCACGCGTTCTGTGCTCGGGGCCTTGAACCCACCTTCACCCGCTCACCTGATTGGCTTGTCGAGTGTTCTCGACACCATTATCAGCACTGGGAGGCCTGGTGAATGACGGGCGCTCACCCTGCTGCCTCCATGGGGCTCACCTGCCCCTAGGACAGATGCCCAAATAGCACGGGTGGTTTCATCTCGGTTCCTGCCAGTGACCTGCAGCAGAGACTGGGAAAGCTGAGGACCTGCGGACTCGGCCTGGGTTGAGGGTGGGGAGGAGCCTCCCCGAGGAGGCCGTGTCTGGATGTTTGGAGGCTGCACATGTGCACGAGGTGGGGAAGGGAGTTTCTGGCAGGTACACAGTATGTAAGGGGACCGTGCAGCAGAAAGGAGCATCAGGCAGCCAGCAAGCCAGGGCCCAGGAGGGGAAGTGCCTGCAACTTGTAGTGAGGTGGGCCCTCCAGGGCCCACGGCCGATGCTACCTTGTGGCAGCAATATCTGGGCTGACCGCTGCATTCCTGCGACTCCCTAAATGTTCTTACTGGTGAGTCCAGCAATGCCAGCTGCAAGACCTTGGAGTGCAGGGGATGCAGTCGTGTGGCCACGGAGCGGATGGCCCTTCATCCACCAGCCGCAGCTGTAGCCGGCCCCTCTCCCTGTTGGCGGCTCTGGGGAGGAGGGGACAGCGTCAAGGAGCTGAGGAGTGCCTCCTTCATCCCTGGCGTCTGTTCCCTGTACACCATCTGCCCCAGACAACAAGCCCACGTCTTTCTTCTTGTTCTTCCTTCTCCACTTCTTGTTTGGACTGAGGGAGTGGAGGAAGTTGGGTGAGCCCTGCAAGCTTTCTGCAGAAGAGAGGGGCTGACTGCCGGCTCGCTCTGGGCTCCAGTCGCCCGTCCTGGAGGTGCTGGCTCCATGCTGGGTGCTCCATGCTGGGTGCTCAGTGCTGGGTGCTCTGCAGGGCTGGAGCAGTGCCCGCCTGGGCTTGGTCCTCTGTCCTGGAGGGCAGACACTGACCCAGCAGGCTGAGGGTGGAGAGGCTTTACATAGACCCTCACAGTCACCTTGATATGGTGCAATTTAAGGACTCCTATCAGCAAATTGGACAGAGGAGCGGGGCGAGGAGCAGAGCTGGGAAAACCTGTTTTCTTCTCACAGCCTTGTCAGCGACACGCCATATGGTTTTCGCCAAACCATTTGGGCTGCTCTAAGATTTTCTATTCCCAATTGTAAAACTGAGCTAATAGAATCTGCCACCTCACCGGGATATCACAGGCGCGCTTCTGAACGTCTGTAAATGCCTTTGAACTCCTCGGGAAAAAAACATGCCACCAAATACCACGTTAAATCCATCTAAATGTCATCCTAACCCCAGATCTTCATTTCGAGAGCGGGGATTTAGGGCTTATGCGGATGCGTTTATTACAGTTCCACAGCAGTGACACACGGCTGATGGCCCGAGTTGTCTTTTCTTTTCTTTCTTTCTTTTTTTTTTTTAATAAGATTGTGAAATACACCACCAGGTTGAGGCTAGGAAATTTTTCCGCCTTTCTCTATACGGAGAACAGCCTGTGTGTAGGAGGCTTTCTGTGGACACCTCGGTCCGTCCTCGGTGGCCGGCCCCTGGGCTCCCAGCATTCTCTTGGCGCCCTTGAACCAGAGGCAGGAGCAGCGGGTCTTGGCTCCCACGTCTCCAGCTGTGCTCCAGGGATCATCTCCCTGCTCTCACGCCGCCCTGCTTTTCTGTGGGGAATGGGGGGGACCGTTTTACAGACAGATCTGCGATGGCTCGAGGTTTAGAAAGCCGTGACTGTTTATTGGACTCCCTGATACAGCTTAATTATACCGACGTCCACGTGTTTACTTCGGAGATTTCCAAAAAGAATAGAGAAGATCTAGCAACCCCAAATTAGTTTAGGAACCAGCATGTCCCTTGCTTTAAGGAACACAGTAAACATTTCAGAAGAGCAGGCCAGCTCTATCTGACTCCCTCTTCAGTGACTTCAGAGAAAACAGCAGCAGTTAAGCAATGTTTGCCAAGAGCAGATCTGGGGGTGGGTGTTGATTTTAAAAAGAGAAGGGAGGGGAGCGCGCTGCTCGCTGCAGGTCCCAGGCTCCTGGTGGCCTGGTGGTGACACAGTGACACGGAGGCAAAGGCCTGTTTCTCAGAGACTTCTGAGCAGCCGTGGCCCTTCCTGGACCTCCCTGCTGATGAGGTCCCTGATGGTGGAAGGACCCAGGTGTCTCTGTCCACCCAGTTCTTTTCTGACACAGGAGGTACAGCTCCCCAGGTCTGGTGGCAGGAGGCGGAGGGAGTGCTTTGCTGCGTGAGTAGGTCCTCCCCTACAGCAGGGACGGTCTGCCTCTGGCTCTGTAGGACCTAAGGAAACGAGGGTGGAGGCATCTCCCACCTTGACACCAAGCGCCCCCCACACCTCTTCAACCTCCTCTCTTGCATATTTGGTCAAACGTAATTAACAGGCCGAGGGCTGCTCGAGAGTCTGCTTTGTTTACAGAGAACACGCTTCCTGGCACCCCAGAGCCCAACAGCCAAGAAACCATCTTTTGTCATAGGCATCTCGACATCCGGGGCAACCCCGCGCGTTGGCCCGGCCTCCCACCTGCGCCAGGCTCCAGCTGAGCGCTGCACAATGGCTGGCTGTTCAGTCGGCCTCCGTCTTCCCAGGGCCGTGAGCTTGCTGTCTGCACCCCGGGGAGCTGGAGGCTGGGCAGCTGATCCACCCCCACCCCGCCCTCGGGGATGTTTGAAAACCATAATTTTGTTTTATAGGTCACAGGTCAGCCCCTCCACGCCAGTCCCTGTAATTGGACAGGACGGGCTTTGTGTGGCCCAATTATATCTTTTCTTTGGGACCCAACGGGAGCCATCGATTAGTGCCGCGCTTGTGCCTAGAGCTGACCTGAGCCGCTCCAAGGCCGACCTGCCCCAAACGCCCCGCTATGACTTCACTCCCAGGAATCTTAATGACCAAGCATTACTGTGACAGGTGTCTGCAATAGCCTCGGCTCACCCCACTGGCCATCTTGGGGGAGCCCTCCGCCCGCCTTCTGTCCCCTTTGCTGCTGCCGCAGAGCAGTGCCTAGAAGGCCCCGGCGGCCAGCACTGAGGGGGCAGCATGTGGAGGAGCAGCCCCTCAGCCGGACCTTCCCTGAGCCACCTCCTCCCTTCTGGCCCATTTCTGAAAAGGCAACGGGAAGGCCTCAGGGGTGTCCTGAACCTGGTGTCAGCCTCACCTTCCCCGTGTTGTGAAGCGGCGAGTCACTTGGCTCACAGTGCCTCCGTGTCCCCAGCTGGAGAGCAGCACTTGGACTTTCTGTGAGACTTAGATGAAATGGAGAGAATATAGTCAGAGCACGGGAAGGGCCTGTCTTATGGCAGGTCGGTGACCTTGAGGCACAGCCTGCAACTTCCTACGCAGAGGAGCCACCCTGTAATCCCAGCTACCCAGGAGGCCGAGGCAGGAGGACCACAAGTTCCAGGCCAGCCTCAGAATAGAAAATAGAGAGGAATGGGGGTGTAGCTCAGTGGCAGAGCACCCTGGGTCCAATCCCGGGTACTGAGAGAGAGAGAGCTGCTACCCCCTGGGCCATTCGGGACAAAGATAGGTACCTTGGAGCGGATGTTCCTGTTCATGTGTCTCTCCTGCCAGGTCTTCTTTAGGGACACAGTGCTTTAGTGGCCCTCACTGTCCTGCAGGAGGGGGCACAGGCCCCTCTGGCACTTCAAAGCTGCCCTCCGTTGTCACAGTGGTGTGCAGACGGAGTTCTGAGAGGAGGTGGCACATTTGCATAGGCGCCAAGAAGCCTCTTTGTCGGAAAGGGATCCTGACCAGACCCGCTGTCCTTTCCCGCTTGGTGATGCACAGGCGGGGCCCAGTGCTGGCGTGGAGCTGCTGGCAGGGACAGGCACCAGCGTTGCCAATGGAGAGCCCGCTCACTATGCGAGAAATGCAGGGACAGTGCCCGGGCTGCGTGGGGTGACAGTCCCCGCAGTGTGTGCTGGACAGCATTGGGGGGGGTCACTGGCTTCCAGGGGAGCCACACAAAGAAAGGGGTCTGAGCTTGGAACCAGCTCATGGCGCATCCCTGTGATTCATCCTGCAAGGACGTTCTCATGGCCGTGGGCACAGGCCCAGGAGATGAGGCGGGAGTCTTTCAGGGCCCCACCCTGCCATCAGTGGGCAGTCCTGTTCATCCTTCCCCATATGAGCCAGCACCCACCTTCCTCCCCTTCATTCCTGAGCCTCCAGGGACCTGCGCTGAATAGTTACAGATGTGGTGCTTGTGGCCGTGGAGAGGTGAGAGTGGAGGGCGGTGAGGGCGCCCAGGAGGGGCACTGAGTAAGCAGTCGTCCCTGCTCTGCTGCCCCTGTGCACTTTGCCCATCTCCGCCTGTCGTCCTGGGCCAGCCGGAGCATCCCTGGGGTGGGCCCTGGAGCAGCTGGCCAGCTCTGCAGGCCAGACGGTTCAACACAGGGAAGGAGTGGCCGGACTTACAAGTCACCAGAGCCTGTGGCAAGAACCAGGCTCAGACATGGCTTCCTGGAGGTGAATGGCCGATAGGATCCATCTCGGGCCACCAGATGGTTTTGAAAGCACGGTGGATGCTCTCCCGGGTCTGGCTGGGCTGCAGCTCGGAGGACTGTGGCCCTGCAGGGGCTCTGCTCGCTCCAGGATCCTCCCAGCCTCTCCTGCCACTTTCTCTCGGCCCTTCCCGCTCCCTCCTCCCTCCTTCCTCTGTGCCTGGTCCCTATAACCAGTGTCCATAGGTCAGCTGTGGTCACCATCTCCATCATCAGGGTCATTGCCGTGTATGCAAATGCCCCCAAACACCGAGCTTCATGGTTTAAAAACAAATGCTGTTGAAAAGAGGCACGTCAGGTGTCGGATGCCAGCTTCCGCAGGAAATGGAAATTTGGGATCATGTGTACTTTCCAATTATTCCAATTATTCTCCTACTAATTGTGAGGTACTAACCCATCAAGTCGAAATGGATTTTATTCCCCATGCACCCCTCAAGTCCTTTCTGGAACAAGATGGGATGTAAAAATAAATCAAGTAAATAAATTTTGAGCATGTGCAGTCCAACCCTCACCCTTGCCAACGACCTCTCGACAGCATCTGGAGCCCGCTCCCCAGGAGCCCCTGGCAGAGGGGGCATCCTCCGGAGGAGCCCTGTGACTCACTGCACTTCCACGCTCAGCTTCCTCCTAATGGCTTTCTGAAGGTCACTGACGCTCGCCAGGAGTGGGGACAGGGAGGCACACGCCTGTGCAGGGAGGCACCGTGTCCCCACCTGCTGGGATGGAAGGACACCAGGTCCGGAGGCCGGTGGCACCTCCTCTCTCCTGAGCACTGTTCAGCCTCACACCTGTGCTTTGAACAGTGGTGCCCTGGGCCCGCTTGGTGGCTCACCATGGTCCCTCCCATGCCCAGGGGGAGGGGGGAGGCAGTACGGTGCTGGCTGATGCCATCAGTGTGTGTCAGTGTAGGGAAGTGGCCATGCCAAGGCCTGGGCTTTTGTCCATGGAGACGGGTTAAATTGCAATTTATATCTTGAAGTCCTGACCCCCAGGACCTCAGGACGTGACCTTACTTGGAAAGAGGGTTGTTGCTGGTGGGAGTCATTGAGACGAGCGAGTGGGCCCTCGTCCTGCAGGATTGTGGCCAGTCACGGGGCAGATCTGGACACACACAGGGAGAGCACCCTGGCCTTGGGCTGCTGCAGGCAGAGATGAGCAGGATGCAGCCACTGCCCAGGGAGGGACAGCCACCAGAATCCAGGACAGAGACCTGGGTCCAGTCTACCCTCACAGCCTCCAGGGCCCATCCCTGCCCATGTCTATCCCAGCCTCTGCCCCAGCACCTCAAGGGCTCTGGCGAAGGAGCGCAGCCTGTGGTGATTTGGGGGGCAGCCCTGGAGGCCCTGCAGACCCACACAGAGAGTGCGCTGGCCCTTCCTGCTCCAGCAGCGCCTCTGCCCCTCTGGAGGGCTGGGGCAAGGAAGGAGGTGGTGTCCCGAGCAGATCCTGGCTGTCCCCGCCCATGTCTCCCCCTCCTCAGTGCTACTCCCAGGATGTCCCCCTTTCTGCTCTTGCACTTGGGCTGACCCTTCAAGTGGGGGCCTGTGGATCATGGTGGGAGCTCTGTGAGGACGAACTGAAGTTCAGGCAAGGAACTGACCTTACCGGGAGAGTGGACATGGCGGGGTGTGGGTGCAGGAGCACTGGCTTTGGGACCAGAAAGGCCAAGCGGGAACCCTCACAGGGTCACTTACCTGCTCTGCTCTCCAGCAGGCCCTTCCCACTTTGGAGCCACCTGCCCCCAATGGGGTGGATGCCGCCATCTCTGGTCCTAGTGGGGGGAGTGGAGAGCTTCGTGCACCCCCTAAAAAATCTCTGCAGCTTCTTCTCCCGCTGACTCCCTAGGTGACCCCTAGGTGACTCCGTCTGGTCCCTATTCCCAACCCCACCCCGATAAGGTGAGATCTGAGGTCCCTCTGGCTCTGAAGGGCAGGCTAAGTCCAAAGGTGTGTGTGCATGCCTTCATTCACGTTTGTGTGTGCGTGTGCGTGTGCGCATGCATGTTTTATACACTTGTGTACGTGTGTGTGTGCACATATGTCTGTGTGTATCTGTGTCCTTGTTTGTACACAGGTGTGTGTCTGTGCGCATGTAGCGTGTGCACGTGTGCAGTGTGTGTGTTGTGTGTGTGTCAGCACTGGGAATGGGGGGATGCTCCCACTTCCAGTGGCTGGGAAGTCAGGATTCTGCCCGTACTTGATTGGGCGATTTCAGCATGGCAGGCTCCGTCACCCCAGTAGAGCTGTCACTCTGTTTGGGCGAGGTTCCAGGAAGTGTGCAAGTTCTTACAGCAGTGTCCTTCATGCGGGATTTTCCATTTGGATGTGGGGTGGTGTTTCAGGAGTGACATGATTCTCCCTGGTAGCCACAAATGGGCATCTTTTTAAAACAAATAAGTGTCACTGTTTAACAGTGTGATACCAAAGTGACAGCGATCCGGCCCGGCCTGCTGAGAGAGCTTGTGTGTAGGTGATGTGGATGGCCCCCTATCTCTAGGACATTGCAGGCCGCTGTGCCCCTGGGGTCACCTGGCTGGGCTGTACAGTCTGCATCTGCTGACCACTCCTGGGCAGCCGTGGGCCTGAGAGGCGGTAGGAGGTTTCTGTCTCCCCAGCCACTGCGGACAGCACTGTAGGACCCAGGCCTGCTTCCTTGCACCCCACAGACCCTAAAAGCTGGCGGGGAGAAAGGGAGAGACAGAGACCGAGAGACATCGGGAGCAGAGAGCTCTGGCCACAAGCTATTTCTGTGCCTTTGAGAATTAGTCCCCGTGGCTTTCCCTAGAGAGAATGTGGTAAATTTCCACTCTCGCAAAGAAGATCTTCCTGCTCCCAACAGGAGTGTGCAGCTGCCCTGGGCCACTCTGGAGATGGCACAAAGTGTCAATACTGTGGACAGGAGCACGTGCTGGGCTTCTCAGCGGGTCCCCAACAACCACTCCGCTGTCCGCAGCCTGCCGTGCCACTCACTGCCTGAGCCGCGCAGCCCCGGCTAGACTGCTGGTTTTGAAAGGAGCCGTGTCCTCTGTGCAGAGCACCTCGTGGAGAGGTGTTCTAGGCAGGAAGCGACGTGGGTGTTGAGGCAGAGGGCCCACGGCAGAGCCGAGGCCACATGCACCCCGAATCCCTTGTCATCTTGGACTGTCAGGTTGGAGGGCATGTTGGGGGTAGGGAGCCTTTTTTTGTTCTGTTTTTTTTTTTTTAAGCCAGATTTTAAGCTCCCCAAGGATGTGCCCTGTCCTTGCCCTTGTGCTCACTGCTCAGCGTCCTCCTCCACTCCCCCAGATCGGAACAGGGCGCGTAGGGAAGGCCTACCGGCGGAGCTTGCTCTCGGGCAGGCGGGGGGAAAACAGGGAGGAGCTCATTCTCCCTGGGGAAGGAGCCCTGCTTCCCTCGCTTCTCTCTTTTCTGGACTTGCACTTGTGACGTGGGACACAGAGGGGCGGGAGCTGCTGGGTTTCCCCAGGCTGCTCACTGTGCCACCAGCACTGGGCAGAGGAAGAGCGTCCCACGACTCCAGCGCCTGCCCTGCCCCGCCCTTCAGGGTGCCCGGCTCCCCGAAAGGTCAGCACAGGAAACAGGTTCTAGGACGCATTCCTGCCGGCCTGGCTTCCCTTGTCCTGCGTGCGGGAGGCTCAGCCGTGTTTCTGCGTGTGGTTTCAGACCTCGGCTTTCACTGTTTCCGGGGGGATCCAGCACGGGAATCTGCTGCAGTCAGTCCATCGGCTCCGCAGGATGGACCGCACGTGGTTTCTAGTTTGGGGCTCTTAAAAAAAACTCCCGGGAACACTCGAGTCTGTGCTTTGTGGCGGGGTCCGCAGCTCCCATGCTGGAGCGCGCCTGGGAGCGGGGTGTCCACCCGGGGAACTGGCACACGGCTGTAGGGAACAGGATGCTGCAGCTCGAGCCACATCCTCACTGTCCTTCGATGCTCTCTCGCTCGAGATGCCTGTGTCCAGAAGCCATGTGGGCAGGGCCGGCAGGGCAGCAGCTCAGTGGGGACAGAGCTGCCCACCAGCCAGAATCCTGGGAATAGCTGGACATGGTCCTGCAGGAGCACACTTAGCCTTGGCTGCACTCTTGTAGACTGTGTGCCTGTGTGTGTGAGCTCTCCAATACTGTGGGATGTTCCTATCTAGAAGCTGTATTAGGAACAAGACCTCAGTAGAGATTCCAGAATTCTCTAGGTTCATTTCTCCAACTTCAGTGGAATAGAAGTAGAAATTAGTATAAGAAGAATGTCATCTCCAAGAGGCAGAGGTGTTTGTTGTTGTTGTCACTCGTGGCTATATCCCCAAAGCCTAGAATAGCGCCTGGCACCAGTTCTTGAATTAATGAAAAATATAACAAGGCATGTCAGAATGCGTTCCATGTAAATGAGCAGATGTCCTAAGTCAGGATCTTGATCGATGCCTTCCTATCGAGAAGAGGGGTTTTCAGACTCTGTTCAACACCCTCATCCAGGACCCCAGCCCTTTCCTTCCTTCAGCTCTGCTTTCTCATGGTGTTGGCTGTTTGTTCTCTTGGTCCCCAAATAATGACCATGATGATCATAGTATATGTGCAGTCAGCTTTCTGTTGCTGTAACAAAGACCTGAGGCAATCAACTTAAGAAGAGTAAAGGTTTATTTTGGCTGAGAGTTTTGAGGTTTTCTGTCCAGGGTTGCTTGCCCCTGTTGCTTTGGGCCTGTAGTAAGGCTGATGCTTAGGACAGGATCATGTGGTGGAGGGGAAGCGAAAGGGCCCCAAGGTCCCCTTCCAGGGAGCTCCCCCATGACCTACTACTAGGCCCCACCTCCGAGAGGTTCCCCTGCCTCCCAGGAGCCCCACAGGCTGGGAGCGAGCCTTCAACTCGGGGACTTGGAGGATAGTTATGATTCCTGTCGCAAGGATTTGCTGTACAACGTGCTTCGTGCCCACCATTACGGTGGCCCCTCCACATTTTCATTCACTAACTGCTCACGTCTGCTCGCGAGGTGGTGCCATTAATCCTCGTCTACAGCTGGGTGACCTCTCCAAAGTCCAGCTGCCACTGGGTGGAGCCAGGCCCCCAGGCACACCTGCACCCTGCTCGCCTTTTGAGCCACTCTTTCCCTCCAGGTATTGTATTTTCAAAGCCACCCAAATAAAGTGTCCCAGTGGTGTCAGATGGCTTCCCTGTCGACAAGAGGAGCTGGAAAGGTGCAGAACAGGAGACCCAGGTTCACTTGAGACAAGCCACGACTTGTGCCTTAGAGCCAGGGATGCAGGGACAGCAGGGAATTGCAGTCAGTGTCCATGAGGAATTTCTTTGCCATAGGAAAAAAGAATCCATCACTTGCAAACTAAAAGTGGTTCTCTAGATAACCTGAATCAAATAGAAAATCAGGGACATTTATAACTGAGAATGGGTTACTTAGAGTGGACCCCAGAGAGACATCCAAAGAGAAAGAGAGAAACCATGAGGGAGGGGACCAGAGGAACACAGGCCGGGCGCTGTGCAGAACCCCTGCATGTTTAGGTTTATACCCCTGGTCTGTCATATAAACTATGCAAAAGACAGAGCTGGCGAAACCCCAGAACCAAACCCAGATGGGACCAGTACAAAATATAGGCCACTTCACTTAGGAAAACAGTGGAAAAAATCCAAACTGAAACCTTGACACATAAAATACAGTCCTGTGTTGGACGACCACACTTACCCTAGACAGGAGGTGATGGTCCAAGTCCCAGGGATCTATCTATGTAATTTCCTACAATAGTCATTAAAAGAGAAAGATCTTGTCAGACACACACATGTTGGGCTGGTGCTCAGCCCTCCACTCACCGCCCGGTTCCCCTCTGTAGTGCGGGGGCTGGACATCATGTTCCTGGACTTTCTAGCAACAGGGTTCAGTTACGTCCTCACCAGCCAGAGACGCTCCCTGGTCTGGGAAAAGGGGAGGAGTTCCAGCTGAGGATGGGAGCACTGTCAGGCCAGCAACTGACCCCCTGGGCCTGCTGCACCCCTCAAGGGGATTCTGCGGGGAAGGCGCCCCTGGAGAGTGCCACAGCATCACACTTGTAGAGGTGAGTGGGCACCATCTGCTCAGAGGTTTAGGTAGAGTTCCCCGAAACCTTCCTTCTATGTGCTCAAGTCATACAAGGGAGGGGGGAGTCCTCTTTCAAAGAATTCTCGTTTACATACTGTTTGTATTTGTGTGTATGCAAAACAGTTCTTGTATTCGCTGTACAACATTTGGTATGATAAACTCAGATTTTCTTGGGGCTTATGGATAACAGTTTTGGAGAGCTGTCTCATTTGCTTAGTTGGGTGACTTGTCAGAACTCCTTGGTCTGTTTCGATTTCTTCAGTGATAACTCACTGGAAACGAGATACAGCAGGCTTCAAGCCTCTGCAGGAAATAATAGATGCAATCGTTTATTGATATCGAACATCTTTACGACAGGCATCACGCAAGTTGTTGTAGAAGCTTCTTCTAATTCAGCCTTCATTATTTATTGATTTCTTCAGCAAAGTTTTGAGGGGGAAGCTGTAGGCAAAAACTGCCAAGCGAGGTCAGGGTGCAAGAGATGAACACTCTCCACTCAGTCTCGCCCTCCTGGAGTTTGAAATGCGTGGTGGGAGGGGTGGGGTGGGAAGCACCACCAAAACACAACTGGGAGCTAGGCAAGGAAGTGCAGCCCTGTGGCCGGAACAGAGCTGAGGCCGGAGGAGCAGGGCCACCCCAGCCACCTGGAGCAGGCAACGGGAAAGGACGGAAAGGACGCCGGACCCCAGAAGACTTCCAAGCCACAGAGAGTCCACTTCCTTCTTGGTCCTCCGGTGGCTCCCAGTTTGATCTCAAAGTCAGCTGACGATCTGGAAGGACAGGCCAAGACTGAGAGAAAAGGTCCCCGTGAAGGTAGACACTCAAGCCAGAGAGCAGAGGAAAGTCCCTCTCTTCCGTCTCTCAGGCCGTTTTCTGTCACTGTAGCAAAACCCCAGGTGACTGACAAAGAACACGGAGTTATTCAGCTCATGGCTCCCAAATCTGGGGAGTCCATGCGAAGCCGCTGGCCTCTCTGCTCGACAGCTGGCGAGGGCCTCCCGATGCACCATGACACGGCGGAGGCGTCACATGGTGAGACAGAGCCAGCTGCTAGCTTGGGTCTTTCTTTTCTCTTCTTATAAAGCCACTAATGCCATTGTGGAGCCCCACCCCTGTGACCTTATTAAATCCTAATTACATCCCAAAGGCCTCACCTCCAGACACCATGGGCACAGGACTTTGGGGATTAAGTCTGTACACGCGAGCTTCTGGGGGACACATTCAAGTCAAGCAGATGCTGTTCTTTCCTGTTCCTATGTGGGTGCAGCGACTCTTAGGACTGCAGATTCTCCCACGGAAACCTCAAAGTCGGTCGCAACAGGACCGCGTTGCGTGACTGCCGGAACAAAGAACTGTCCACACGGGTGCTATGGCCACTGCAAACACCCTTCGGGAACGAAGGGGAAGTGCAGCCTCTCCAGTGGAGGGACACCAAGGGCCGTGTCCCCACCGACTGCTCGGCTCCTGGCCTCTCACCAACCTTCGTAGGTGAACTCGGCTTTGCCGTATCCTGGAAGTTGGAGTTTCATCCTCACCCTTAAAAACTAAATAGCAGTGCATCTTTTAGACCCAGAAGTTGAGCGTCACCAGCCAGCACTAGCTCACTTGCCTGAGGCCACACATTGGCTGGTGACTGGGGGCAGTCTAGGACTTAGATCTTCCCATGTACCTAGCCAGGGCTGGCTGCTGATTGACAGCAGGGAGAGCAGTGCAAACGTCAGGCTGGATTCCCGTCTTTCCAGACGGCTCTTATCATTTGTGTAATTAATTTGAAACCATTGTTTTGAATTTCCATTCTTGAGGCTGCCTCCATAATTTGGCGGCAATAATTGCAGCTCATTGCATAATGAAAGGATGAGCGTGATTATTTAGAAACATCGGGGAGCAGTTTATTTACACATTTTGAAAATGTTCTTTCCCTTCCAAAGCCAACCACCAACAACCACAGGACACATTTTTTAAAACATTTAAATGAAGTCAATGGAGGGACAGTTTCATTCGGCTTGACAAATGTGAGCTGGGTCAACCACTACCATAAGCTAGGTAGAATGTTTGTCACCAAATTCTCTCCTGTGTCCATATCATCAATCTCTCTTCCCGCTGTGGCCACCTGCAGCCACTGGGCTGCTTTTCTACACCACCTTCTCCTCTGTGCTGGTTGACTCCCCTCGGCGGGTGCTCCGGGAACTTAGCCCCCTGGCTGGGCATCTCGGGTTGGCGTCTTTGGCTGGCTCTGTAGTGTTCCATTGCCAGCGCAGGTTCACCCA
Organism: Marmota marmota marmota; assembly: GCF_001458135.2. Classification (NCBI taxonomy): domain Eukaryota; kingdom Metazoa; phylum Chordata; class Mammalia; order Rodentia; family Sciuridae; genus Marmota; species Marmota marmota. Next base: position 64,880,118 of record NW_025999900.1, on the reverse strand, counting down.
TGGCCCGCCTGTGGTCACGGCCCGTGTTTGCAGGGCGAGATGACTGTGTCAGTGTGCTTGGAGTGTTTGCCCACAGGCCGTATCTTGGACCTGGGCTTTCATTCCTCTTGGGTGAACGTCTGCTGGCGGAGTTCCTGTCTGGGCCCTGAGGTAAGGACCCCTGACTATTAAGGGGAGACCACACTCTCTTCTGACTCCAATGCTGTCTCCCACGTCCACTGCAGCGCCGCCCGCCGTGTGGACTGCTCCTCGGCCTCACCAGCCCTCGCGGGCCACTGGGAGTCTCATTATGGCAGTTTGCAAAAAAGTCCATCAACATGATACTTGCCTGGGGGTTCCCTGGCGGCTCCCGGCCTCCGCTCTCACGGCCCTTCTGACTGTCAATGAGGAAGACAGAGCCGAGGGTCTGCAGAGAGCAAAGTCTTCTCTCTGGGACCTTCTGCCCTCCTTTCCTCCTGCTCCCGAGTGCAGTCCCTGAAAGCTGGACCACCTCTTCCCTGAGGCAGGTCGTGGGAACCGGAGAGGCAGCTCATTTCCCTGGCTTCCGCCTCAGAGCTGGCCATGAAGAAAGTCTCGGACCCTCCCTGACTGACGGCAGCTCAGAAGACCCCAGCTTCAGAGGGAGGGATGTGGCCCTTGCCCGGGGGGAAGGAGTGCTGCACAGAGAGGTCAGGTGGAACTGAGCAGGCAGGCTTGCCGGGGTCCCCGCTGCCCAGCGGCACGAGAGCTGACCCACGAGAGCATTCACACTTCTCCACGCTCACCCACAGGACAGGGTCTGCAGAGCTTGTGCGCAGCTCACCAGGGTCTGGCGGGAGGCCCACCCCAGTGACCCGGTGCATCAGCCTTCATTTGGCTGCTTATGTTCTTGATAATAAGCTGGTGGCCCTGAGTCAGAGCTCCCCTGAGCTGTTCAAGGAGGGGGTCACAGGAGCCCCAACTCACAGCTGGTCTGTCAGAAGTTCCCGAGCCTGGACTTGCAGCTGGGTCTGGAGTGGGGGCAGATCCGCGTCCTCCACCTGTGGAATCGGACGTTGCCGCCAGGTAGAAAGTGTCAGGACTGAGCTGAATCAGAGAACCCTCCACCTCAGATCCACCGCTTGCTTGCTGTGGGGAGAAGCCCCGCACGTTTGAGATAGTGGTGGTCTGTGTTGTGAGGATGCAATGGGGAAACTGGGAGGCTCAGAAAACAGAGTTCCCACAAACCTCCTCTCCCCGCGGGTCCGGCTTCCTCTTGCAGAGCGTGCTGCTTGCTGACGGTGTGACCGGTCAGTCACCATACCGCATAGGTCACCCTGTGGGCTTGGGCGCATATGCAGTGACGTGCACCCACTGTCACAGTGCTGTAAAGTGGTTCCTTTGCCCTAGGAGGACCCCAGCCACGGTCACAATGGGCAAAGGTGGGATGTACACAGTCCAGGGAGAGAAATAAAGAACATCCAAGGCTTCTGCCTTTGTCAATGCTTTATTCACTCAGATCACTCAATACAAGTTCACTCTGTGGGCTCCTAATCAAGGAAATGACAATCCTTAATGCTAGGCACTGCAATGGACATAATCAACCCACAGCAAACATTTCTAGATTAATTCTAAGCACTGCAAACACACTTAATCACGACAGACTCATGACAGACAGTCCCTCTGCATGCTAAGCTCAAGTGTTGGATCAGAAGTCTCTAAGTCCAGCAGATGCCCACTCACTCAGACCGCGGTGATCAGGTCAGGAACCAAGGCAGGCTTCTCCCGGGGTGGAGCTGACGGCCGGCTGAGGAGAGGTCCTAGGGAGAAGTTGTGGCTCTCACCAGGGTCAAGATGTGGCTGTAGAGTTTGAGAGTGGTGAGGAGGATGCAGAGGGTCATCAAACGATGAGAAGAGTTGGGATGCCAGTCCAAGTCCTCATCAGGCCCTCAGTGTGAGGGCATCAGTGTCGGCTTGTTGAGTGCTGAATGTTCATTTGCTCCCTCATTTACACTGAATTTTGGGGCTTCTGACCACCTTTCAATCCCTATCAGCTGCCATTGAGTTCCTCAGTGACGTCATTTGCCCTGGGGTTAAAGCAGCTGGTCTGGTGGTCCCCACCCTGATCTTTTCACCTCTCCTTCTTATGGGGCAAGGACAACTGGAGACTTCACCCAGAGTTTGTCAGGGTGGGGAGAAGTGACTGTTTGTGCCTGAGGGCCACACTGGAGGGGTCCGGAGGCGTGCCTGGTGACACTGCAGGCTTCAAACTGGAGTTTTAAAATGGAGCTGCGTAGGCTCAGGCCTGAGGCCACCTCACACCCACCTACTCCTCCCTCCCATCTTCTCACTATCTCCATAGTTTCCTTTTCTAGAAGTCCGTGGAGTTGGGCTCCTGAAGCACGCAGCCATCCAGAGTGGCCTCTTCCCTTACCAGAGTGCCCTTGGGGTCCTCCGGGTCTTCTCACGGCTTCATAGCTCATTTCTTTTCATTGATGAATAATTTTTTGTTGTATGGATTTGCCACCAGTTATCCATCCATATCGTCCTGTTCAGATCTCTTGCCCACTTTAATCAGGCTGTTTGGTTCCTTATTATTGAATTTTAACAGTTTTTTTGTGTGTTTGGGGTAGAAGTCCTTTATGAGATATGTAATTTGTATATGACTTGTCTCAGTCACTTACAGTATCTTTCATAGATCGGGAAAATTTAATTAGATGGAGCCCAAACTACGAATTTGTTCTTTCAGGGATTGTGCTTTTGATGTTGTATGTAAAAATTCCTCAGCAAACCGTTAGTTTTCCTTCTGTTGTCCTCCGGGAGTTCTGTAGTTTGGGATTCGCCTGGGGCTATGGCTCACGGGGAGTTTAGTTTTGGCGAGGGTTGAGTCTTGGTCTGTGTCCGTGGGTTGGCGGGGAGACGTCCAGTTTTCCCAGCACCTGACCATCTGAAAGGACCGCTCTCCGTTGGATCACCTTGGTTCCTTTGTCCAAGATGGTCAGCTGCACTTCTGCGTCAGTTTCTGCGATCTGTGCTCTGTCCCGCGGAGCTGTCTGTCTGTTCTTCTGCCGACACACACTGTCTTGATTACTGGGGCTTTATAGCGAACCTTGAGGTTCCCTTTGTTCTCTTCCAGTGTTGTGTTGGCTGTTCTTAGTCTTGCCTTTCCACATAGGCTTCAGACGAATACTCACAAAGTCACTTGCTGGGATTTTGATTGGGATTACACACTGGAAAAATGGATGACAATATTGAGTCCTGCTATCCACAAGTATGCAAAACCACTTCACTACATTCTGATTCGTCTTTTCATAAAAGTTTTATAGTTTTTCTTGTATAGATCTTTAACATATTTTGCTTGATTAGTCCCTAAATATTTTGGGGTTTGGGTGCTAAAGTAAATAGCATTATGTTTTTAATACGAAACTCTAATTTTTATTGCATTTTATTATATTTAGCTTTTTTGTATTTGCCTTATAGTCTGAAAATTTTATATATTTTTTACTGGTTCCAAAAGGCTTATATTGATTCTTGTACATTTTCTTCATAAATAATCACATCATCTTCAAGAAAAGAGTTTTATTTCTTCCTTAAAATCTATAAACCCTTTTATTTTCTTTCCTTGTCTTATTGCTTTACCTAGGACTTCTAGTAAAAAAGGCTGTGGTATTAATATGTACTATTACTATTTATCGATTGAAATTTTAAAAATTACATAATTTTTAAAGCAGTGGTGAGAGGTACAACCTTGCCTTCTTCCTTATCTTAGCAGGAAAACTCAAGTTTCTAACCATTAAGAATGATGCTAGCTGTTGTTTTTTATTTTATTTTTTTTTTTGTAGCTGATCTTTATCAAGTGGTGGAAGTTCCCCAAAGCTAGTTTGCTGAGAATTTCTTTTTTTTTCTTAATCATGAACTAGTGCTGGACTTTTTTGCATCTGTTAATATGATCTTTTCTTTTTCCGCCTGTGGATGTGAGAGGTTGGTTTGATTGATTCTCGCTGTTGAGCCCATCTTGTGTAACTAGGATAGATCCCACTTGCTGGTCACATGTAATTCTTGTCTTATTCTTGGATTTGACTGGCTACAATTTTGCTGAAGATGTTTGCTCTCTGTTCAGGAGAGATGCTGGCTTTTAGTTTTCCTCTGTTCTTGTATCTTCGTCTGGTTTGGGCTTTAGAATAATGCTATTGTTTCTTCCTTAATTGTTTGGTAGAATTCATGAGTGGGCCCACTTGGAACTGGTACTCTCTGTTTGAAAGGATCTTATTTATTGATTGAATTTCTTTAATAGATTATTCACACGTATTAAGATCACCTGTTGTTTCTTCTGTGAGTTTGGTATACATGTCTCAAGGAACTGGTCATTTTCATCTAGTGTGCCAGATTTATGGGGCATCTTTTATTATCCTTTCAAATCTCTGAGATCAAAAGTGGTGGTCTGTATTTCATTTCTGATTTACTTTGTGCCATCTTTTTTCTTAGTTAATCTAGCTAAATGTTCATCAGTTTCATTGATAAGAATCAACTTTTGGTTCTGTTTATTTTTTTTTCTGAAATTTCCTATTTTTAATTTCATTGGTTACTGCTGTAGTTTTTATTTTTTTTTATTGTCTGATTGTGTTTTTAATTTGTCCTTTTTTTTCTAGTTTTCTAAAGTAGAAGCTTAGGTGATTGGCTTTGCATCTTTCTTCTTTTCTAAAAAGTATGCACTGCTATAAATTTCCCTCTAAGTACTACTTTTGCTGCATCCCACAAATTTTAATAATTTGTATTTTAATTTTTATTTCCTTCAAAAATACTTACTAGTTTTTCCTGACACTTCTTTTTTGGCCCATGTGTTTATTCAAAGTATTTTGTTTAATGCTCAGTGGTTTTGAATTTCCCAGATATCTCTCTGTTACTGATTTCTAACTCAGTCTCATTGTGAGTGTACCCTGTTGTTCCCATTCTTTCACGCTTGTTGAGGTGTGTCATGACTCTGAGTTCGATGGATCTTGGTGAATGTTCCATATGAGTTTGAGAGAACATGGGTCCTGTGCTGCAGGGGTCGAAGTGTTCTGTGATCAGGTGTCCGAGGCCATCCCGTCCTGGTGGTCTGCCTGACCTTCTGCCTGCTGACCATTTCTGATAGAGGAGCATTGAAATCTCCAAACATAAGAGTAGATCCATTCCTTCTGGACGGTTCTGTTGGGTGGTGCCTGTGTATTTTGGCACTTTGTTGTTAGACCCACATGTTAAAGATGGTGGTTTCTAGTGGGGAACTGATCCCTTCCCCACTCTTCAGAGCTCTTTTTCTCTCTGATCATCTTTCCCGCTCTCAGGTCTTACTTGGCCTGGAACTCAGTGACTGCTCCAGGTCTGCGTTGATTTGTATCAGCACAGTGTGACCTTCCCACCTCCTTAACCTTGATGGAGCTTCTACATTTAAAGAAGTCGTTTCTTCTTTCCCATCATTTCTGACCATCTCTTTTAATCAGTGTGTCTGGTCTTAACATTTGAATTATGAACATCTACCATGTTTATTGCTGCTCTCTATCCAGCGGCCCCCCCCCTTTTTTTGTTTCTTTTTATCTTCTACTTTTTTCTTCCCTTTTCTGGTTTTAATTCTATGTGATTGAATTTCTTTCAGCTATGAACATTTTAATTGTGCTTCTTTTCTTCTTTTAAAAACTTTTCTGAATGACTATGCTGGAGCTTGCAATGAACCTTAGCAGCTAATCCAAATTCTCTCCAAATGCCACTCTCCTCTCTCATGGGGTGTGCAGGTACTTCCTCAGAGAGCTCTCCCAGTCCTCCCTCAGGTCCCTAACACGGCTGTCTTTCACTTCACTTGTCCCTTAAGTATGATCATGGAATATATTAATTAGAGCAAACTATTATTTACTAGACAAATAGAGAAAAGTAAAAGTGAAAGAGTTTATTTTGTCATTCATTCTCTAAAACTCTTTCTTTACGTAGATTTGAGTTTTTCACCTATATGATTTTCCTTCTCTCTAGAGAACTTTTCTTTCAAGGCAATCTACTGGCTAGGAATTCCTTTGATTTTTGTTTGTCTGAGAAATTATTTCTTCTTAATTTTTGGAGGATAACTTCACCAGATACACAAATTCTAGATTGGGGGATTTGTTTTTCTTTTAACACTTTAAATATCTCACTCCACTCTCTCCTTGCTTGCATCATTTCTGAAGAGAAGCTTAAGGTGATTAGGAGCCTTGATCTTTGGTGATTTTTTTGGTGCATTTGTTCTCTCCAGTGCTGATTGAGAGAAGTGTGTTGGAATCTTGAGTTAATTGTGCATTTTCACTTCTGTTTCTTCCTGCATATATATATATATATATATATATATATATATATATATATATATATATATTTT
>NW_025999900.1:64787809-64873759 GCF_001458135.2 Marmota marmota marmota | reverse complement strand
GACACAATATATATATATATATATATATATATATATATATATATATATATTTTAATGTGGTGCTGAGGATCGAACCAGGGCCTCACGTGTGCTAGGCAAGCGCTCTGCCACTGAGCCCCAGCCCAGCCCCTGTGCACATCTTTTTGAAAGCTCTGTTATTTGTAGCTTACATGATTTTGTTATACACATCATCCTGATGAACTAAGCATTTTATTCTGATAAACTGTCCCCTTTATCTCTGGATTATTGCTTTTTCTGTTTACTGTCTCCAGTTGACATGGTCGGTCCAGTTTTCTTGTTCTGAGTTGTCTGATGCTATCTTGTTTTCCGTTGTCTTATTTTCGTCTATTTGTGTCTTTGTACTTTGATGGAATTTCTTCCCGACAGCTTGGAGTTTGGTCCTGTTTTCCTTACCTTCTAGAATGGCTGCTCTGTGGAGAGTCCCGCAGGATGTGTCTGGCAGTGATGACCAAGGCAAGGCAGCCTTTCCTGGGAGATGCTTTGTTAGCTGGGCTAGCAGTTAAAGTGTGTCTGATGTTTGCTGCAGCCGTAAGTTCCAGAAACTTCCAATTCCTCTAGGGTCCTGGCTCTCACCTCCCCGAGGTCTTGCATCTCTGTGAACTACATCTTGCAGCAGTTTCACTGTCTGGACCTACTGTTGTTCTGCTGCCCCTGTTGATGTGCTAGTAAGATGTGGGAGGGAAGCATTGTGTAATCTTATGACCATGTTTTAAGCAATTAGTGTGTCCCTGGGGTGTGACCTTCACCAGTTTCTTTACCTCTTTCCTCCTCACCCTACGTGAGACAGGAAGGCTAAAGGGGGCTAGCTGGGAGGTTTCCCTGCCTCATATCTGAAGAAAGACTGGGACGAATTCCCCAGCCCACTGAGTAGGCCTTCCTCATGGAGATGCTATGAGAGCGTTTCAAAGTGGCTCATCTTCCTTTCTGTCTGCCTGAGACATGGAGGGATTTTGCTTGGCTCTTCACAGTACACCTTGGTGGGACTGAAGACGAGGCTGAGTCAGGTCTGTCTCTGGTGGGTAAGAACACAACTCCAGCATCTCTCACACCATTTCAATCAGCTTTTTTGCTGCTACGATTAAAAGACCTGACCAACACAATTGCAGAGGAGGAAAGGTTTACTTGGTGGCCCTCGGTTTCAGAGGTCTCAGTCCAAGGACAGTTGGCCCCACAGTGAGGCAAGACATCATGGCAGAGGGAAGCAGCTCACGTGGTGATCAGGAGCAGAGAGAGCCACTGCCCTCCCCGACACAAAATATAGACCCCGTAGCCACGGCCCCAGCACCCCCTCCTCCAGCCACACCCACCACTTCAGCTCCCACTCAGTTAATCCCGATTCACCGATGGGGTAAAGACTCCCAACTCAATCATCTCTCTACTGAATCTTCTTGCATTGGCTCACACATGAGCTTTTGGGGGACACCTCACATATAGACCCTAACACCCCCCATGCCTGTCCACACTCAGCCTCTGGAAACAGGTCACCGTGACCAGGTAGATGTTCCAGTGGCTTCTGCTCCAAGTTGGCTTTCCCAGCTAGCGCTGCATACGTACTGCTGTCCGCCCCTTCTGGGTGGGTCCCTAGATCTGCGTTCTCTGAGGGTCCAGTGAAGGCACGGACTCTCCCTCTGTTCTGGTTTGGTTTTGTAGTAAGGCCGCAGTGAATATTGGCAGGTGTTTCACATGTCAGACCTGAAACTGGAAATCTCCTTTCATTTTTTCCCCCAGTGTGATATAATCTTTGCAAAAAAAAAAAAAAAGATTAATTTAAGACATTTATATATTTAGTTTAATTTTTTAATCTTGCTATTTGTTTCCTCTCCTTATTTTATATTCTTTGTTCCTTTCCTCTCATTTTCTGCATTTTTTTGGACTGATCGATTTTATCATTCTATCATTTTATCATCTGTATAGATTTATTAACTATTTCTTTTTGTTTTATGTTTTTAAGATTATTTATGATATGCATGCTCATTTTATCAGCATCTACCTTCAAAATATATTTACCATTTCATGTATGTCGTAAAAAGCATAAACTATATTCCTCTTGTCCTTTGTGCCTTATGGTCCTACATATATTTCTACAAATGCAGCTCTGCTCCTTCCAAGGCCTGTTTGTGGTCTTTGTGAAAACGTGACACGTTAGCTCTCAAGGGCTGACTTAACCGACCGTTCAGTCACATTTCTCCTGGGGGCTCTTGAAAGCCCCTCCTTCCCGAGTCCTAGGAAACATTATTATTAATTGTGATTTAAACAATTGTTTTTAACGGGAATTTTAAAATGAGGACTTTGGGGTCTCAGGGTGTAGCTCAGTGGTACAGTCCTTGCCTAGCAGACACAGGATCCTGGGTTTGATCCCCAGCACCATGAAAAGCAAAAGCAAACAAATAAACAGACCCCCCAAAAAAGAAAGAAAAAGAAAACACACCTTTCGTGTTTGTGCTCCTCTCTGCCGTCTTCACTGCGGTCCGTGTCTCTGTGGGGGTCTATACTTCTGTCATGTGTCATTTTCTTTCAGCCCAAAGAATCTCCTCCCTCATTTCTTAGAGTACTGTAGACTTGCTGCTGGTCAGTCTTCTCAACTTTGGCCTATTGGAAAAAGTCCCTATTTCAGTTTGATTTTTAGAGTAAAATTTCAAAAACAAATGTGGAGTCCCACGAGGACGTCATTTTATAATGTCCCTGAGAAGGTGTTCCAGAAGGGCCTTTGACCGGCCTGGCTTCTGATGATCATTGGCAACCATTTTACCTCTGGGCCCTGCGCGGGTCGCTTCTTTCTTTTAGTTTTTTTTTTTTTTTTCTGGGTCCTTTTAAGGCCTCCCCCCACCCCTCACGCCAGGCTTTATCTGGGTGGAATTAAATATGTGCACACCCGCTGGCTGTTCACCCTGAGTTTCTCCCGTCAGCCACTTTTCTCTTCGTGAGGAGCAGTGGGCTGGATCTGAAGGTTTCCCTATCTTTCCTCATTAAGTTCACGTTTTCCTTTGCAGCCTTGTGCATTTTGATAGTGGCTACTTAATAAAATGATGGTGGGCGGACTCCCTCCCCTCTATTGTTTCTAGGTCTGCTTCTCTTGATTGATTTTTCTCCTAAGGTTATGGTCCAACTTTTCCAGCTTGTTAACATGTCTAGTGATTCCGGCTGGATGCTGAGTCCTGTGCATGGCAGACGATTGCCTGGACTTGGCTGTTTGTGTCAAGAATGAGGAAGTTGATCTTTGCAGGCAGCTCAGTGGCTTGCAGCTCTGCTCCTTCCAAGGCCTGTTTGTGGTCTTTGTGAAAATGTGACACGTTAGCTCTCAAGGGCTGACTTAGCCGACCGTTCAGTCACATTTCTCCTGGGGGCTCTTGAAAGCCCCTCCTTCCCGAGTCTAGAGGGAGGAGGTCTGGGAAAGGTCCCACACGCAGCTGTCCAGGAGTGGAGTTTAACCCAGCCGCAAGGGCTTTGCCCTACACAGGGGCCACTTCATATTTGGTGAATGTCTAAAGGGACCCCCACACAGATTATGGAGCCCTCCCCGGGCTGCTCCCTCCTCTGTGATACTCAGGCCCACGAGTGTCCCCTGCCTCAGTTTCTCCTAACCCACTGTCTCCTTATCTCAGTGACACTCCCAGACTGTGCTTGGGTCCCCGTCCCTGCCCAGTGGTGCGAAAGCCTCCTCCAGGTGGGAGCGGGTGAGCAGCCAGCCTTGTTTGTCCCTTGGCTCTCAGAGGTCAGCTTTTGCTGGGTCTAAAAAGCAGATTTTTCACACACTGTGTCCAGTTGTTCAACAAGAGCAAGTTCAGATTCGGACACCCCGTCGGGACTGGAAGGAAGCCGCTCTCTCACGGTGCACGAGGTAACAAGAATCATTGATTGATTCAGAGAACGTGAGCATGAGGAAGAGCAAGGCCACGGTTCTGCAGGTCATCAAAGCCCAGCAGGGTGCTGAGTGACAGTCTCTCTCGCTAGAAGCACACATCAGACCACTGCTGGGACAGTGGCAGCCTCAGCACGTTCCAGTAGCACAAAGATGGGAATGTGGTGGCTGACGAGGGGGAAGGGGGAGGAGGCAGGGGGGGGCAGATTCCCGATGCCCAGAGTGTTCACCAGTGGACGCCCAGAAGCCAGTAGAACAGGAGTCAGGAAACTTTTCTCTTGCAAAGAGCCAGGTAGTGAATGCTTCAGGACACACACATCTCCATCGAGTCTTCTCCTTTTATGGCCCTTTGTCAAAGCTGTTCTGCGCTCACAAAGGATGTGCACACAGTAAGCAGGCTGGGTCTGGCCTGAGGGCTGTCACTGGCTGAACCCGGACGTGATCACAGAATAAACAATTCACAGAAGAAGATGGAGATTATTAATGCATGTGTGAGGAGCTGCTCATCTTCCCTGATAATCGGATAAACATAATTCAAAGCAAATGAGCACATTTCACACGGATCAGATGGGAGAAAATTTAAAAGACTGACAATATCAAGAGTTAGTGGAGGTAAGAGGCAACAGCAATTTGCACACACTGCTGGTAAGGGTGCAAATTAATTCAGCCACTTTGGAAAGCAATTTGTCAATAGCCAAACCAGAATTGGATTTGAAAATGCATGTTCACAAAGACTCCACAATGCCACTCCTAGATCCGTTATCTAGAGAGATCCATGTGTAATTGCAGTACTGTTTGTAATGGGGAAATAAATTGGAAACAACTTAAGTCTACACACACACACACACACACACACACTCCTATCAACACGGCAACATCTCAAAAACATAATGTTGAGTGAAATAGCAAGCCTAGCGCAATAACATTTACGAAAATGTTTAAAAACACGCTGCAAACAACACTATGAATTATTCATGGGTATCTCTTTCTGTAGGTGTAAACATGAAAACAGAGGAATGGAAAAATACACCGAGTGCAGGAGGGGAAATTCACATTACCTGCAGTGAGTAAACGTCCTGGGGGTGGGGACAAGGCAGCCACCTTGAAATGTTCTTTTATAAAAACGTCAAGCAACTGTGACAAATATCAACTCTTGTCACTTTGTAGGAGATGGACACACCATGTTTGTGTCATGCTCTTCGTTCTTTTAATTTCCCATGAAAGGAAAGAGCAGACATACCAGTTCTAGCTGCACATATGTAAGTGTGGTTTAAAGTTAAAAAAAAAAAAAAGAATGGGGTCTGGTATTGGGAAAGTCTTGTCCCAGGATGGCCCCAGCCTGATTCAGGCTGGCCACTTCCCCTCTGTGCCTCAGTCCCCCAGCCATGGAGTGAGAGATGCAGTTTCAAAGCACAGGGATTGCTACGTGTGCCCCCCACCCAGCATGTGTCCAGTGGAATAGACTAGAACAGATTAGAAAGCACGGGGTGCCTCACCTGCTGGCTGGAGGAGGGAGAAGGGAGCCTTTGATGCTTGGGATGACGGTCACAAGTGTCTGTGCTGATTGACGTCAAACCGTATGCTTAAAATTGGTCATAATGATAAACATTATGTCGTGTGTATTTGAGCACACGAAAAAGGAGTGCGCACAGCATCCCGGAAGGATGACTGTCATTTCACAAACCTTTAATGTTCACATAGTGGAGCAGCTCAAAACTCAGAGCTGGATGGCCAGGGGCTGGGGACACTGGAGACAGGCGCTCAGTTTTTGCCCTACTTCCTAAGCTTTTATCACTGCTCCTGCACCTGCCTCTCCTGCTGGGATCTAGCCCAGCCTGTCCTCCAGTCGTCCTGTTCCGTTCCAGGCTGCCATTCTCTCCCCATTTACCCAGCAGCAGAATTGAAACCCCCTGCTCTGGAGGAGCAGCCCTCTGTTCTGAGCAGAGCACATCACTGTTAAGCGCTCGTCATAACCATTATGGCCATTAGTCTGCCAAGCTCTAAGTAGCAAAAGAGAAAGAGAGAGAAAAGAGCGAAAGGGAGAGAGGTGGCTGTGCATTATGCAATTTAAGTGGCACAGGATGTGGGGACGGCTGCAGTCTGGCCCCGGAAAGCAGAGATGCATTAATATAAATCAGAAGCCTGCTGGGGCTGGCGCAGCGGAGGGGCCGTCGGCGCGCAAGGGCACGGGGCTGCTCAGTCTCCCCGCGCCACTTTGTCAGGGTCCAGCAGATAGAAAAATAAGCCTGAGGCTTTTAATGTGCAGTTTGGAGAATTAGTTTCAATTAGTAGAGAGACATTTTAAATTTCAAGAAATATTCAGCCTTCACTGACTCCATTTAGCACGTGAAAGCCTTTCTCGGTGTTAATAGAATCATAGCATATAAAACCAGAAGGACCTTAGAGATCCTCCCTGCAGCCCTCTGGAACTCTGAGTGAGTGAGTCCTGGAGATTCTGCAGAGGCGGGGCTGGATCTGAGAAGTTGGCCTCTGGGCTCCCAGTTAGCACCCCAGCCTGCAGGGACAGCGGGGCGTGTGTTGCGTGTGTGTGCCCGTGGCACGAACAGGAAATCAGTGGCTAGTGACCCCTTGGACAGCCTCATGGCTACTGTGTAGGTGACCTAACAAGTCAGTCCACGCTGGCTGGGCAGAGAGGCTGAGCCATCCCCTGAGGTGCAGGGACACTGTCAGGCGCAGGCTAGCACTCTGTGATGTGGCCTGGAAAGGGGCAGTCTTGGTGGCCTGAGAGCCACCAACAGTCACTGCACCTCCACACCCGGCAGCAAGAGCCAAGGCCCCTGGAGCTGCAAAGCGAGAATGAATCGACCTGACCGGGGGACATTTGTTTCCATGAGAAAATAAGTGAAGAGTTCAGCACACAGTAGGCACCTCACAGACCCCGGCCCTCCCCTCCACAGCAGAACCCTCCAAGGGCGGCCTTGGATCTGGGGCCGCGGCTCCACCAGTCCCCTTTCCGGCCTCTGGAAGCAGCCCCTCGTAGAAGAGCAGGACCCGACAAGATGAGGCTCCTCTGCTGATGGCTGCGTTGTTTCTTCCTCTCCTGCCTGAGGCAGCAACGCTTGTCTTTAATCAGCGTAAGGTAATTTAGTCCCCTTCACATCAGCGTGCCAGGAAAAATGAGCCATTAATTTTCTGGAGGTTCCAAGGAAATGCTTTTATTTGTTATACTACAAACATATTGAGATGCTGGCTGTCCTGGGGGTGGGGGCGCTCTGCTGACTCTCCTGTTTACCACGAGTGGCTGTGGCTTGGTAAAAATTAACTGCCGCGGTCAAGGTTATCTTTCCCCTTTGTGGCGGCACGGCACTGATGGGCTTAAGTGCGGCGGAGAGCAGGGTGCAAACATGTTTACGAGCAGGGTTCCCAGCGGGAATCTGTTTTAACTGTCCATTGATGGGACCGGGTTGTGCAATCCTCAGCTTGGGAATCCTGTAGGTAAATAAAAAAACAAGACTCCGTGTGGGTTTGGGTTTTACTCCTGCCCGCTGTTGGCCCTGGCCCCCTCCCCCTCTTCCTGGTCTGACCTGTGGTGTGCGTTTTCCCACAGAAGCTTCTGGAAAGGCTGCCTGTCATTCTTGCAGCCTTTGGTGACTGAACGCGCCTGTCTCCAACAGCCCCCCCCCCCTTCAAGAAGGTGTCCCAGGCAGGCTACCCGTCTGATGACCGCTCCTCTCCTCAGAGGCATGTCAGGTGGCCTTGCCTCAGTGGCTGGTGGGTCAGCTTGTCAGTGGGAGTCTCCGCTGCTTGAAGTTCCTTTGCTCCTGGGAAGGAATCCCACCTCCTGCCCTTCACTGTCTGTCCAGTGTGTCTCCCTGGAGATCCCTTGGAGAATCTGTCCATTTCAGGAGCTGGCGCTGGGACCAGTGGGATGAAGTCGCTGCCTAGCTTTCAGGCTGCTGCCCGGGTCCAGGAGTGACTGACCCAGGAGTCTGGGGAGAAGCGGGGCGGCCAAGACCCCTCCTCAGCAAGGATAACCGTGGAGCTGGGCCTGCTTCCACCAAAGGGGGCAATCGCTGACATGCTCCCTGTTACCAGAGGTGGCCGTCAGCTGGACAGTTCTGCTGGTGACTCTGTGGACAGCAGGAGGCCTGGGAAAGGACCAGGAACCAGCTACACACTGTGCTCTGTGATTATTGACCAGACTTGGAGCTCCAGAGGGCTGTCCTCAAGAGCACAGCACTCAGCTCGGCAGCCCTGGCCCAGATGCACTGGGCTCACCTTGCACTGCGTGAGTGACGGACGCTGATTCTTCTCTGAAGACACAACAGGCAGACGGGGCATCCTGCAGGAAGGAGGCTTCCACCTCCCCAGTGGGCCGAGGGCCCTGCCCAGGGGAGCACCGGGCCTCCTGATTCCTGAATTCCACTCCAGGCTCCGCGGAGAGGGCCATGTTAGCACGACCGCATTCCTCGGGGAAGCATGGGACGCCCGGCCTTTTCATTAACTCAGCAAAAGACCATCTCAGGGAAAGCTCAGAGGAGACAAGGACAGACAATGCAGCTGTCAGAGCACCAAGCCTGCGCCTTCCAGGCCATGTCTCAGAGTGCTGTCCTGCGGCTGGCGGCGTCCCTGCACTCAGGGGACATGGCTCAGCAAAACCTCACTGAGCCCCTCCTCCCGAACCGGATGCTAGGGACCCCGAGGTTGGGACCGAGGTGGACAGCCCTGCGGAGGCCCAGGGTGCCCCGGGAGTGGGCGACGGAGCAGGGAGCCTGGACTTCAGCAGACAGCAGGAGAGGAGAAGGCAGCACAGGCAGGAGGCGGCCGGGGGGCCAAGAAGGTCCTGGGGGACCCTGGGGGCCAAAGTGCGGCCTCTGAAACCACCCTTTTGTTTTCTGCTGATTTTATCAGTTCACTACGTGGTTGCTCCTCATAAGCACTGAGCACCTACTGTGTGTCTGCTCCAGGGCTGGGGACAGTGACAGGCTCTGGCCCTGCCTAAGCACCTGGATTGTGAGGGCCAGGTTCAGTGACCGTGGCCCCTTCCTCCACCTTCAGAGCCAGTGACGGGTGGAGTCCTTTTCATGCCCCTCTTCTGCTGCCCTCTTTCCTGATTGAGGACCCCTGGGGTCACACTGAGATCCCTTTGGGTGACTGGGACAATCTGATTAGCAACTCTAACCCACTTCCACCTTGGTCACCTCTTGATAGGTGGGTACCAAATTCGCTGGTCCCAGGGGTTCAGGTGCAGACATCTTTTGGGGAGACATCATTCTACCCACAGTGGCTTCCTGAGGGCGTGGCATCTTGAGTCTTGAAGGGTGGGCCGAGCTCAGAGGAGCCTGGGAGCCGGGACTAGGGTCCCAGAAGAGCAGATCTCTTGGTGTCTCCTTGAAGGTCAGGAAGGGCCCTGAGATTGGAAAGGAGACAAGACCTGACAGAGGTCAGCAGAGGGGCCAGCGCTAAGGGCAGGGTGGGTCTGCGTGGGGGAAGGTGACCACCCACACCTGGGGGTCCCCTCAGCACCTGCTCCCACTGGGCGGCACACGGAGGGGCTGGGGCAGCAGGCCTCAGGGCCGAGAGAAATGGTTGTTATTCTGTATCTGGGGCCAGAGAGGCTGCCGTGGAAGCCGGCCAGACACGGCGCTGATGGAGGCCATGCGTGTAATAAAACCGGCTAGGCTGGGTCCAAAGGCACGTACTGTACTCTGAAGCCATTTTAAATTTTGCCAAAACCCCAGGGCTCAAGCCAGAAAGAAGACCTCGAGTTAGGGATGGCGTGGGGGCGGGGTGCGGGCAGTGGGTATTGTGATGGTTTCATAACATACTAAGTTAATTTATTTGTTTTGACTCGCGCATTTTAAATAGGGTTTCATCATTTAATGTGTTTTCCATCTGATCCTGTTACATGGGTAGGAGACCTCGTATTTGTTTACTCAGGGACGCTTCCCATCTCCAAAGTCCCGACCGTCGCTGGGCTGGGAGGCGGTGTTTTGACAGCTAGTGCTCTCTGGTGCTCTCCACCTTCTCCGTTTCCAGTCCCGCTTGTTGATTTGAACCACTGCCACAGTCGTTTCCTCCTCGACTTCCACACCACAGCACATTCCAGGCCGGAAGGTGGAAGTCTCCTCCTGCGGTGCCGCCACCGCCCTGCACCCAGCGGCTAGCGCTGCAGACCTGCCCGGCTCTCGCAGGGAGCATGGGGCAGAGGCCCTGGGCTGCTGCACCGGAGGCCAAGAGGCAGCGGGCAAAGCCCGATGCCTGGGCCCGATGCCTGGGCGGGAGCACCGGACCTCGCCCTGGCCCTCTCAGAGCCTGCTAGGGCCACCCTGCTTCCTCTCCCACCGGGGCATGGCTAGGGCTTGTTCAGGACGACAGCCAGCAGCCTGACAGCCCGTCCTGCTGTCAGTAGCCAGAAGGTGCCTGAACACTCCCACTGGGGAACAGGAGCCAGTGGTGTCCCTACTGTGCCCAAACAGCAGAGCTCAGACCACAGTCCCTGCTGTACCGCCGTCCCGTGTGGGAGCACGTTCTCAACACCCTGACCACACCACTGTGGCCCCAGGTGGAAGCCCTGTCCGCCTTCCTCTGCCCTCTGCCTGACGCTCAGACCCGTCGCAGCCCATCCTCGTGTGCCAGCCTGCCACTTCCCGACTCCCTCCTGTGCCCGGGAGCTCTCCTTTCCCTCCAAAACCCAGCTGAACTTCTCCCCGGAGTGTCCTCCACCCCTGTGTCTGGGGACCATTGTCAGCCCTTGTCCTTGCTCTGTGAAGGACAGCGGCCGCATTCCGCAGCCGTCGCCTGTTGCTGTGTGTTCATCTGTCCCGTGGACAGTGACGGTCTCCTGCTGCTCCTGTGCTTAGGTCAGATCCCAGCCTGGCCCTGGCTGCACAGTGGACAGGGCCAGATGCTTCTGGAATCCCCAGGATGAGGAGGGCCCTGGGCAACCCTGGTCCCTGAGGAGGTGGGAACTGTCACAGGATGCTGGCTCCCACCCTGAGCCACACCCCAGAGATGCCAGGAAGGGGCGGAGGAGGAGGCGCTGGGCCACGTGGAGAAGGCTCGGGACAGCAGAAGGTGGTGTGGTCCTTCCGCAGGGGGCCGGGCGCTCGGAACAGAGGGCAGGATGGAGCTCCGGCCAAGCAGAAGTCATGGGAGTGAATTGGTCAAACTGAGGGTTCTCCAAACAAACGAGACCTCTCCTAGTGAGACCCCAGGCAGAGCTGTGAGAGCCCACAGGGGACTTGCAGAGCGATGCCGGTGTGTTCCCGAGGGCCGTGCAGAAGAGCTGCAGATGAGCTCAATGTGGGGTCATTGTAATTGTGACACAACCGCCATTAAAATAAAGTGCATGACCTTCAACCAGCTGAAAACAATCCCATTTTCTAATGACGAGCAGGACAGAAAAACAGGGTGAAAGTTAGAGAGAAAATAATGGAATAAAACAGCTGAAATAAATCTGACTGCCGCAGTGATTACGGGCTAGTAAGTCTGTGGCATCAATTAGAGAGAGCTGTTCATACTGGGCTTTGGAAAAGAGGGTTCCCATAATAAATTGTTTCTAGGGGATGTACTTAAAATGAAAGGATGCCTAAAGTTTGAAAATAAGGAAACAGAAATGCATATTGCAGGCAAACAGGGTCAAAATAAATCCAAGGTAACAATTTTTCTTAAGGTCTTCCAAAATAGACTTTGAAGTTGAAAACATCATGTGACTCAAAAAAGAGATGCTCTGTGGTGAGGACAGAGGACAGTGACTACAGACACGCCAGAGAGCCCACTTTGGCTTTCTAGCTGAGCAGATGGCATCAGACGAGACCCCTGCTGGCAGCAAGTACGCATCCAGACCGACCATAAAGACCCTCTGTCCAGCCGCTCTGCTGGACACCCGGGAAGGCAGAGCCACAGGGTGGGCCAGGAAGCTTTCTGCAAGGCCACCTGCCCAGGGCCAGCCTGCTCTCCAGTCCACCGCACACGGGAGCTCGGCCACCGGCAAAGCCAAGTCCCTGCCTGCCAGAGGGGGGATGCTGTTTTGGTCTTTCGTCCAGTGTAATTTCTCATGCAATAAAGTGACTAATGTGATGATGTTTGAGAAGTGTGTTTGCATAAGCCCCATCACCACGAGATAGAGCACCTCTTTCTATCCGCATTCCCAGCATTCCCCGCCTCTGTGAGGTCGACCCTCCTCCTCACCTGGCCCCTGGTCACCTGGCCCCTCATCGCCTGGCCCCTGCTGATCCGCTTTTGTTTTCCAGAGCATGGGCTTTTCTAGAACTTCTGTGATTGGAATTACCAAGTGCATGGCTTCTGTCTGGGCCTCTCTCTCATCTGGGGTCTGCACATCATGCTGTCCCCGTGTCAGAACACGTCCCTCTTGTCACAGTGACGCCTGTGGATGGTGTGGGTCGACCACCCTTGATGCCACCGCCTGTGCACAGACGTCCGGCTGCTTTGGGGTTTTGCTGGCGGTGAGGAGACCGCTGGAAGGGCCATAGTCTTCCTTCCCTGGGTGAAAACCGGGGGGTGGGATTTAGGGGCTGCAGGACTGAGCCCCTCCTCCGGCCCCTGGGGTGACCCAGCCCTGGGGCCCACCGGTCCTCACTGGAAGTCCCCGCTGTGCCATGTGGCCTTCTCAGTTAGGAGTGTGTTTACAGCTGCCCAGGTGCTCCGTGAAGGGTCCTGTCCAGCCTCCTGTCCATCTCTGCTCTGCCCAGTGAGACGGTCTGCCCCACAACTGGTCATGGACGGCTGTGAGCTCCCAGGCCCACAGAGAGTCTGCTCTCAGACGCCTGCTGTGCGGGGGGCGGGGGTCTCCGGCCACGGCTCCTCTCCTCATTTTCCTGACCATGAACCTTAGTTTATCGTGTCTTCTCCTTTCTACTATTTCCATCCTATTTGAGAAAACTTTTCCTTTTTGAACTTATTTTTTACTGGTTCTTTTTAGTTATACTGTGACGTAGTCACAAGATCAGGGAATCTAACGGGCCTGGATTCTGTGCCCTCCCTCTCCCTCCCAGCCCTGTTCCTTCACTCCACCCACCTTTCTGCTGTTTACTTCGTTGTTTTTCAATTAGTGTCGTGCAGATGTTCATGGTGGGGAGCTCACTGTGCACACTCACATATGCACATAGGACAGTCAGGTCACATTGGTCCCACTGACTTTCCCTAGACAGTCCCTCCCCTGCCTTTCAGTCCCTTGTCTACTCCTCTGATCTTACTTACAATCTTTGTTAAAGATTAATCCTCCCTCTCTGATTTTGGATTAGCTTCTGCATATCAGAGAAAACATTTGACCTTTGACTTTGGGGGACTACCTTATTTCACTTAGCATGACAGTTTCCAATTCCATCCATTTAGCAGCAGATGCCATAATTTTATTCTTCTTTATGGCTCAGTAATATTCCATTGTGTATATGCACCACATTTTCTTTATCCATTCATCTGTTGATGAGCACATAGGTTGGCTCCATAGCTTAGCTATTGTGAATTGAGCAATTGTGAATTGATGTGGCCTCTTCACTGTAGTATGCTGATTTTGAGTCCTTTGGATATATACCAAGGAGTGGGATAACTGGGTCAAATTGTGGTTCCATTTCTACCTTTCTGAGGAATCTCCATATTGTTTTCCAGAGTGGTTGTACCAATTTGCAGCCCCACCAGCAATGTATGAGTGAACATTTTCCCCACATCCTCGCCAACGTTTATTGTTATCTGTATCCTTAATGATTGCCATTCGGACTGGAGTGAGATGGAATCTCATGTTGAACATTTTTTTCATGTTTGTTGACAATCCATATATCTTCTTCTGTGAAGTGCCTGTTCAGTTCCTTTGCCCATTTATTGATTCGGTTATTTGGGGTTTGGGTGTTAAGTTTTTTGACTTCTTTATATGCTCCATCTGAGGTGTGCGTGGCAAATATCTTCTCCCACTATGTAGGCTCTCTCTTCAAGCTCTTAATGGTCTCCTTTTGTGTGAAGAAGACTTTTAATTTGATGTATCTCATTTATCGATTCTTTATTTTACTTCTTGCACTTTAGGAGTCTTGTTAAGGAAGTTGTGAAATTTTCCTGAGCCAACATGTTGGAGTGTTGAGCCTATAATTTCTTCCAGTATGTGCAGGATTTCTGGTCTAATTCCTAGGTCTTTGATCTACTTTTTGAGTTGAATTTTGTGCAGGGTGAGAAATAGGAGTTCAGTTTTGTTCTACTACATTTGGATTTCCAGTTTTCCTAGCACCATTTGTTGAAGAGGCAATTTTTCCCCTCCAATGCATGTGTTTGGCACCTTGGTCTAGTAGGAGATGACTGCGTCCGTGTGGGTCACCTCTGGGTCACCTTTCTGTTCCATGAGTCTTCCTGCCTGCTGGGGCGCTGGTCCCATACTGGTTTGGCTACATAGCTCTGTAGTATGATCTGAGGTTCAGTATCATGATGCCTCCTGCTTTGCCTTCCTCACTAAGGACTGCTTTGGCTCTTCTGAGCTTCTGATTTTTCCAGGTGAATCTCATGACTGCTGTGAAGAACGCCACTGGAATTTTGACGGGAGTTGCCTTGAATCTGAACCGTGCTGTTGGCAGGATGCCATTTTCACTGTATTGATTCTGCCTGTCTTTTCCTTCCACCTTCTGAGGTCTTCTTCCATTTCTTTCTTTCGTGTTCTCTAGTTTTCATCGTCAAGGTCCCTCACCTCTTTTGTTAGATTGATGCCCAAGCATCATTGGTTTTTTGGAGGCTGTTGTAAAAGGGACAGCTTTCCTAATTTCTACTTCAGCAGATTCAACATTGGAGTATAGAAATATGATCAATCTGTGGTTGCTGATTTTGGAT
This sequence comes from Marmota marmota marmota, assembly GCF_001458135.2. Lineage (NCBI taxonomy): Eukaryota > Metazoa > Chordata > Mammalia > Rodentia > Sciuridae > Marmota > Marmota marmota. Next base: position 64,859,091 of record NW_025999900.1, on the reverse strand, counting down.
CCTGCTACGTTGCTGACTGCATTTCTGAGCTCTAGAAGCTTTCTGGTGGGGTTTTGTGTCTTGTAAATATAGGATTGAGTTGTTGACAAACAGGGGTGATCTGAGCTCTTCTTTTCCTAGTTGTATTTCTTTAATTTCCTTCTCTTCCCTGATTGCCCCAGCTAGACGTTCAAGGACTGTGTTGAGTAGGAGAGGTGACAGTGACATCCTTGTCTTATTCCTGCGTTTAGAGGAAACGCTTTGAGATTTTATCCATTCAGAATAATGCTGGCCTCGGGTTTGTCACGTTGGCCTTCACAGTGTTGAGGGAAGTCCCTTCTGTCACCAGTTTCTAGTGTTCTAAAGATGAATGGCCTTCTCTCTATCTACTGAGAGGACAAGTGATCTTGTCTTTAACTCTATTAAGTGGTGGATTGCACTAATTGATTTCTGTATGTTGAACCAGACTCGCATCCCTGGGATGAGTCCCACATGATCATGGTGGGTTTTGATCTGTTTTTGTAAGCAGTTTGCCAATATTTTATTAAGAATTTTTGCATGTATGTTCATCAGAGTTATTATTAGTTTTGTTTCTTTGATCTATATGCCTGCATGTACAAGCAAAGCCAATCTTGATCACTGTGGCTTTACATTAAAATTTAAAATCTTGTATTTTTAATTTTTCCAACTTTGTTCTTTTAAAAATTATTTTGGTTATTCCAGAGCCTTTGTATTTCAACTGAATTTTAGGATCAGGCTGAGATTTTTTTTTTCACAAAGGGCTTGATGAAATATGCCATTAAATGTATACATCTATTTGGAGAAAATTTCCATCCTATAAATGTTTAGTCTTATAATCTATGAACATGGTATATCTCTCCATTAATTTAGGTCTGCTTTAATTTCTCTCATACGAGTGTTGTGAAATTTTCCTTGTTTATTTTATTTCTAATTATTTCTTAATACTTTTGTGAACGAAATGTTTTCTGAAGTTTATCTTCATATTGTTCATTGGTGGTACATAGAGAGACGATTGCTTTTTGGTAGACTGAGCTAATATCATAGGACCTTAATAAAATTATTACTTCTAGTAAAAATTCTTCTGGAATTATAGAATTACTAATAGTGTATTTTTCCACACAAGAGATTGAGCTAGCTGAGGATAAAGACAGTTTATTTCTTTTTATCCCAAATTATATTTCTTTAATTCTCTAAATCCTCCAGCATCATATTGAAGAAAGAGGTAACAGCAGATGTCTTCCCAACCTGAGAGGGAATCTTCAGCTTTTCACCATGAGCTACACATTCTATATTGATATACTTTATTAGTTAGAAAAAATTTTATTGTATTCCTAGATCATCAAAGCGATCATCATGAAAGGGTATTAGATTTCATCAAGTGATTTTATGACCTCTGTTGAGGAGGTCATTTTCTTCCAATTGAATTTGAATTTTAGATGTCAACCAACTCTCATTCCTGGAATAAACTCTACTTTTTGGTACATAGATAATTCTCATTTGTTTCTATAAACAGTTTGCTGATATTTTGTGAAGGAGTAACTCTGGGGAGATAGGCGTCTGTACCTGTGCTTTTGTCTGTCTGTCAGTCTTTGACATCAGGGGAACACTGTCTTCACAATGCAATTGGAAACCAGCTTATACCCTCTGTTTTCTGAAGGATTTAGGGAAGGATTGAAGATCAAGTTCTCTTTAAATGTTTGATAGATTTACCAGTGAGGCCACCTGCTCTGGGCTTTATCTGGGGGAAGATTTTTACCTTGCTAATTCAGTTTCTCAGTATACAGCTATTGAGATATTCTTTTTTCCATTTTCTCCCTTAGTTTTGGTATTTTATAGTTTTTCTATGAATTTGTCCATTTCATCTAAATTGTTTCCTTTTGGCACAAGATTGTTCCTAATATTCTCTAGTAATATTTTTATGTTTTAGAGATCTGCAATGATATCCCTTCTTTTTTTTATCTTATTTTTTTTTTGGTGGGGGTTTTTTTTTTTTTTTTTTCTTTTTTGGAACTGGGGGTTGAACCAGGGCTTTGCGAAAGCAAGGCAGACGCTTTGCCACTGAGCTACATCCCCGCCCTATATCCCTTCTTTTGTTCCTGTTTTTGTTTTTTTTTTTAAATCTTTCCTTACTTTTAATATAAGATTTTAAAGGAAAAAAATTCTTTTAAACATTGCTTTAGCTAAATGTTTCCTTTAAACATTGCTTTAGCTGAATACATTTTAAAGCCATGTTTTCAGTTTATTTGATACACTTTGAAATTCCTTTTTGAATTTCTTCACTGGACTGTGGGTTATCTACAATTATGAGGTTTAATTCCCCAGTATTTGAGTATTTTTTCCTGATTTCTTCCTGTTGTTGATTTCTGATCTAACTCTATTGCAGTCACAGGTTATACTTTATATTACTTTAATTGTTTTAAACTTATAGAGCATTTCCCCAATGCCTAGCACCTGATAAATGTTTGATGAATTTAGCAGATGTTCCTGAAGAACGTTGCAGTGGTGCTTGAGACCAGGTCTATCCTGCCGTTGCTGTAGCGTTCTGTAGTCTTAGGCAGGTCGAGTTGTCTGAAGCTGTTTTTCAAGTCTTATGTAGCATCCCAAATTTTCTGTTTATTTTGTTTTGTGATTTACTGAGTGCTTATTTATATCAGTTATGTTAAGTTCTTATGTAATTGTTGAGATATCTGTTACTCTTGATTCTGCCAATCTTTGCTTCATTAGCTTCAGGCTCTGTTTTCGGTGCACGTAAATTTACAGCTATTCTTTCTTCCCAGTGTATTGACTCTCCTATCATTGTGAAATTCCTCTTGCTCTAGAGCCTTAAAATCTATTTGTCTGAGAGTCTGTTTTGATAGACTGAGATTCTTATGGCCACTCCAGCTCTCTCAAAGTTGCTGTTCACAAGGTATTTCTTTTTGTATCCACTTACATTCAATTTATTTGGGTCTTGATATTTAAAGTGGGTGTTTTATAGTCAGCATCTACTTAGATTTTTCTTTTCTTATTCAGTTTAACAATCTCCACCTTTCAATTGCCACAGTTGGCCCATTCACATTTCATACAATTATCAGTATGAGTTGGTTTACATCTGCTGTTTTACGGTTTGTATTTTACATGATTAAAGGCTGGCGGTTATTCTGTTCTTCTTTTCCAGGCTCTATTTTATAAGACATTTTTCAATAGTACCATTTTTATTCCTCTTTGATTTTTTTTGACTATATTCTTCTTAGTGGCTGCTCTATCTACAACAAAATCTTTACCTTATCTCAGTGCTCTTCAGGATAATAATAATATGATTCTAGCAAAATACAGCAAACTTATTGCAAAGTAGCTCCCTTTCTTTGCCTTTCATTTGTGTTATTATTTTCAAATACATCATATGCCTTTGTTTTATGAATCGTGTTTTAAGCATATCTCTACACATAGCTTTAGAGTGGTTTTGGTGTTACAGTACACACACACACATAATTCATCACAGTCATCATCTTACTATTCAAGTGAAGTTTGTAAAATTAGATCTCTCTTCCTCCCTTTGCCCTTTCTTATCTATAATGATCTCAACTATTTATTCTGCATATTGAGCGCCACATAAGGTAAAATGATAAATTTTGCTACCACGGTCAATACAATTCAGATAACTCAAGAGGAGAAGGCAGGTTTATTGTGTTTACCTATGTTTTTTTCTTTCTTTTTGTTATTTTTCCTCTTTGGGGATAGTCCTTTATTTCAATCTCTTTATTATTTTAATCACTTCCTTTGTGTTTACAGAACTTCCTTTGGCCATTCTATAGACACAGCTGGTGACCAATCCTCTGAGTGGTTCTTCACCTTGGAGCTGATGCCCTCTGCACTGGCTGAAGGATGTGTTCTGTGGATCTGGGATTCTGGAGGTGGACACTGCTTTCTGTAAGCCCTTTTTATAGCAAAATTGATCTATTCGTGAGGGAGGAATTCTCATGATCTAAACCAAAATGTCCCTCCTCCCAGCAGTCGTGCCTTGGTGATTAAGTTTCTAACACGTGCGTTCAGAGGACCTATTCAGATCACAACGCTTTCTTTTTGTTTGTTTGAAGCATAATTGTTGAAACATTTTTATTTTTGATGCTTTTAAAATCCTCATTAGATAATTGTAAAATTCTAAAGTCTATGAGATTTTATGGTAGCATTTGTTGGCTGTATTTTTCCATTCAAGTTGTTATTTTCTTGTTTCTTAGTATGATAAGTGATTTTTTAAAAATTTCATCAAAAAGCCAATGTTTTGGACATTATGTTGTTGTTATTATTATTATTATTATTATTATGAGTCACTTGAATTTGTTCTATCAGCTGCTCCAGGTGATACTTTTGGGTTTTTAATGGAAATTCCAAAATATTTATGGAGGACCTTGTCCTTGTGGGTTCTGATTTCTGAATTCCGTGCCTCCATATTGCCAGGTAGGAGCCAACGCCCAGTTTCCCCCTCAGCCTCCTGGGCAAAGGGACAAGAGGGACTCCTCACTGCAGTTGGGCAGGGCAGGGGTTCAGCCTCTCTGTTGGGCCTCCTCATACACCACCTTGACTGCAAGGGACAGGGTGCTTCATTAGTGCTGCCCATGTCAGAGCCACGACCCAGGATGACGACCGTGTTAGCCCCATCCCACTGGAGAGTGTGAGGAGGGGCACGTCAGGGATGGTGGGCGAGATGGGACATCCAGGTCTCTAGAGGCACCTGGGGTGGGGTGCCTCCTCGGCAGGGCCTGGTGGGTAAGGTCCCGCCTCCTCGCCCAGCCTTCCTCGACACCAGGCCCTGGCGGACTTTGGTGGCAAAGGTGCAGTTGGGGCTGCCGGCTTTTCCTGCAGGTTTGGCTGTGGTGGAGAGGTTCTTGCCTACCTACAGGATTTCTGTGTGCTAGATTGCCCCTTTCTTCATCCTTTGGCTAGAAAAAGCAGACTTTCACTAGGGATTTTTTTATTTGTCTGTCTGTTTGAACACATTGACATTTCTGGGTTGCCATTTCTTAGGTGCCAATTCTGGGGCTCTGACTTTAAATTGCCCTCAAATCCTTGGCTGGTTCCCAACTGTGCAGGTGTGGAGTTAAGATGCTGAAGAATCCAATGGAAAGCAACATCCAAAGGTTAGAACTGCTAATGAGAGAATCCAGCAGCTTCCCAGGGCGGGGGCACAGAATTCAGAAATCAGAACCCACAAGGAAGAGGTCCTCCATAGATATTTTGGAATTTCCATTAAAAACCCAAAAGTATCATATCGTAGGACCGCAGTCTACGCTGGAGGACTGACCTGCTCTGACAAAACTTAAAAACCAAGCACCCACAGGATTCAGGTGATCTGCCAGTTATTTAACTCAACATTCTTCACAGATACAGAAACATAAGTCGTGTAACGTATCATCCATGATGCCCAGCATAAAATAAGCATACACACAAGAAATGTAAAATTTTGAACTATGATCAAGACAAAGAAATAATTTGATCTTAATAGAATAGATTGCCTACCAATCCGATGTTTGAATTAGCTGTTGGGCAGCTGTTACTTTAAAATATCTATTATAATGTATTAAATGATCTAGAGGAAAAGATGACTATAGTAGGTGCAGAGATGGGGAACTTTAGGAGGCCATGGAAATCATAAAAAAAGTGCTAAAGGTAAATAACTATATGAAATCAAATACCCATAGGATAGGATTTACTTTATATTGAGTTTATCACAGAGAGAAAATAATGAATGAAAATGCATAAATGTCAAAAAAATTTCCAAACTAAAAGAAAAAGAAAGAAAAAATAAAAGGAGGCATAAACAATGAGCACATGCTCAATGACCTGTGGTACCCCATGAAGCAGTCTAGAATTGAAGAAGGAAATAAGACACAGAAGGCAAAAAACAAAACCCAAAACCAGTTAGGAAATAGTTACTGGAAGTTTTCCAAATTTCTTTTTTAAAAAGAAGACAAAAGCCTGGGTGTGGTGGTAATCCCAGTAACTTGGCAGCCTGAGGCAGGAGGATCACAGATTCAAAGCCAACCTTAGCAACTTATCAAGGCCCTAAGCAATTTAGTGAGACCCTGTCTCAAAGTAAAAATGGCTAGGGATGTGGCTCAGTGGTTAGGCATCCCTGGGTTCAATTCCTGTGAATCTAAGAGCCAGAAGACAAAGTGGCCAGCCTTGAATGTTCACAGTATTGAAGAAAATAAATAACCATGACCAGAATGTCCAGGAACTGTAAGACAACATTAAGAAGTAAAATTTAAGAATTGTTTAAATTGAAGAGGGTTGTGAGATGCAGGCTAATGGAGTACATATCTTCTTCAAGGAAATAATAACAGAAAAGTTTCAAAAAGTTGAGAACAAGATAAACATCCATGAATAGGATGAATTCAGAACCCCAGATGGACAAGACAAAAAGTCTGCATAGCATATTATGATTAAAATGCCTAACATGCAGAACACAGAATTTTTAAAGACTCAAGGGAAAAAACGTCAGGTCATATATAGAGGCAAGCAAATAAGAATTACTTCTTTTTTCTTAGTACAAACTCTAAAAATCCAGCAGGGCTTGGAATAATGTGTCCCAAGTCCTGAAAGAAAATAAGTGTCAACCAACATTGCTATATCCAGCAAAACTAACCCGTAAAATTGGAAGGGAAATAAAAATCTGATGAGATAAGCAGAAACTAAAATAATTCATAACTACTAAGCTGGCACTACAGAATTTAAAGAAATAATCCACCTAGAAGAAATCAAAAACAAACCACAGAGTTCATAAATGAATGAAACTCATTGGGAGAGTAGCTAAACAAATGAGAAACAGAACTGAATTAAGTATTAGTAATAAATTAAAATTGTAGGAATTAATAGACATCTTTCTTTAATAATATTAGCTGTAAATGGTCTCAATTTTCCAATTAAAAGACACAGGCTGGCAGAATGGATTAAAAAACCCACACATAACTACATGTTGTTTGCAAGAGACTCACTTTACGGGCAAAACAGCCACAGACTGAAAGTGAAAGGATGGACATTAACACACCATGTGAATGGAGCTCCCAAACGTGCAGGAGTAGCAACTCTCATATACAAAAGTGGAATTCAAGCCAAAATAAATCAGAAGAGACAAAGAAGGTCACTTCATACTTGCAAAGGGAACAATCCAACAAGAAGATTCAATGACAGTAAATATTTGTGCTCCAAACATTGGTGCACCTATTCATAAAAGAGGTAGTACTCAAATAAAAGCCTCAGATAGGCCCCAGTGTGATAATGTTGGGTGATTTCAACACACCTTTCTCACTAATAAATAAGTTATCCAAATATAAACTCATTAAAAACTCTGTGGACCTAAAACATCTTATGCATTGAATCGACTTAATGGACTTCTATAGAATATTTCTTTCAGTAACAGCGTAATAAACTTTCTTCCCAGTGCCTTGTGAAACGTTCTCCAAAATAGAACATATTTTAGGCTATAAAACAACTATTATCAAATACAAAATGATTGATATAATTCCTTGTATCTTATCAGATCATAATGGAATGAAATTAGAAATCAATACCAAAAAGAAAAAACAAACCAGAGACACTATGTGACTGATGAGTACACTTTGAATGATGAATGGGTGATAGAAGACATCAGGGAAGAAATTTTAAAATTCTTAGTATCAAATGGGAATAGAGTAGAACCCCTGGGACACTATGAAGGCAGCTCTAAGGGGAGAGTTCATAGCTACTAATGCCTACATAAGAAAGAAAGGTCCCAAATAAACAACCTAAGGACACATGTCAAGGCCTTTGAAAATCAAGAACAAACCAATTACAAAACCAGTAAAGTATATAAGATCAGAACTAAAATCAGTGAAACTGAGAATAAAAATAAATAAAAAAGGATCAATAAAATGAAGATTTGGATTTTTGAAAAGATAAACAAAATTGATAAGCTCTTAGCCAAAGTAACTAAAAGAAAAAACAAGACCCAGAATAATAAAATTAGAGATGAAAAAGGAGAAATCATTATGGACATCACAGAAATCCAAAGGATCATTTGGGAATATTTTGAAAAGTTATACTCCAGTAAATTGGAAAACCTAGAAGAAACTAACACATATAACCAGCCAAAATTGAATCGAGAGGACATAGAAAACATAAACAGACCAATCACTGAGATGAGATAGAAGCAGTAATAAAAAGCCTTCCAACAAAGAAGAGCCCAAGAGCAGATGGACTCTCAGCTGAATTCCACCAGACCTTTAAAGAATAATTAATGCCAACGCTCTTCAGATTATTTTGTGAAGTTGAAAGGGATGGAGCACTTCCAAATTCATTCTATGAAATCAGTATCACAGTCAGCAAGACCAGATAAGGACATATCTAGGAAAGAAAGCTGCAGACCAATCTCCCTACTGAACATGGCTATAAAAATTCCTAATTAAATATTAGCAAATTGTATTAAACAACATATTAAGGAAATTGTACATTATGACCAAGTTGACTTTACCTCAGGGACACAAAGATGGCTTAACATATTCAAATCAATAAATGTAATGCATCACATAAACAGAATTAATGATGAAAATCACTTAGTCATCTCAATGACCCAGAGAAAGCCTTGGAAAAATTCAGCATCAATTTGTGATTAAAAACCCTAAAGAAACCTGGGATATAAGGAACTTACCTTACCACTGTGAAGGCTATGTAAAAAAAATCCAATGCCAACCTCATGGTAAATCACAATTAAAAACATTTTCTTTAAAATCTGGGACAAGACAAGAATGTCCACTCTGACCACTCCTATTTAATATAGTATTAGAAATTCTAACCAGAGCAATTGGGCAAGAGAAGGAAATAAAATGGATAAAAATAGAAAAGGAAGAAGTCAAATTATCACTGTTTGCAGATGATATGATCCTATAACCAGAAGATTAAAAACACTCCACCAAAAGATGGCTAGAGCTAATAAACAAATTTGGAAAAGTAGCAGGTTACAAGATCAACGTGCAAAGATCAATAGCTTTCCTGTATAACAATAATAAATCTTCTGAGAAAGAAGTCAGGAAACTAATTTCATTTATAATAGCTTTTAAAATATCTAGGAATAAATTTAAACAATCAGGTAAAAAAAACCTCTACAATGAAAACTATATAACATTGAAGAAAGAAATTAAAGAAGACCCCAGAAAAAGGAAAGACCCCCATGTTCATGGATAGGCAGAATTAATTGTTGAAATGGCCATACTACCAAAAAAGCAATATACATATTCAGAGCAATCTCTATCAAAATACGAATGACATTTTTCACAAAACTAGAAAAAAAAAAACCTCCTAAAATTCATTTGAATAATAAAAGACCCAGAGTAGCCGAAGTAATTCTAAGCCAAAAAAAGCAATGCTGGAAGAGTCAGAATACCTGCCTTCACTTTATACTGCAGAGCTGAGGTCACAGACTGCAGAGTACGGCTTAAAAACAGACACACAGACCAAAGGTACAGAACAGAAGACAGAGAAGCTCACAGAGAGTCATCTGCTCCTTGACAAAGGTGCCCAAAACATACATTGCAGAAAAGACAGCCTTTTAAGCAAATGGTGCTAGGAAAATTCCTTACCCATACGTAGAAGAATGAGACTAGACCTTATCTATTACTCAGCACAAAAGTCAACCCAAAGTGGATCAGAGACCTAGGAATTAGACCATGCAACTCCTAGAGGAAGCAGGGTCAACACTCCAGCATATGGGCACAGACAATGGCTTTCTCAGTAGGACCCCAAAAGCCAAGAGTTAATAAATGGGATGGCATCAGATTACAAAGATCCTGCATGGCAAAGGTAATGTGAAGAGAACCTACAGAATGGGAGAAAATCTTTGCTATCTACTCTTCTGATAGAGGATTAAAATCTAGAGTACATAATGAGCTCAAAAAACTAAGCACCAAAATCAATGACCCAATTAACAAATGGGCAAATGAACTCAACAGACCCTTCTCAAAAGAAGAAACACCAACAGCCAACAAAATGAAAAATCACTAGCAATTAGGGAAATGCAAATTAAAACTACACTAATGAAAATTAAAATCTCACACTAGTCGGAATGGCAGCCATCAAGAACACTCACAATAATAAATGCTGAGAGGGTGTAAAGGAAAAGACCACTTTTGCACTGTTGGTGGGACTGTAAATCAGTGCAGCCACCATGGAGGTCAGCATGGAGGTTCCTCAGGAGACGAGGCAGGGAACCACCCAGGGCCCAGCCATGCCACCCCTCGGTGTTGATCCTAGAGACGCAAAGTCAGCAGGAGCAGTGACACACGCAGACCCATGTTTACAGCACACATTCACAGGAGCCCAGCCGGGGGGCCAGCCTGCGTGACCATCAGCAGGTGAGTGGATTAAGAAAACGTGCTGCATACACACATGGAGTTTCACTCAGCCATGAAGAAAAATGAAATTGTCATTTGCAGGACACTGGATGAAACTCGAGATGATCAAGTTAAGAGAAATATGTCCAACTCAGAAGGTCAGGGGTCAGGGGTCTTCTCTCATACGTGGAAGATAGGGAGAAAAAAGGAAAAGAAAGGTGGGGGTGGACCTCACGAAAATCAAAGGAGAGCCGCAGAGGAAAGGGCCGGAGGGAGGGAGGCAGGGTGGGCGGGAGTGCTGGAGGGACGTTGGCCAGTTGTGTGGCCATGCTGTGTGCACGGACAGACATGTGACAACATCCCACCATTATGTACCACTATACTGCACCAAAAAGTAGACACATATAGGGAAGCAGTGAAAGATGAGGTCTGTAGTGGGTCTGAGCTGCAAGAAAGGCTCAGGGCAGCTCTGGGGGGTGATGGGGGTTAGCCCAGACAGACACGTGGACCGACAGCAGTAAAAACCACACAAAATGGCAGTGTGCAGTAGACAGAGGACGGCTTTCCTGAGAGTCTGTAAATCCAGGGAGCCGCCGCACCGCGACCTGATGTGGAGTTTATTCCATGCGGAAGATAAAGACGTACAAGAATTGTGGAAGGATGCGAGAGGGTTAAACCAGAACATTCTCTCCTCCTAGGACATGTGAAGCGGGTTGCTATCAAGGCAAATGTGAGAATTTAAAGGAGCGCGTGGCAATCCCATGGTAACCACTGAAGAATAAGGAAAGCACTCGCAGATACCTGAGATCAATTGCCAGAGTATGATCTCAACTGCAGTCAGTTCTAAAGTGTCTCTGATTGTGGCAGGAAAGAGGGAAAGAGCAAAAGGGGAAGCTGAAAAACGAGCCGGACGGTCTGTTTCTGTCCCCACACTTACAGGGATGCACTGTATTCTACCAGAGGAAAAAAGGACGCGCCGTGTTGCAGGTACTGATTTAATAAAAAGACATAACAGCTCTAAGTGCCTCGGCACCATATAACAGCTTTGAAACACGGGAAGCAGAAATTGACAGACTAAAGGGAGCCACAGAGAGCTCCAAATTATAGAAGAACACTGCAATATTCCTCCCTCACAAAGTGGTGGCGGGGGGTGAGAGGTAGAGGACCCAGAGCGTTAAGAGCACTCTCAGCCTCCTGAGGCCCCCGGCCTCTCCAGACCACGGCACCCAGCAAATGCACATGCTCCTGCCTCCCCCGTGTCCCCGGGCTCCATCAAGTAGAGCACAGGCTGCGCCATAAAGCAAATACTGGCATATTTCAAAAGGTGGACGTCATGGAGAGTGCCTTTGCTGAGGACAATGGAATTAAGTTAACAGCCCCAAAATGATGATCAGAAATCCTCACATTTTAGGAAATTAAGCAACATGTTCTAAATAACCCAGTGGTGAAGAGAATGAGAGGTCCTGGGCAGGAACCTGATTTGAGAAAATGGTGTTAGTTAAAAACTAAGCAAATCCAGATGAAGCACAACTTCAGCCATCCCGGGGCACCCACACTGGTTCGTTTGTTGTGACAAGTCCGCTGTATACATGAGGCGCCTACTCATGTTCTACATGCACAACATTGACAATGGAAGAAGCTGGAGTACGTGAGGTTTTTGTATATCTGAGGGGTTTGGATGTGAGGTCTTTTGTATTTGCAACTTCCCGTAAATCTAAGACTATTATTTAATGAGTTTAAAAGATGTACAGAATTCAGCTAAATCAATTTTGAAGGAAAATTATAGCTTTGAAGGTTTATATTAGAAAAGAATAAAAATTTGGTACCAGTGACCTTATTTTTCGCTTGAAGAAGCAGGAAAAAAAAAAAGAACACACCAAACCCAAAGTGAGGAAAATGGAGCAAACCAGGGGCAGGCGAGGAGTCAGAGCGGGGGCTGTAGAGACCCTGCAAACCTAAAGGTGCTCCCTCAAAAACACCAATAAAGCGGGTTTTAAAAATCTAGCAGGACCGATTCTGCAATCAGAAATACAAATCACCAACGTCAGGAAGGAAAGAGGTGAAATTGTTGCTGCTCTATAGACCTCGCAAGATTACGAAGGGGGCTTGATTTTAGTTCTGGGGATGCATCCCTGGGTCGCTCTGCCACTGAGCCATGTCTCTAGCACCCCCCTCCCTTTTTGGTTTGAGACAGAGCCTCACTAAGCTGCCCAGGCTGGCCTCAACTCTGCTATCCTCCTACCTCAGCCTCCCAAGTTGCTGGGGTTACAGGCGTGTGCCACCGTGCCTGGCTATTAAGGGAATTTTATGAGCAAATGTATGCAAATAAATTCAACAACTCCACAAGATGGAAAATTCCCTTCAAAAGCCCAACTTACTAAAACTAAGACAAGAAGGAAGAGGAAATATGAAAATCCCTATATTTATCTATTATGGCACTCGAGTTATAACTTAAAGCCCACAAAGCAAACTACAGGCCCAGATGGCTTCACTTTTTATTTCTAACATTTAAGGGAGAAATAATACCAATGCTATACAAACTTTTTCAGAAAGTAGGAATGAAAACTTCCCAACTTATTTTATGAGGCTGGCGTTCAACGGATGCCAAACCTGAAAGGAGCTTTATAAGAAAGAGAAAATGACAGACAGACATTGCTCAGAAACATGGATGAGAAGCTTTCCAACACAAGGCAAGCAAATTACTTCCAAAAGTACGTGAGATGCACACAATGGCCAAGCTACGTGCATCTCAGGGATGTGACATTTAACAAATCATTCGGTTTTAGTCATCATATTAGTGAATTAAGGAGAAAAATTATGATCATCTTGACAGGTGCAAAAAAAGTGCTTACAATGTCCAATTCTTACCTGTGATTTTAAAATGAAAGAGAAACACCTTGGTGAACTGGAATATAAGGAAACTCTGTCCAAGTAATGAAGGGCCAATGTGGGTGCCCACACCCACAGTCAGAGGCCGGTGCAAGCCAGACCTGCTTCCCAAGCAGTAAAACCAGGATGGCCGCTCTCCTCTCCTCTGTTCCACATGGTGCTGAAGCCCAAAGCCAGGGCAATTCGGCTGACCAACAAAGGGAGCAAATCAGCATAAAGCCTGGAAAAGAGCAGGTAAACTCCCTTTTGTTCTCAGATGACATGAATTTGCATATAAAGACATTTAAAGAATCTACAAAAAAAAAAAGGCTTATGAGTAATAATTTGCAAGGTTTCTGAATCCATGGCCAGTAGACAAAAGTCAATTTCATTTGTATTTTGCAGTAAGAAATTATTGGGAAATGAAATTTAAGCATAATTCATTTAAAAGAACGTAGGCCTTAACTTTTAGAAATAAATTAAATAAAATGAAGAAAATACTGTGGTCTCCAGTGAAGGAAAACCTATTTAAATGAGGAGCTTGTGGATGGGGGACTCAATGTTATTTAGATGACGACAATTCTCCCCACACTGAGCTGCAAAGTCCAGACCGTCCGTCTCGACCAGCGTTCCGGCAGCCTTTCCAACAAAGAGTGGTCAACTAGTTGTAAACGTCCTGTGAACCTAGGCTCCCATTTAGTTGAGAAATGAGAAGTTTCCACCTGTGTGTCTGAGCGACATGTCTACAGTTTCTTTTTGCTTCAAGTGCCCTTTTCACATTTGGGTGTCAGCTTTGTGGCCTCAGACGGATTGGAGGAATGTCTCCATCCCTATTTTCTGAAAAAGTTCATACAGCTCTGATATCATTCCTCCCTTCTATTTTGAGCCAAGAGGAAGTCACAGAGATCCACCTGATTCTTTCACCTGCAATGATAAGTTTTATAAAAAGAAAAGACCACAAAGTCGTGTGTTCCAAGACCTTCCTCATAGGACAGTATTCTTGGGGGGTGAGAAATACCTTCGTACACCCAAATTGTTGCCTGGACAGAACCTGCGGGCGGTGGTGCAGGACGGGGGAGCCCGGGCAGTGGGCAGATCCCTTGAGTCGAGGGTCCAGGGAGCCCAGGCAGCCAGGACTCCTCCAGGCAGAGTTCCAGAGTGGAGAAAGCCCTTCAGAGGAATGACCCAGGCAGCAGCCGGGGCTCCCTGGGGTGTTTGTCCAGGGCCAAGTAGCAGTTCCTGAGGGACCACCCAGGGCTGGGGATTGACGGACTGGAGGGAGAAGAGCAGTCTGGTGCCACCAAGGGCTGAGAATATTGCTGGCTCCCGGATCTGGTTGGGAAAAGCCCAGGCAGGATCTCTGGATAAAGTCCTTGGAAAGAGTTGGCCTCTGCATGGTGAACAACCAGCCCCCTCAGGGCAGGGCCGGGCAGGGCGAGCGGGGCCTCTCCAGCCCAGACTTCAAGGTGGCCCCCGCTCGCCTGTGACTCTGCGACAAGTGTCTCCTTAAACTGTGCTTCCCCAGCCCCCTGTCCCCCACCCAGGCACCAGTCCCGGCCTTGGATCCAAGGCTCCCCTGGTCTCATCTAACAAGTCTTAAGGACAAAACCCAAATGATCAAACTGTTTCTTTCCAAGCTATTCAGCTGTATCTCAGAGCATCTTGAGAATATTTATAGACGCCCAGCACCCAGCGAAGTGTAATTCACAGTGTCTCGATCCAGGGAACGCTGCTCAGGCAGCGAGGGAGCTGGGAAGGGGTTCTCCATGAGGAGGGCCGTCGGCCGAAACCAGGCAGGGCTGTCACGGACCAGCATCGAAGCCACTGCCATCCCGTGTTCCTGAAGTTGAAAGGTTAAGTCAAGTCATGGAGAATATAACAAAAAAATACACAGATCGAACACCTAGATGTGAAAACTAGAGTTGGTGATGAAAAACACACCGGATGGGATTAGCAGCAACTCGATGTGCACATCCGTAATCCCAGCTGCTGCGGAGGCTCAGGAGGAAGGAATGGAAGTTCAAGGCCAGACTGGGCAATTTAGTGAAGTGCCATCTCAAAAAAAAAAAAAAAAAATGTGTTGGGGAGGGGCTGGGGATGTAGCTCAGAGGGCAGTACCCCTGGGCTCAACCTCCAGTACTGGGGGAAAAAAAAAAGACCATGTGCCACAGGACGATTTTAAGGAGCCTCATGTACAAATGGTTGTAGTCCCTGAAGGAAAGGGGTCCCCTCAGGCAGGAATTAGAAACTCAAAGTTGTTAAACCTCTAATTCACCCCGATGCAATCCCAATCAAAATCTCTGCAGGTTTTCTTAGTGGATATTGAAACTTTGACGCTAAAATTTATTTGGAAATTTAGAGGAGTGAAAATCAATAAAACAATTTTTAAAAATAAGAATAAAGTTGAACAGCTGACTCTACCTGATTTGAAGATTTACTAAAAATCTACAGGAGATGTGGAGGGCAAGACACTTAGGTGACTGGGACAGAACAGGGAGTCAGACCCGACCTACAAATACATATAAAACTGATTTTTGACAAAGGTTCAAAAGTGGGGCAGGGGTGGTCTCCTCAACAAGTGGGGGGCCCTGATGGACAGGGACATGTGTGGACCTCGCTTTGACGCACAATGTGCATCACCCACAAAAAGCAACACAACCAGAGACCCTAATCTAAGTGTAAAACTCAAGACTGTCAAACTTCTAAAGGAAAATACAGGAGAAAAGTCTGTGACTTTGAGCTAAACGAGGATCTCAGGTGTAACAGGTGGAAACACTTTTAGTGTTTTCAATAAACAAATCCACACACTGTACTTCATTAAAGGCAAACCTGTACTCTTCAAAAGGTACTGCTGGGGAGGTGAAAAGACAAACCGTGCGCTGGAAGAAAACATTTCCAAGTTATAAAAAACTTTTAACAGAAGGTATAAGGAACCCTCAGGACTCGATTCTAAGAACACACAATTTACTTTTTAAAATGGATAAAACATTTGGATATTCATCAATCCAAGGAGACATATATAAATGGCAAATGAGCACATGGAAATATGCCCAATGTCGTTAGTCATTAGTGAACTGCAAGTTAAAACCACAGCCAGACTCCGCTGCGTACCTATTAGGGTGGCTACAGTTAAAGAGGCCGATGGCACTGAGTGTTGGCAAGAACTCAAAGTGAGACTCTCCACACCACTGACGGAAACTGCTGTCACCCCCTTGAAAAACGTTAAAGTTCGACACACACCCACCAGACATTCCAGTCATTCGTCTGAGGTGTTTACCAAGAGAAGAGGAAGTGTGTCAGTTGGTTTGGCTGGTATAACAAACACCACAACCCGGGACTCAGAAGCAGTAAGCATCCATTTCTCACTGTTCTGGAGCCTGGGAAGTCCACCAAGGACGCACCAGCAGGTCTGGTGTCAGTGAGGGCCTGTTCCTTGAAGACGGCCCCTTCTCTGTCCTCCTGTGGTAGCCGGGAGAGTGACCTCTTGGGATATTTTTGTTTCATAAGGAAACTAATCCCATTCACAAGGGCCTCACCCCCATGGACCTAATCACTCGCTGAGGCCCTACTTCCTGGTACCCTCACCTGGGTGGTTAGGACTGCAGCGTATAAATTTTGGAGGGACTCAAACATTCAGACTAGGACAGAAAGCATGTCAACACAAATATTGGAACAAGAATGTTCTAGCAGTTTTCTTTGTAATATCCCCAGATGGAAGCACTCCCAACCTCCTCAGCAGGCAAATGAATAAATTAGTTTTAATATCTTCATGCAATGGGATATAACCCAGGAACAGAAGGAACCCAGTCCCCAAACCCTCAAGGACATATGCAGAGCTCACAACAACTGAGCAGATGACAGACAGGGAGAAAAGAGCACACAATAAGATCCTGTTTACACCAACTCCAGAAAGTCCGGCTCAAGGGTAGGGCAGCAGTCACACCAGAGGCTGCCTCAAGAGAGGGAGAGGAGAGGAGTGCAGGGGTTGCAGAGAGACACAGGACGATGTGGCTCTCCTCTTCCTGGTAATAAAGGTGTTTGCACAACTCTGTGTGTAAGAGTGATCTCAGTAGATTGTACACTTAGGTCATTTTGTACACTGTAGGCCAATGATTATATCTCCATAAAGTTGTTCAAAAATTATATGGAAATACAAGGACCTGGAATAGGCAGCCCAAACATGTCGGAGATGAACAGGGTGATGAATGTGTGCTGCTCAGTTTCAATAACGACTGTGAACAACAGTAGTTATTTGTGTGTGCTATGGCATGAGGCCAGACAATAAGATCAATGTATCGGGCACCCTGTGGCCAGTCAGCACGTGGGAAGACTCCAGGGAATTCAACGTGGAAGGGAAACTCCCGAAGTGACAATGGAGTGCCTGAATTCTCCTGGGAAAAGAAGGTTCTTGATCCAATGCCTATCATACAACCACTCTTTCAATGTAGCTTATAGACCTATAAAAATCAGATCACTGTGCTGGGGTCATAGCTCAGTGGTAGAGCGCGTGCCTAGCACGTGTGAGGTACTGGGTTCAATCCTCAGCACCACCTAAAAATAAACAATTGAAGGTATTATGTCCATCTACAAAAAAAAAACTAAAAAAGCATTAAATCACTGGGAATATCTCTGAGGCCTTGGTCTAACCAAAAATTCTTAGAGAGAATCCAAAATGGTAACCATAAAAAATTAATAACAAAGTTACATAAAAACTAATGATTTCTGCTCATTAAAGACTTTTATTTAAAAGTTATATTTGCAGGACACATATTTGAAAAATGACTTATATCCATCATACATACAGAACTCCTATAAATCAAAACTAAAAATATATCCCTATGAAAAATGAGCAAAGCATTTGCAAAACAACTTCATAGAACACAGACAAATAAGCACATAGAAAGGCCCTTAGCATCATTAGTTATGGGAGAAATGCTATTTAACACCACAGTGAGAATCCATTCCTATCTATGGAATGGTTAAAATCAAACACTGACAAAATCAAGTGTTGGCAAGACGTGGAATGGGGCCTATGGCAGCTATTTTGGATGATAAAAATGTTTTCTCTCTTGATGGACCTGGGAACAGGAGTATAGATTTATTAAAACTTATCACACTGTAAATCATAATATGCTCATTTTATTCTATGTAAGTTTCTCCTTGATGAAAAGCACATGAACATGTGCTTCCCTAAAGAGGTAACATTGAAATATATGAAGTCACAACAAAGGAAAACCAGGTAAATCAACCATCACAGTTGTAATTAAAGATATCTCTTGGAAACTGAGAGATTGATAGATCAAACAGTCAACAAATAAAGAAGAGAAGAGAAGACTGTAGTAACATAAGGAAGTCAAGCTCTTCAGAGACTGAAACAAGTTGGGTGCAGCTCGGCGGCAGAGCTTACGTGACGCCAGCGATCCCCCTCTGTACCACTATGAAGAAGGGACGTGTGGTGGTCTGGATGTGAGGTGTGCCCCATAACTGGGCAGTGAGAGGTGAAATGATGGCACCTCATCAGTCTGGCCCAGCGTGATGGACTGACTGGGTGATATCTGTGGGCAGCAGGATGTGCTGGAGGAGGTGGGCCACGGGCGTGGGCCTGGAGAAGTTCTTCCCACTGCTCTTCCCTCCTCCGGGCTCCCTCTCTCTGCTTCCTGACCCCACCTTGGGCTGCGCAGCCTCCCTCTGCTGGGCTCTTCCGCCATGATGTCCGCCTCACCTTGGACCCAGGGCAAGGGAGTTGGCCGTCTGTGGACTGAGAACCCTGAAACCATGAGCCCCCAATAAACTTTTCTCCCCTAAGTTGTTCTTGTCAGGTATTGTGGTCACAGGGACGAACTCTGACCAGCATGGGGAGGAAGGCAGCCGAGGAGGGGAGGAGGGGAGGGGAGGGAGGGCGGCCGGTGACCCGTGAGTGAGTGAGTGGACTGAAACGCAATCAGAGACTCTTCTCAAAAACCCTGTGGCATAGATGACTTCAGAGGAGGATTCTACCACATATTTAAGGATCAGATTAGACACATACTCTTAGAGAAGTTGTTCCAGATTGTGA
The DNA here is from genome assembly GCF_001458135.2 of Marmota marmota marmota. Lineage (NCBI taxonomy): Eukaryota > Metazoa > Chordata > Mammalia > Rodentia > Sciuridae > Marmota > Marmota marmota. The sequence goes on along the minus strand of NW_025999900.1, from coordinate 64,839,825 downwards.
AAATAACGGAAATCTGCCCAATTCATTTGATGAAGCCAAAATAACCTTGATTCCAAATGCGAATTTGACCAATATGAGGGAAAAAAATGGTCTATCTAATTTATAAAAATAAATGTAAACTTCCAAATAGGGTTCTAGTTAGCCCTGTGGTGTATTTTAAAAAAGGATTTAGTTGGATTACAGGAGTACAAGAAAAACTTACCAGAAATTACATCAATATACTCTACCGTACTGTTAGACAGAAGGAGTAAACCAACAAGTATTTGATGAAGTTCAACTTAAAAAATCCTCAGGAAACTCTCAATAAAAAACGAACACCCTCCGCCGTGCAGGTGATGAAGTCCATAGGATCCTCTACTCTGCAGACGGACTTCGGGTCTCTTCCCTTGGGTTCTGGAAACACCCGGCTGTTCCACCCAGCAGAAGCAGCTCTGGCGGTGACAGGGAGGGCGGAGGGGAGGAGGGACACAGTTGTCACCCTGTGCGGACTGTATTTCATCTACCCAGAAACCCAGCAGAACGGACATAGAATTGATGGGAACTAATAATAGAGTTCAGCAAGATGGCTGAATACAAGATCCACTTACTAAGATCAGTGGCTTCCTCCACACCCGCATTAACCAATTAGCAATATAATGGGAAAGACCGGGTCGCCTGAGGAGTCCAGACCGTGAAGGGTCTGGAAATCACGCCAGAAACAAATGCAGAAAACCTGTAGAGAGTGAAAAATGTAAAAAAAAAAAAAAAAAAAAAATGAAACTTTAAAAAAATGTAAAGGACACAAAAGAAGACATGAAAAAGGGAGACAGATAAAATTGAAGACATGTAAAAGGGCATAAAGGAAAACACGAACAAATGGGCGACGACCATTTTACGGACGCTTAAAATTGTAAAAATGTCAAATCTTCCCACATTAATCTATAAATTTCATTCAAAGTACCAGCTGGAGTTCTTGAGGGACTTGACAAACTTATTCTAAAATATATATGAGCCATAATGTCCACAAATTGCTAGGTTTATTTTGAAAGAGAAGCGCTCAGGAGAGAGGGTGGGGAGGAGGCCTCGCCCGGCCTTCTGTGGAGACTTTTGGCACAGACAGCCGGTCCCTTTTCTCTTCCGTGTCACACAGTGAGGGCAGACTTAGTGACTCCATTTTCTGGTGTTTTATCCTTACTCCTTGTGGTTCTGTAGGTCAGCAGTCTGGCCTGGCTTGGGTTCTCTGCGGGAGATGGTGGGGTCTCGCTGGACAGGCGCCAGCTGCCTCCCGCCTGTGGGGAGCCTGGGGAAGAATCCAGTCCTTTCCACTGAAGGGTCCACTTGAGCTCCATGTGACAAGGGCTGGGGCATGGAGATCACAACCCCAGGCTGACTCTCCAAGAGGCCCCTCCTGGGCACCCTGAAGGGACAGTCCCTCCTCACACCCCTCTCCAACCCCAGTTCCCTGCTCTGGGAAGGGCCCCGGGCTCACTTGATTCAGGTCCTCAAGGGAAATCTTAAAGTGTCCTAGTCACCTGGTCAACAGGAGTGCTGCCTGCGAGGACACAGGTATCCCTGAATCCAAGGAGAGGGGCTTCACTGTCTCTGCACTGTGCTGAGGCCCTTGGGGACCTCCGAATTCCACCTGCGGAACCATGGGAATGGCAGGAGGCAGTTGGGTGATGTGAGGAAGAGGGGCCATGGTGTCGGGAGCCCATGGGGAAGCATTCCGTGTGGCTCTGTGTGGCTGTGTGCATGTGCCCGCACTGCTGAGCATGGGACGCGGGGCTCACACAGGACCCCACACCTGCCTCCTTACTGCATACCCCAGAGGAGCTCAGCGCAAGCCCCAGGGCCAGTTCCCCACCCGCTGCTGTCCCGGGGACGCGGGTGAGTGCATTGAAGATGCAGAGGGGGGTTTCCAGGAACTTGTTAAAACCTCTGAGCTAGGAGTGTACAGAGCAGCAGGCTACACAAACAGATTTTTCAGGCATGTTGTTGAATGAGAACAAAACACACACAAAACCATGGTCGGGCTTTTTGAGTTAATAAAAATCCAAGAACATACGTGAAACCTTTTGGTGAGCACCTTGGGGGCACTCACTGGGTAAGTGGGGTGAGGATTGGAAACAACAGTGAAAGTTGGAAGCATAAAAATAAAACCGGAGGTTGAAAACCACGTGCCATGGAGTACGGAGGAAGATGCTGTCCTCACGCCAAGATGGGAATTTAAAAAATTCATAAATACGGAAAATGTGGAGGTTGGTGTCCGAGGATGTGACCAGCTCCAAGTGCTGTGGCCCCTGGACAGCCATCTGGTCTTCCTGCCACATCCTGGGGGTATTTGCTGGGCTAGCCTAGTGGGCTGTGCCTGGCATCCTCCGGGATTGAGGCAAGAGACCTTGGGGTGAGAGGACGGTGGGGGACCTGTGCCTCAAGCCTGCGGCCACTGTCCTGTGGCTCTAGCCCCCAACTGCTGTCCCCTCTGCAGAGGCCGTATCCTCAGCACCGAGCCTCACCAGGGCCTCCGTGAGTGGCTGCCGCTGAGCTGCCCTCCTCTCTGTTATAATAAAAGTTTCTTTAACAACTACAGAGAACCCAGAAAATTCTGACAAGCTGCCCAGTGCTCCTCACTCTGTTGGAGTGGCCATCTCCACCGACACGCACAAGCTCACGTCCGGAGAATGTGGAGCTGTGACAGCCGCCCACCCGCTCCCAGGGGGTGGCTGTCAGAGTCCTGCCGCTCCTGGACATGAAGAGCCTCCTCGAGCGTCCACAGTAATGGAATCCATCACGCTGGAGGGCCGAGGAGCGGACGAGGGCCCTTGAGGGTGGCAGGAGGGGGGATAATGAGGTGATGACTGAGCTCCTCCCACCCGGGCTGCAATTATTTAATTTTCCTGGAAGATTGGCATCATCGTGATGAATGCTCGGCTGATTTCAGGGCAGATTAATGCACTCGATGTGAAGTACGTTCCCATTTATCACCCGATGTGTCCTGCTGAGCGCACACTGGCTAATCAGCCGTCTGACCATCCTTGTCATGTGGTTCACCCACGACCTCCGGCCGGCACCCGCCAGGAGGTGGGGGAAGGGTGCTCTCTAAACTCCGCGTTCACCATCTTCCTCACTTTCCAATTCCTTAGCTATCCCTTAATCACCGTCAGGGGCTGCATCGTGTCCCCCAATAGTCCCATGGAGAAGTCCTAACACCGGTTCCTCAGATGGGACTATATTTGGAGACAGGGTCTTTAAAAAAATGATCAAGTCAAAATGAGGTGATGGGGTCTTGACCCAGTGGGACTAGTGTCTGTGATGGCAGGACATGCAAATAGGGGAGGGAGACTGTGTGAAGACATGGCCGGGAGGTGGCAGCTGCCAGCCACCGTGGAGGAAAGAAATCCTCCCGTCTGAGCCCCGGGTCTGCAGTCCTGAGTGAGCCAGCGCCCACCCAGCACCCCCACGAGGAGCCTACGCCCTGACCTACCCGTGCTGAACTATGGAGCCACAAAAGCGTCAGTGCACTGAACATCTGGTGTCCACTCAGGTGCCCACTCAGGATGGGCTGCCCCCGCTCCAGGCTCTTCTTACTTTGGCATGTCCGCCAACGAGGCCGAGAGAGTCAGGCGCCTGGAAGGACTGAGTTACCCGCACAGCAAGGGGAAGAGCTCGACGGGCCCAGAGCGGCCTGCAGTGGACGGACCCAAGAGCTTGTGCTCTCTGCTCATTGTCAGCATCCAGGTCTGGCTCACAGCCAGCCTCAGCACCTCGGGGAAGGACTCTCTAGAGCCAAACCATAAAGCCAGGTGCCAGCATGCTGATGTTCATGGGAAACAGCCCATCACGTGACCCAGACACTTGTGCGGGCATGAACCGACGCTCTCCTTACTGGACGTCCAGTCCATGGGAAGGCGAGTCGGGCTCAAGCGTCCAGCCTGCCTGGAATCGAGGCAGAGACGGCAAGCCAGATGAGCGATTGTTCACTGGCACCAGCTGAGATAACTCGATGGGTCCTTGCACAACACCCAGCCCTGCCTTCACGGAGGGATGGGAGCGGCCTGGAGACCAGTTCACGCTGACCACACATCCCAGAAACCCATCGGCTGGTATGTGGGTGGATGCCACCAGCCTGCCCCTCACCAGCCACCTTGGGACCTTCTCACGTGACCAGGCTCTCAGCTAACACGGCTGCCCTCCAACGTGGGCTGAGCCAGGGCCTCAGTGGAGCCCCCACCTGTCTCCCAGCTGGTGCCCGAGGCTCCTGCGGTGCTCCCCGCGGGCAGCGTTGCCCCTGATTCTGGGCTCGGCTCAGGAGGCTTCACTGAGGCTCTGTGCTCAGAGCTCCCCAGGGCAGACTCAGGAGCTTCAAATGGAGACCTCTCTGTCCCTGTCCTGGAAGGCCTGCTTCCTCCTCTGCCAGGTGTGCATGGTTGTGCCCTCGTCCCAGGACGCTCCTGTGCACAGGAAGCCCCCGCTGGGAAGGTTCCGGAGGGCTGGGTCTCCTCCACACTGAGCTTCAGAACATGGAGCCTGCTGTTGGGGGCAGGGGGCTCAGTCTGCTGCTCTGCGGTGGCCTTTCTGGGGACTTCTGCAGCCTGCAGCCTCTGGGACCCAGGGGACCTGGCTGGGGCTGTGGGAAGGAGCCGGGAGCCAGGAGCCAGGAGCCGATGGTAATCGGAGCTTCACAGGCGACTTGAGGCTCCCGAGTGGTTAGAGCAGGACGGGCCCACAGAGATGGTGTCCCTGTCCTGTGAGAAGGAGAAAGGGAGGCAGGAGGACAGTGTCATCAAGCAGAGGTGGGGTGAGTGCATGGCGCTGCCCCTTGACCTGGGGCCTCCACAGGATCGCCCCTCGGAGAGGACAGGAGGGGAGCAGCTTCCTTCCATCTGCAAAGGACCCTCTGATGGTCCTGCCGCTGCGCCCTCTCCTTTGTGGGTCTGGGGAGACCCCGAGAATGTTCTTCTTCTGTCCCCTCCCTGAGCGGCTCCACTTTCCTGTGGGCTGGAGTGACAGGCACCGTGTCCCAGCCGCAGGGCCAGGCACAGAGCTGGCTTGAGGCCAGCTGGGGGCGGGTGGGTCTCCTGTATCTCTGCTCACAAGAGGTCCCACTGGTGCCTGTGGCACCCGAGCTGGGAGCTGAGTGGCAAGCTGTGGGTCATATGGCACAACTCTGCCCTCTGTGCCTCATAAGCCCTGCCACTCTTGCCACCTAAACCACAGTCCACAGGAACCCCACTGGTTGCTTGGCTGCTTTCGTTGGGGTGTTCACATGGCAGGATGGCAGGAGGCAGGTGAGACACCATGGGCTGCTTGCTCCAAGGGGACACATGGCCCTGACCTTGGTTTCAATCATTCTAGAACTTGGAGCAGTGTTCTGGCTTCCAGGGTCCACCCTGCTCTGCCCTGGAGGCCCATGGGGTGTGGACAGAACACACTGCTCTGTCACATACTCGGCCAGGACTTTGAGGCGGGCTCAGTAGACGGTTGGAAAGGGACAAATATGGAGTGATGCAGGGCCACCTTCTCACTCTCCTGGCCTCCAGGCCCCACAGTGTCCTGGGCAGGCCACTTTACCCACCCCATCACGCCATGGTGCTCAACTTCTAACTGGGACTCTGTGTTTGGGGACCAGACAGGCATGACTGTGCACCCGGCCCCTGGCCTGGCCACGGTGCATCGTGGGTGCTCAGCAACGTCCAGCCTTCACCTCCCTATTCTGGGTGCCAGGAAGGGCGTGTGCAGCCCGTGTGGCAGAGGGAAGGTGACATCAGTCTTCTCCAGCCAGGGCCCTGGGCCACGGAGTCGGCCCCTCACACACTGCTGCAATCTGGAAGCCTCCCAGCTGCCAGCCCCGGTGACCCTGAGCATGGGGCCTCCTCTGCTCCCAGCAAGCACCTCCGCTGCGTGGCTAGAGGCTACCTAGGCCGAGGGGAGGTCGGCGGCACCTCTGATCTGGCCTCCCTGCTCTGTTTTGCGGTTGAGCAAAGCATGGTTTTAAAGAGAATTTATTTTTCCAAATTGCAGAACAAAGAACACGATGTTTAGGAAGAAAGCACATTGCTTACATTTGAAAAAAATTAGCAGCATTATATAATGAAAGACACTTGGAAGTGTTGACTCACCCCGGGCTGACATACATCTTTGACTGGTTTGTGAGATACTCATAAAATTACATCCTGTTAATTTAAGGTTTCTTATGCTAATTTTCAGTCAATTTTATTTGCCGAGGAAATTTATTGGTGGCCTCCAGGGTAACAGTCGGGTTTGGTCCAAAGATGTGGGATCCTTGTTAAAAACACCATGCAAAGAGAGGAAGGCAGCGTTCCATGGTAGGGCCAGGAGGATGGGGTTGCCAGGGCCAGGGTGGGCGGCTCCCTGTGGCTTTCCTGGGGTCCTGTTGTCACAGCTGAGCCAGGGTGATGCTGACACAGGCCCTGCTGCCCTGCCACAGGGCAGCCCCTTTGGGTCCAGGCCCTCAATTTCAAGATGAGAGAGGTGAGGCACAACACTGGGCAGTTCCCCCACATGGAAGTCCACAGAAGATTCTAGATATTTCTAGTGCTCAACACACTCTGCAATTTAAAGTCAACAGGAGGAGATCGTTCCAGATGAAGGATGGATGGCTGAATGATGCGTGAATGTATGTAACAGCAAAAGAAGGGCATATTGGGGAGTGAGTGTCCATGTCTTTTGGCAGGGAGGCAGGTTTATACTGGGGCTCTGAGCTGGGCTGGCTTCATGGATGTGCAGCTACCTTGCTCTTGTTCTTCTAACAAGAAACCCACATCTGCAATTTGCACAGGGTCCCACAGATCACAGCAGGTGCTGCCCCAGGGACAGATCACAGGAGAGTGAGCGAGAGGTCCAGCATGGGGGGGAGGGGGGTGGAACCGGGGCCTGGTGCCTGCTGGGCAAGTGCTCCACCACTGTGCCACACCTGGCCCCCACACGGGCAGTGCCCACCACGTCCTCTGCCCTCAGCCACACACACCCCCTTCTCCCTGAGGGAGGACCTGGCTGTGACACCGCCTCCTGTGGAGGCCAGGCCGTAGCATGGTTCCGCCAGCCCAGGAGACCTCTGGAGGTAAGGCCTCAGTGCCAGGGGAGCTCTTCCAGGGGTCTCCTTCCCTTGGCACGGCAGAGCAGGCTGTGAGTGGCCCCCAGTGCGCTTGACCAAGTTCAAGACCAGGGGTGTTTCATGACGAAGCCCATCAAAGTATGAAAACAGATGCACATTCAGCATGGCAGACCCCAGGACCACCACCCTGGGCCACGAGGTGCAAAGGACGTGCTCCGCTCCCCGTGTGGCCTCCAGGAGGACATGATGCTGGAGGTCACCTCCCCGTGTGGCTGGAGGCAGGGGTGAGGGACTGCTGCCTCACCAGCCTGACACCCGACCGCTGGTCTGGGCACAGGGCTCCTGCCACCAACTCTGCAGCCCCACCACCATGCTCATGGGCAGCACCTGGAGGCAGACCGTTCTGAGAAAGGGGCCAAGGACTCTGGCCTGCCGCAGACGGCAATCACAGGTCCCCCAGGGTGATCTGGGCAGGCACTTCCTCAGCTGGACATTAGGCTTGGGGCTTGGAGGGCAGGGGCCCACAGGCTGAGGACTGATGTCACCTAGGGCCATAGTGGCCTTCTGATGGGACTGGTGTTTCCCGGCCCCTCCTCCAGGGCCAGCCGGATTCCCACAGCACTACCAGCAGAGCCACTGGCAAAGGTTTCTCCGGCATGGTTCCCAAAGCGTGGTTTATAAAATAAATGAGTCAATAAATGGATAAATCGGCTTCATCAAAAATGAGAACTTTGACCCCATGCAATACTCTGTTCAGGGGTGAAAAAGCAAGCTGAGGATTTTCAGAAAATATCTGCAGAGCATATGTCTGACAGAGGCTCATCTAGAGCATAAAAGGGACTGTCGAGACGCAACAGTACAAAACCCAACAATCCAAGTAGAAAATGGGCAAAAACGTGAAGTGCCACCCAAGGGAGTGCCTGTGGCAAAGAGGCTCACGGAACGGGTGCAGCCCGCCAGCCACCAGGGGATGGGTTCAAACTCCCAGAGGGAACCACTGCAGTTCACCAGCGCAGCGAAAATAAAAATCAGGGCTGACCACGAGAAAATCATGAAGTGTCCCCAAATTAGAGACATTCTACAAAACACCTGACCCATGTCCTTAAAACAAAACTAAAAGGTAGTGTCGACACCGAATCCTGGTAAGGACGCAGAGAAAGAACCTGGGTCTCTCCCGCGTGACAGCTGGGAGCAGAAAGCGCCACAGCTGCTCGGGAGACGTGCGTCCGCTTCTTCAAACACTCATCACGTACTTGACCCCGCAGCCGCGCTCCTGGGAATTATTCCCAGAGAAACAGAAATTTATGTTCACAGAAAAACCTGTGCACCGTGTTCAGAGCAGCTTTATTTGTGACAGCCCCAAACTAGAAGCCAAATACCCTTCAGTAGGTGGGTGGTGGCAATGGTGTGACAGCAGACAGCTGGCAAAGGGAAGCAGCCGGGGGTCAGCCTCGGCTCAGGTGGCTCTCAGGGCATCCTGCTCGGGAGGAAAGCCAGTCTGAACCTTACTCGAAACATCCTCGGTGACAGGGTGGTGGACACGGGGAGCAGAACACTTGTTCCCGGGGAGGGGGAGGGGCTCCTCCCCTAAGTAAAGGGGGTGGCAGGAGGGGTCCTCATGGGGGGGACTACTGTGTACCTTGATCATGGTGGGGGGGGGTCACCTATATCTACCCATGAGATAAAATTGCCCAGAGCTGAATACACACCCACACGCACACAGGGCAAACGTGTTGTGGACAAAACATTTGTTCCTCCAAAGTTCATCTGTTGAAGCCCTAACCCCCAAGGTGCTGGTGTTAGGAGGTGGGGCCATTAGAAGGTGGCCAGGACACGGGGGTGAGGCCCTCATGAGTGAGGTTAGTGACCTTACAAGGAGAAACACTAAAGGGGTACTCTGTCTCCTGTGTGAGAAGGAAGGAGCTGAATTAGTCAGCATCTTCCCTTGGAACCCCCTGAAGCCAGAACTGTCAAATAAATATCCGTAGTTGAAGCCACCATGACATTTTGTTCCAGAAGCGCAAGCAGATTAGCACAGCTTAGAGTAAAGGTGAAGCGTGAGCCGGGGTACGGAGTCCACCTAGGCCAGTATTCAGAGTTTGATGTTGCACTGTTGCTATAGGAGATGCTAGTGTTGGGGGAGCTGGAGGAAGGGACCGGAGACTTCTCCATACTGTTTATGCAACTTCCTGTGAACCTGCAAACCCCCACCCCCCAAGAAAAAACAAAGGAGAAGGAGAAGGAGAAGACGTGCCTGCAGGGCGTCCATCTGGTCAGAGGCCAGGCACACAGAGATGGGGGAAGCTGCAGGCGCGGAGGGCAGGCTCCTTCCACAATCTAGGCAGACCTGCGGGCCAGGTGTCTGGGGAACTTAGCTCAGACACAGAGAAAGGGGTGGGCCCCGAGGAATGGTGTGACCGTCGAGCCCTGAGCCAGGGGCACATGCCCTGCACCCTGCCCGCAACTGTGAGCAAGAAATTGACCCGCCCCTACCCCCACGAGAAACCTGGCCCTGCTAGGACACCCCCATCTGGAGGGAGCTCGGGGCAGCCCTTTAGCAGGGCCATTTCCACCAGGGGCTTCTTGAAGCCGCAGCCCCGGCTTCCCGCAGGAAGGAGTAACTGAACGATCTTGCTTCGCATATTAGGAGCTGTGCACATCCCACTCTTCCCAAGTTACATGAGGACACAATTTATCTTTAGCCCGAAGCCACCTGCTTGGTAATCTGTTTCAGTGTACCCGATTGATCCCACCAGCCTCGCATCGGCTGGGAAAGCGGCAGCTTTATTTAAAGCAGGCAGCCTGCACAGACGAACTGGACAGGGGGGTCCGCCGTGCGCCTGTGTGGACAGCCTCCTGCCCTTCTCCAAGCAAGGGGGCAGTCGGCTGGGGCCCAGGCTGGCGAGGAGCCCAGTGCCACCTGAAGGCCAGGCTCAGGCCCCAGCAAGAGCTGCTCCTGTAGATCGTTGGGTGAGACCTTTGTCACCCACGAAAGCCACTCTTCATTTTAACATTTCCGCCTCCCTTCTTGACCAGTGTTTAAATGGATTAATCAAATGTCCGGGGCATTGATCCCCAGAGCTGCCCTGTGTCCCTAACTCATGGCGTTCATTCTCGGGGCTTGCTGCTCTGAGCCCTGTGCTCGCTGAGTCTCCTTCCTCAGTCTCCCCTGGCTTCTCCTACACCTGGGCAGCTGCGCTTCACATCCCCCCGGCTCTGGAGGACGCTGTTTCTCTCTGAGTTCCTCCCTCGGGGCATTTTGCAGATGGACCTCCACTGCTAACTCTCCTGCAGAGGTCAGGTCAGGTGGAGGAGCCACCGCCAAGTGGGCTTAGTGCTGTCAAGCAACGTGGCCCGTGGAGCAGCAGGGCCCCAGGGTTCAGCCGGCTCCCTTGAGCAGGCTGCTCCTAGAGGACATGAGCCCCCGCGGCAGGCCGGGCTCTCAGTGCCCCTCCAGGCTGTCCTCTGAGATGAGGACATGCGTCTCCATCTTCCAGGGGGGAGGTGAGGTGCAGAGAAGGCCTGTGTGACCCGGAGGGTGTGCACATGCCCCGGAGCCCCCAGATTGTCTGGGTGCTTTCTGTGAGTCAGAATGGGGCTGACCAACACCATCAAGAGACGTCCATCACCCCTTCGCCTTTTATTTTCTGTGTTGTGGTAACTACACATAATAAGAAAATTGTCATTTAAACCATTTCAATAATTCAGTGGCTTAAATAAGTTTGCATTGTTGTGCGACCACCATCGCTGTCCAGTTCCGAGACAATTTCATTACCCCAAATGGAGAGTCTGTCCCCATCAGCAGTCCTTCAGTATCCTCCCCACTGCCTGGCAACCGCCCATCCTCGCTTTGTCTCCAGGACTCTCCTGTTCCGGACATTCTGTATCAATGGCGTCATGCAACATGTGGCCTTTTGTGCCTGGCTTCCTCCACTCGGTATTGCACTGTCAAGACTCGTCCCTGTTGGAGTCTGGGCCGGGCTCCTTTCCTTTCTTTATGGTTGAGCAATACTCCACTGCATGGCTAGGTAGAGCTTAGCTTCCCCATTCATGCGCCGAGGCTGCCTGGAGCCTGGGGATGCCCTGAGAGGTGGGCTCATCCTCACATCAGCTCCAGGAGGCAGGGACTTTGGGTAGCATTCACAGCTGTACCCCCAGAACCCAGAACTGTGCCTGGCACAGAGTGGTGCCCAGGAGATGTTTGCTGGATAACGAACAAAACAATGGATAAACGAGATTGGCCGCCGAGGTAGTGGGAGTGTAGCAGAGGCCGGGGGCTCACGGCTTTGAGAGGGCCAAGCAGTGCCCGGCCGGCAGCCGCAGCTCCAGCCACGCCCGGGTGCCCACATGGGAGGTGCGTTCCTATCACTGCTGTGAAAGATTACCAGGCTCTCAGAGGCTCGAAACAGCACGAACTTGTCGCCTTGCAGTTGTGGAGGTCACCAGTCCAGTAGGTGTGACGGGCATGACCCTCCTGGGGGCTCTAGGGGAGAATCTACTGGACTGTGCCAACTTCTGGGGGCTCCCTGAACCCCGTGGCTCCTGGCCACTTGACTCCATCTTCAAAGCCAGTAATGACATAGCATTCCTGGCCCCTCGGCTACCCCCACGTCTCCTGCTGACCACAGCCGGAAGCTTGTCCATCTGGAAGGGCCAACCTGGAGAGTCTGACCACTCACCCATCTCAGGATCCTAGACGCCCTCTGTGAAGCCCTTTTGCCACTTAGGGGAGCGATGTCACACGTTCGTGGAGGGAGGGTGTCATTATTTTGTCTACCAAGAGGTCCCTCAGCCTGTCAGCCTCAGTGTCCCCATGGAAGAGGGCAGAACCGGGGCTGCTCAAGGTCCCCCTAACTTTTGTGTCAGGTAATTGAAGTGGAAGGGAACCAAGACCGCCGACTTCCCGCTGATTTCTGCCACGGATGAGCAGTTGCCTTCAAGTGCGGCCTGGCCTGGGCGAGGCTCCCGTGGACCTCTCTGTACTGTCTGCCTCCCCTTTTCCCAGGTGAGGGGTGCAGGCTTCAGGGAGACCAGACCATCTCCAGAAGGTTTGTCTCAAAAGCGGGTCCTCTGGAACCCACCTGAGACGACCCAGCTTGAAGCAGATGGAATCTACCACCGTTTGCCCAGGTGATTTGGGTGAAATGCAAACACTTTAGATTGTTAAGAAAAAAATACAATAAATTTTGCATATTGAAATCGGTCCTTTTAGGAAGCTGGAACCTGCTGTTAATTGAGTCATTAATGTGAATGTTTCTGAAATGGACTTCCTCATTTTAAAACTCAGCATGGGGTGTGTGGTGAGAATGTGTCAGTTATCAGCCTTCCACAGCCGTCTTCCAGACATGGTGGGGACGGCCTGCGATGCCTCAGAATCCTGAGGTGAGCGCTGTCCACGCCTTCAGCCCGGGGTCTGCGTGCCGTAGCTGTAGCCGGAGCTCGCGGACAGTGCAGGTGGCCGGGATGAAGATGCAGTTTGCTGCTTCTCATGATCCAGGATAGGGTGAGGGGCTCCCCAGGAGATCACAAGCCCTCCGCAACCTGCAGTGAGCTCTTCATCTTGACCAAGTCCTTCCCGTCCGTCCCTGAGGTCCTTCTGTGGGTCCTACAGGCCAGCCTGAAGACTCGAGGTTCCTGGAGGGAGGGGCGGGGTGCAGGAGAGCCCTACCCCTGGGAAATCCACCTGCCAGGAGTGTCAGGTCCTGGGTCTGATGGTGACTGGGCAGCAGTTCTTTCCAAAGCCAGAGCTGCTGTCATTCATTTATCCTGTTGCCCCACTCCTGAGGGCTTCCCGAGGTACCTGGGGACCCCGTTTAGACCGACCTCGTCTGCATTCACTGTGTCTATTATTGATTTTCCTATCAGCCGCCTCTGAGCTGGTGGGGCCCACGCTCAGCAGCGCATCTGCTCTCTGTGCCTGGCCTCCCTCCTGCGCTCCTTCCTGGCACACCTGCCCGCGCCCAGGCGTGACTGTCCCTCTCTCGTCCTGTCCTCACTCTGGCATCGGATGCCCCGTCTCTTCTCACCAGGGCCTGCTCAGCCCTGGCCAGAGACCAACATCTCCCCAGGAGCCTGCTTTCCTTCAGGCCCGGCCACGCCCGCTCCTCTCCCCACATGGGTCTCGAGTTTATTTTCCTGTTAAGAGGACAGGCCCTGGATTGGCAGCTGACCCCTGCCATCACAGAGACATTGGGGAGGTGACGGGCGCGCCATTTCCATGTGTGGACAGGAGTTCTCTGGAGGGTGGCCTGCACTCTCCGGCGGAGGCTTCCTAAGCAGAGGCCACGCGGCCTGGACTTGATTTTCGACAGGCTGTCAGCCGGGCTCCTCTCCAGTGCTGGGCCTCAGGCACTGGGTGGGGAAGCCAGGCCCTGCCCTCAGGATGCTGACTGCCCAGGGAGGGAAGCCCTGGAGACCAGCCTCAGGTGGAGTGTGACACAAGGATACCACTGGGAGTGGGGACAGGGGCTCTAAGGTCTTGGAGCCCCCGAGGCCCTGCGGGAGCTTGACCTTTGCCCTGGGGGATGGGTACCCCGCAGGGTTCCAGTGAGGGGAGTGTGCAGAGTGGGGTCTTGGAGCCCTGGGGAGGAGGCAGGCTGGAGGGTGCTCCTACCCTGGACTCTGGGCAGAGGCCTTAAGAAGGCGCCAGGCGTCCAGGCGGGCTGGCCAGTGCATATTTGCCAAAAAGATTTTGTTTTCTGTCCCAGAAGTTGAAGAAAGACTGGAAATTAGACTTTGTGCCTCCTCCAGTCTCCCCTGGGGAAGAGTCCAGGGAAGGCCAAAATGCCCAACCAGCCGCCTGGCACCAGAGTCCCCAAGAAAGATGTCTGCACCCTTGCTGTTCTCCCCGCTGGCCACCCGCGCAGTCTCTGGTCTAGACGGGGGTGGGGGAAACACTGACCTCCCTTGCCGTGTAAGTGCTTTCCCTGGCTCATGGCCACGTCGACCTGAAAGTATAGTCCAGAGTGCAGCAGACTGTGGGCCTGCGGTGCCGAAGCTCGGCCTGCTCCAGACCATGTGTGCTGGCCCCGGCTCCCTGCTGCCCGACACAGCCATCGTCCACTCCCCACCCCTCTGCCGGGAGGACCCCTGACCCCACATCTGATGAGCCCAGCCGGAAGGGCTGGAAGCCCCTTCCTGGGGCCAGCTCCCTGGGCCTAAGTGTAGGCTGTGTCCCCCAGGCCTGCCTGGGGCAGTGTGGACAGCCCTTGCTACCCTGGATGTGAGCAGCCCCCTGGCTGCTTCCCTGTTAGACTGAGCACCCTGTGCTGTGGGCGTGGCAGGAGCCAGCAGGTGGACAGGGCACCTGGAGCAGACCCCGGGACCCAGAGGTCCTCCCAGAGGGGCGAGGGGCAGGGGAGGTGAGCAGCCCTCCCAGGCCCCACCCAGAGGCTCCTGTTTCAGTGTTCCTCCTCCACTGCAGAAGCCGTCCTCAGTCCCTTAACAGGGGGCCCTGCCTGCTGTGGGTGGGACCTTCTAGGGTCCCCATGCAGGGCACAGCCCCTGCCACTCTAGCACCCCATTCTCCGGGGCTCGGGCAGCCCCCTCAGCAGTGGGCAGTGCCCACAGAATTCAGCTTCCAGATGCACACAGTGGGGGGGAGCGGGAGGCGGGAAGCGTCCAGGACCCCCCCCAGGCCCCGCCTCTGTGAGGAGCATTGACACCCAACACCGGCCCCGCCAGTAGCAGCACTCGCAGTGAGGGTGGCTGGGGGCGCCTCTGACCTCCCACCACACTCTGGTGTCACAGCCCCGCGGGTGTCATCACCTGCAGGACCCTGGACAGGGCTCCATCCACCTGAGGAACTCGGGGAGTGACGGTGCTGTGCAGTCAGACTCAGGACACTCAGCCGAATTCAACTTCAGATGAGTGGGGTTTTAGTCTACGCACGCCCCCGCCCCAAGTGTCACACATTGGTTAGAGGCTCAGCATCTCAATGGGCACTTTGTATTCTATCTGCACTGGGCGAGAGAAGCCGGGCCCTGACTGTGCACAGAGCCTGCAGCCCCCACCTGCTGACCTCGCCTACGGCGCCCGCGGCTGTGGAGGACCCTCTGCCCGGGACCCTCAAGTGCTCTTCTCCAAGGCTCTACTTCCTAAAGAAGGACTCCTGAAAATGCGCCCTGTGGGCACTGGCCAGCCCTGGCTGCCCGCGCCTGCGTCCCCACACCTGAGCCAAGAGGCTCCTGTTTCAGTGTTCCTCCTCCAGACAGGAAAGGCCGCTGTCAGCTCTGCTGTCCTTCCTGCTGCAGCTGGACGGACACCCCAGCCCTGGTGGAGCCTCAGGGTGCCTCCGTGGTGTGATCTCAAAGGCCATCCCAGACCCTCATGACCAGACCCTGACGTCCCCAGCTCTCCTGCTGTCTGAGTCCCAGGGACCCCAGCCCCTGCTAACCCAATGCAGCCGCGGAGGTCTGGCTGGGGTGTGTCCTGGAAAAGGGCCACCAAGAGCTGGTGGCATAGGGAGGAGTCTTGGGGTGGCTGTGCCTGAGGGGCTGTCCCTCCACTTTCAACTCCCCTGAGAGTTGGGGTACGGGGGTTTGGCTTCTCCCTTCTGAAGCCTGGGAAGAGTCCTCCACCTGGGAGTTGATGGGCACCATCTTGGTAGGTCTGGAGTCTCAGATTGGAAAAATTGCCATTCTCCCTGAGGGTTCCAGAGGGCAGGCCTCTTATCTGGAGGGGGACTGTGGCCTCGGCCCTTCTAGGTCTTTGTGGGCAGGTCTCTGTCCACTCTGGCCCCAGGCCCTTGGGTGCTGAGGACGGCCACTGGGGGGCAGTGCTAGCCAGGAGACCTGGCAGGGATCCACCTGGAGGCTCCTGCCCATCTGGCCCTGCCCGCTGGGCAGTGTGAGGCCCCTGTTGATCTGTCCAGGGGGCCGAGGGTCAAGGCTCTGCCTGAGCACTGGGCCTTTTTCTAATGTCGCCCCTGCCCATGCACAGCTACTCCCATGTGCACTGGGTCACACTGGGCACCCACGTGCGTGAGGCATTGGTCCTCAGACGCCTGCGCCCAGAGGAATGCTCCCCACCTGCCAGGCACACACGCAGGACATGCAGAGACGTGTCCACAGACCAGGGTGCCCGGCACGCTGTACACAGACGGGCACAGGCTCAGGGTCCCCAGTCGCCCTCTTGAGAAGGCAGGGACTGGAAGCTCTCCATCTGTCTCCTCTCCTGGGCACGCAGCCAGTGGGGGTCTGGGTGCAGACTCTGCCGCTCGACGTGGAAGGGACCCCCGTCAGGGTTCCTCTGTGGGCTCTGCCTTCCTCCAAAGCCCTTCTGCAGGTGGCGGTGCCCTGCGCCTGGGAACCCTGTCCTCCTGCGCCTTGGACCCCTGCTGGCTGTGCTCGGCCGCCTGCTCTGTCCTCCTGAGCTGCTGCCCGTCTCCAGCCCTGGGTCTCCGGTGGTAGCACTGGATTTGGTTTTCTCCTTTGCATCTCGACTCCCTTCTGCACAGGATCCCAAGGAGCCAGAGTGGCCGAGAAGGGGAGGGGGCTCTGACTGCCCCTGGAGGGCTGGTGGTCAGGAAGGCCGGGCTCCTTGCTTTGTGCCACAGCTGCGGAAAGCGTGGCCCTGCCCCGGGGCTCTGCAAGCTCTGCCCTCCGGCCGCCCACCTTGTTTGACAGGAGGCGCAGTTCTAAGCAGCCTCCAGCTGCCGGGCCGAGGAGGTCCTCGGGAGCACAGGGCCAGGGCAGCACTGCCGCGGCCACGTCAGTCCTGGCGACAGACCAGGCAGGGACCGCCACCGCCACCCAACACGCTCCTCTGCTCTGTGTGGGCCCATGAGTGTGAAAGTGTATGCACACCTGTGAGCGGGCAGACGTGTGCACCACGGGACCCTGTCTACGGACGTGTGTGTTCCCATGTGCGTGTGTAAGCATGTGCACGTACACGGTGTGTTGCACGTGCAAGGGCGTGCAAGAAGTCTGTGCACATGTTTGTGCGGGCATGTGTGTATGTGTGCACACTCGTACGTGTGCCTCTTGCTCCTGAGTAGGCAGCAGGTCACAGGTGTCCCAAGTGGCCTTGGGCATGGAAGCAGTGGGCTAGCGATCTGGCCAGGCATGGCTCCCAGGCCCCCTCCTCCTCCGAGCAGTGTGCCTGGCTCTGCAGCTGGCCATCTCCGCCCTGCAGGCCTGCCACAGTGTGCCCTGCCACTCGCGGAGGCCTGGTGGCTCATTCAGGGTGGTGGTTGCCACCCTGCTGAAGGGCATTGTGGCAAAACACAGGCGTCCAGGGAGCTCTGACCAATGCGGCCAATGCTCAGTCACTGATAATGAATCACCTGATGTTTACGTGGAGTCCGCCTGAGGTGGCCCCTGGTGCGTCTCTGCGCAGGGGAAGTGAGGAGAGCCTCTTTTGAGAGGCCAGACCACCACCGTGCTGTGTGACTGGGGACCTGCCACCCATCCTCCCTGGTCTTCAGGTCGCCTGAATGAAGGGCCAGGGCTGGGCTTCCTGAAGCTCTGAAATCCCAGGACCCAGAGCTTCCAGCCCTGTGCAGGTCTGCCCCGAGGGGGACACTGCTGTCCTGAAACCTGGGCATTGGGCGCTAGCCCCAGGTATGCAGAACCTCGTGGGGGAGAGCTGGAGAAGGGAAAGGTCTGCTCCTAGGCTGGGGTCCACCTGTGCGAGACGTGTGGCCTTTTCTCAGACACCCCCCCTTACCTGGGCAGGCAATGTCCCTGCCTCCAGGCACGAGACAGCAACATGAGTGAACTCCAGATACAGTAAAGCTCCCAAACCAGAGAAAATGTACATGAGAGTAAGGGGTCATGACAAGCAGAGGCACACAGGGACAAGGAGAGGCACAGATATGGGTTTATTTGGAAAACAGTGAGCTTATTTGGAGTTTTGAGTTCATCCCTGAGATTCCGTGTAGGTGGCCCGGCCAGGCTGCCTCTTCAGACCCCTCCTGGTGGCCCCGTCCCTGCCAAACCCTCCTGGGTGTGTCCCCTCTCCTCCACAGCCTCAGGCTCTCTCCACGGGACAGACTTGAAGGCAGGCCCCAGGAAGGCGATGTCGCTGCTCTGGGTGAAAACCCGCCCGAGCCTCCCTCCTCAGCCTCTCCACAGTCCAGGAGACCAGCGAGAATACAGTGTGTCAACATGAGCAGGACGGCCACCCCTCAGTCGCCAGGGACACCCGGGCACTCCCACGTCCACGATGCTCGCGGCGCTGCCCAGGGCGCCATGCCTGCGTCACCTACACACGCCCCCCTCCCACGCGCGGACCATCCGGGACTTGGGATCACTAATGAGGTGGCCCTGGTGTGAAAGTTGTTACACGGTGTCCTTTGGGAGACAATGACAAGAAAAGTGTGTGTTCAACACAATTAAAAAGGAGCCTTCTCTCTGCCTCTGGCGCAGCCCAGGTGCAGGAAGCCGTGGGCTGTGGTCGGAGGACAGCGAGGAGGAAGCGGCCTCCCTCGTCGGCTGCCTGAGGCGGGGAGGCTGCAGGAGGACTGCGGAGGGCCAACAGGACTCTGGAGACGGCTTTCTGGGCAGAGAAGGCTGTGCCTGAAGGCCGGGGGGAGCTGCAGAGGGCGGCGGCCATGGGCACTTGGGTGGGCAGCTGGGGCTCCAGGGGACTTCGAGGTGCGGAGGGTCAGGCTGCAGGCCAGGGGGCCTGGGGGTCAGCCTGGACGTCCGCATCTGTGCTCTAGGACAGAGAATCCCCCAGGCAGCAAAGACAGCGGGTGACACCCACCCGTCTGGGGCGAAGCTGGTAATTTTATTTAGCATGTTTTCTTCACGACTTCTCAGTTTTTAAAAATTTTTATTAGTTATTGATGGACCTTTATTCATTCATTTGTTTATATGTGGTGCTGAGAATCGAACCCAGGGCCTCACATAGCTAGGCGAGTGCCCTGCCACCAGCCCCAGCCCCAGCCCCGACTCTCAGATTTTTAAATTTATTTTCATTCTTAACACAGAGCACGGCGTCCAGGATGGAAAGCAGACGAGGCTGGCTGGTCTCTGCGGAGCAAGAAAGGCCCAGGACGTGAGTGCCCCTTGGCTGTTCTGCAGGGGCCTGGACCCCAGGAGGGGCTGAAGCCCTGGGACCCCGTCTTGGAAGGGGCCCAGCTACAGAGGGTGACAACAAGGGACGTGTCTGCCCTTCCAGTGTCCCTCCGTCTGCCGGCACACGTCTGAGAGGGGCAGGGCCCCCTGTGAGGGTGGAGGGCCCCTGTGGGCTTCTCCGGGGTCCCTGGAAGTCTGGCTCTCCCCGTCCCCTCCTGGACAGGCAACTGCTGGGAGCTGCGTCTCACCTGACTGAGGTGGCCCCTCCCTGCAGGCTGCCTGCGGCGTCCTGTTCTCTGCTGGGCCAGGGCCACTGTGCATGCCACCAGGCCTCTGCACATGCTATTCCCTCCACCTGCAGCCGGCCCCCGGCAGGCAGTGGGCCATGCTGGAGACCAGCCTTGGACACCACCAGGTGTGGGCAGCTGGCGGAAGGCAGGAGCACCTGGGGCTGTGAGGGCAGCGGGGCCTTGTCTCTCTTGCCCCCCCGTGGTGGCTGCAGGGACCACAGGTGGGCCTGCCTGGGGCTGTGCTCCTGGCTGGATCGGGCTTCCTGGACACGCTGGCCCTGTCGTCCCTGGAGAATCTACTTCAGAAAACATGGCAGAGGCCAGACTCCCCTGCACAGCCGTGGCAGCTCTCCCAGGCTGCTTGCCTTACAGTGAAGCCCATGCCCACTTTGCTTGGTGTCCAGGTGTCCTGTGGCCCCTGCTGACCTCTGGCTGAGGCCCAGCACCCCAGGTGAGCACACGCTGCTCTTGCTCCCCTGGGGTTGCCGGGCACCCCACTCGGGCCCGTCATGTGCGCCGGGAGACCCCACCTCCCCTTTGGCCTCCCCAGCTTCTCGTCCCTCCTGGGGGCAGCCCCTTGGCCCCGAGGTCACTTCCCATACTGACGAGTGGGCACCTGGAGTGTGCGGCTCACGCTGTCTTGCTATGGGCTGTGACGTCTTCCCTCTCAAGTGAGAAGGTCAGGCCCGTCCCCAGGGGCCAGCCCCCAGCCCTGGCCTTCTGCAGGAGGCGCTCGGGTAGCAGGGGACCCAGCAGCTGCACCAGCCTGTGGCAGGAGCACACTGGCCCCTAGAAGCAGGGGTCGGGCCGGGGCTGTGCTGGTGGCACAGGCAGAGGGGCCAGGATGGGGTGGAGGTGGGCACACAGGGGACGCTGGACCTCCCAAGGCCGCTCTCCAAGGCCTACCTGGGCAGGCACCTGGGGAGGCAGAGAAAGCCTTCCTGAGCTGGCCGCCCCCTCTTCCACCCCTCAGTTCTCGGAAGGCCAGTTCCAGGAACGGAGCAGCCCAGGCCCGTCCCAGCCTGCGTGTACTGTTTCCTGGAAAACAGGGCCTCAGGCCCCCTGGGGGCCCTCCGAGGAAGACAGCTCCAGCCCAGCTGGCTGCCAGGCGCAGCGGGGAGGGCCGAGTCGGCAGGACCTGCTGGTGGTGCTGGAGGGCCGGCGAGGGTCATGGTCGGAGCCAGAGGAGAAGAAATGGCCGCCCTTTCTGGGCCAGGCAAGGCGAGGGCAGAAAGGCAGGCTCCTGACCTCACGGAAAGACTGCGAGGGTCCAGGGACTCGGGCGGGGTGCCCAGGGAGCCCCTGAGGAGGACAGCTCCAGCTCCTGCCCCCACCACCATTCCCTCTAACGTCACAGAGCCTGCCACCTAAGCACAGAGTCACGGGCTGCCCAGGGGGCACCTGGCCCAGGCTGCAGGGGACCTTTGGCTGACCCTCTCCCGGTGCCGACCTGAGCCCAGCAGCCTGCTCTGCTCGGCCAAGGCCTGTGGCACCCAAGGAAGCCGCATTCTGCCCTGGGCAGGGAGCAGAGGACCAGGGCACACTCCAGGGCTGGAAGGGGGTCAAGGCCAGGCATGGAGGGGGTGGGAGGTGCTCCTGGCAGTCCCAGGCCACACGACCTGAGTCCCTAGGACCTGGAGGGGTGAAGAGGGCTGCAGGTGAGCCCTGGCACCACAGGGGGGCACCTCACCTTGCAGGCAGCTGGCAGGTAACCTTGGGGATTGGGGGGCTGAGCCTCGCCCCCAGCCCCTCCGGGTGCTCTGATGGTGTATGCCCAACTGCAGCAGAGAGCAAAATGATCTCCCTCCTGCAGCCTCGGACCACTGTGCCCCTTGGAGTCTGCCTTCCCACTACTCCAGGGGTATCAGGGAGGATGGGGAAGGTGGCACGTGTGGGGAGAGAGGTGCCTCAGGGTCTCAGAGTGGGCACACGCACACACACACACACACACACACAGTCCCGCAGTAGAGGCACCCGCCAGGTGGACTGAACCCTCTGTGGTTTGCCTTCCAGGCAGAGGTAATTCGACCTCAGCCTCCTGGCCTGAGATCCTTCCCTGCGTCCAGGTGCTTCGCCTCAGAGCTTCAACATTCTTCAGTCCTCTCCAACATGCCATGGAGTCTCCTGCCACCGGGACTTTGCACATGCTATTCCCTCCACCGAGAACACTTGCACATCTCCTCCCACCCATTCCTTTGCCGACTGTCAATACCTAACCCCGACATGTACTTCACCCCACACAAGGACTCCATGAGCACTGTGTCCCTCTGGACTTAACGGCAGGTCCCCTCTCTCATGGCTTCTCTTGAGGAGGGGCTTTTGTCTTCTCTGTACCCAAGGCCCACTGTGCTTGCCCGGCCGTGACCGTCTCTGTGGAACGTTCCCCTGCTTGGCCGGCTCCGTCCCTCCTAGGGGCATGTGTGCATTCCACCCTTCTGTGGCCATCATCCTGCCATCAAGGCCAGTCAGGTGCCAGGTGGGCGGACGGTGGCCCGGGCGAGCCCCAGGGCCCACGTGGCCAGGCCCACCTGAGGCGCCTGCCAGGCCCCCCGGCAGCCAAAGGTCCAGGAGGAGTCCAGCCCTGCAGGCGGCACTTGGAAAAGCACTTGAAGATAGACCCTTGGCCCGAGACACCCCGTCAGCACCCTGGCTCCCCGCCCCCCAGCCTGCAGGGCCCCCTCCCGGCCTCCCGGTCTCCAGGCCTCCGCACACTGGCCTTTCTCTCTCTGACAGACCCCCCACCCGGGCTCTCTGTGGGGAGGGGCTGGCCCCCTGCTCCCCCTTTGTTCCCTTTCTGCTTTGCCCATCCTCCTCGTATTTCTCTGCCACGAAGGGACCCTGGAACTCACCCAGCCAGTGAGAGTCCTCCGGTCACCCACCCTCTGGAGACCTCTCTCTTTGTGCCCTTTTTCCCAAATCTGCATCATAAAAAAGCCCCAAACCCAGCTGGCAGACAGGGAGCTTTCCTGGGAGGAGGACAGCGAGGCCAGGCCAACCAGCAGCTCAAGATCCTCTTCCTTCCTTCCGTGGGCCACGGGGGCATTCACATGTTAATGATCATATTCCCATCACAGACCAGCAACCTTCTGGCCAACTGCGTTTGAACCTCACACAATTGCTCCTGAACAATTCCACACACCAGGAAACTGAGGTACAGGTCGGGGACTGAACCAGAGGTCCTCCCAGCACATCACCTGGGCCCTACCTGCAGCCCAGAGTGTCCAACCTGCAGCCAAGAATGGCTCAGGGGACGTGCGCATTCCCGGCGGGGGCTCTCTAGGGCCTTGACTGTTCCTTAAGCAGATCACGCCCGTCCCTCAGCACCACAGAGGTCATTCTGCTCCCCTGAGCACTGCCAAAGCCTCCCGGGCGGCTCAGGTTGGGGGGCAGCGTTTGGCCTGGACCGCTCTTCATGACTCGGGGCTCGGGAGGGCCAGGGATGCTGGCCCTGGGCAGGGAGCCGGGTCCTCGGGGGAGCTGGACCCTGGCTGCCTGACTTCAACAGTGAGCGACTTCTGATTTTGTTTGGGGTTCTCTTGTAGCCTCCTTAGGGTCTGGGCTGGAGGGAACCCAGAGGCCAGTGTGTTTTGTCTTCTTGTTTTGTTTTGTTGGTGGGTTTTTGTTTGTTGGCTTGCTTTTAATTTTACAAAAGTTTTAGGAAACTCTTCTTGTGCAACTGAGAAGTTGGAAGTTTTGGCAGAAATCCAGGAGCCAGGGTCAATACGTCCAAAAAAGCAGCTTGTCCATCCCCCCCCCCAGCTGTTTCCTTGCGGGGCCTGACCTCGCGTACCCCAGCAGATTTGGGGGCCTGGCTTGGACTCCGGTGGGGTGGTCGAGACCCCTGAACCTCTCCAGACCTCTGCGGCGAGTCTCTGAGGGGACAGGAGAGTGACCGGGTAAGCAGGGAGGACTGCGGGGCTCAGTTCACCTTTGTGAGACGTTCCCTTGGGGTCCCTGTGACCAGGGGCTCTGGCCATCAGGCTGGCTCACCTTTCCGTTTCTTTCTTAATCTCTTTATTTTGTTTATCTTTATGTGGTGCCGAGGACCAAACCCAGTCGTCATGTGCAAGGCAAGTGCTCCGCCACTGAGCCTCAACCCCACCCCCTGGGTCACCTTTTCTAAACCTCAAAAGTCCCAGTCTCTGAAGTGTCCTCTATAGACCCTGGGGGACAGCCCAGGAGGGAGCACATACTGGGGGCAGAAGATTCTAAGCCCCAGGGCAGGGCCTTGGCAGGAGGTCAGGGGAGGGGGCAGCTTGGACTCCGCCCAGGGGCAGGACAGGGCAGGGCTGAGGGGGCCTGGTTCTTCCCAGCCCAGCTGGGGCTCTGCAGAGGACTCCTCTGGGCTGCAGAATGCATCTTCCCCTGGTGTCCGTACCTGGTGGGAGGGCGGGCAGTGGGCTGCTGGGCCCCTCTCAAGAGGGTGTGACCCATTACCTGGGCCCCTCAAGCCCCAGCCTCCTCCCAAAGGCCGTACCTCCTAGCACCATCACTTTGGGAGTTGGGGTTTCAACACGTGAATCTGGGGTGAGGGACAGAAAAATATAGTCCATGACAATATTGAGTCCTCCTGGGCTGTGGATGGGGTGAGCCCACCTGGCTGGACAGGTGGCTGGGAGTGGGACAGGGCAGGGGGCTCTGCTGTGAAGTCCAGAGGGCAGAAAATCCACATGGTGCGGGGACAGGCGGTGACAGGGAGCCTAGAGGGGGACAGGGTCAGAGGCAGTGTCAGGGCATGAGGACTCTGGGAAGGTGGAGGCCCAGCCCCGGGGCACAAGCCCTCCCTGGGGGAGTGAGGGGTCCACTCCCACCTGGGCAAGGGGCCACCGTCCTGGTGTCTGGTCATGGGTCTGGACCCCACCCTGGCCCCCAGGGGAATTCGACTGTAGAAACCGCACTCCTAGGAAAGCACAGGGCGAGCCAGGGAAGGCGCCCAGCCCAGCTGCCCACGAGGCCTGAGCAGACCCAGACGCTCACCAGGAAAATGCATTTTGTTTTTGGACCCAAGTCCTGATTTTGTAGAATAAACATGTGTCAACGCTGAGAGCATGTATACCGCTCATCAGCGGCTGGGCCTGCCAGGCTGCGTGCCGTCCAGAAGGCTGCTGCGGTCATTCTTTCCTCTCTGGGCTCCTCCTGGCCTTGGGGATCTGCACGCATGCCTGGCTTGAGAGGGTGGGGAAGGACCTTCAGGAATCCACAGCTAGAAAGGCCCCTCCAAGGAGGGGTCTGTGGCTCGGGTGACGCTTCTGATCACACTGGAGTCGGGGGGCAGGCCAGAAGGGCCACTCATCCATCTGGCCCTAGCGGGACGCCCGCCTTCTGCTCCAGGGCCCCAGCGGCCAGCTTGCTCTTCCTTCCACAGTGCCCTTCCCCCTGCACTCTGCAGTCATCAATCAATTCTTCCTTTCTGTTTAAAACTCATTTTCTACTTCAGACTACCCCATTCTCCTTCCTCGTCCACCCAGAGGGTAGAGACGTCGGATTCTGCCCAGGACATCCCACGCAGAGTCTGCCTGGCTTCATCAACATTTGACATTTAGTAAATATTCAATGAACTTTAACCTCTGGCCAAGATGGAGTAAGAGAGTCTAGATTTTCCCTCCCTCCTGAAGCATTTAGAAATCTGGACAGAATATAGGAAATCAACAGATCTCAGGCATGGGACGTCGGCTCAAGGCAGGAGTCCCTGAGATGGGGACAGCGTGGGCCCCGGGTCTGCACCAGCCCACAGCTGAGTGGGCTTCCAGGCCACCACAGTGCAGCCAAGCCAGAAGGGCCCCAAGTCACTCTGATCCGAGGAGCTGGAACTGGGAGTTCAAGGACGCTGAGGACAGTGGCACAAAGGGGGGTCTCAGTGGGGACCGGCCGAGAGCCCCTCCCATGTGCTCTGCAAAGG
Organism: Marmota marmota marmota; assembly: GCF_001458135.2. Taxonomy (NCBI): domain Eukaryota; kingdom Metazoa; phylum Chordata; class Mammalia; order Rodentia; family Sciuridae; genus Marmota; species Marmota marmota. The sequence continues at coordinate 64,814,559 of NW_025999900.1, read as the reverse complement.
GCTGATCAGCTCATGAGAGCAGACCACACGAGGAGGTAAAGGACAGAGAGACCCCCACGATTGGGAAGTGCTGAGTCCCACCAACCATGTGGGATGGTCTCACAACTCACGGGCACCGGGGAGGCTCTCCGTAGGGAGGTGGCCCGTGGTGGGGCAAAAGGCCCCCCGGACTAAATGGCACTTTGATGCTACTTCACAGAGCTGAAAACCGAGTCTCAAGGGGATCAAATTGCTTCCAAATAACTTAACTCTGTCTGAAAACAAAGCCCAAGGATATTCCCAGGAGTGAAACATCAGCACCTAACAAGGTAAGATTTACAATGTCTGGAATCCAATAGAAAAGTACTCAGGCATGCGAAGCAGCAGGGAGGACCACATAAATGGCAGAAAACTCAATTAATGGAGACTGACTCAGAAATGCCAGAGATGATAGGGTTAGCAGACAAGGCCCAGAAAGTCATCCTGACTCTCCTCCTGTCCAAGTGTGAGCCTGAACAGAGATGTGTGATGAGTGGAGGTGAGGCCGGCGGGGACCGTGCCCGACACCAAGCCCACCACACCCGGGTCCCACAGAATCAAAGCCTGCGCAGGAGAAGACTGTTAACCTGAAGACATAGGGAGGGGACTGTAGGAAGTGGAGGCGGGGGGGGGGCAAATTTCCACAAGCCCAATGTCTGTAAGGAGCGGTTTCCGGAACTGGGGAGGAAGAGACAGGCAAACAATGGGGAAGAAGAGCAACACAAATGTTACAAATTGGATAAAAACTATGAACATCAAGATTGAAGAAGATCATGAGCCCAGGCACACGAAACAGGAAGAAAAGCACACCAAGTCACATCCTAATCTAGTTGCCCAAAACCAGCGATAAGGAGAGAATCTTAGAAGCAGCCGGGAAAAGAAACCACTCTGTACAGAGGAACAAAAGGGAAGATGAGAGCAGATTTCTTGTCAAAAACGAGGCAAGTGAGAAGAAAATGGGTTAAACGTTAAACAAAAACCCATCATCTCTCTATTCTATACCCAGCAAAAGTATCTTTCAAAAATGAAATTAAGGCTGAGGCAGGAGGATCACAAGTTCAAAGCCATCCTCAGCAACATAGCAAAGCCCTAAGCAACTCAAGGAGATCCTGACTTTAAATAAAATATAAAAGAGGGCTGGGGAGGTGGCTCAGTGGTTAAGCATCCCTGGGTTCAATCCCTGGTACCAAAAAAAAAAAAAAAAAATGAAGGTAAGCATTGGGGACTGAAATTCCACGCATGTATGAGTGCTCCAGAATGAACCCCACTGTGCTCCATGACTGGAATGCACCAGTGAAACCATTTACAGAAATGAAGGCACTAAAGACTGACTTCGACACACCAACCTGAAAGACTGTGACAGCCGACTTCCCAGTGCGGAAGGACCTGGAAGGCAAGAGGAGCGCTGCACGTGTGCATTGTGCACAGACACCATTCCTTCCCCTGTTTAAAGCATCTCCTTACAACGTGATTCTGCGCCACTTGGTGCTAGAAGGGTGGTGGGTGGCACTGAAGGAGCTGGCCACCATAGCCATGCCGTGGCGTGGCTTGGGCTCAGCAGACACATGGGAGGCGCTGCCGAGTTTATGGGACTCTTGGGCCTTCTGAGTTCTTCTGGGGACAGGGGAACAGGCAACAGCACTTCGTGGAGGTCAACTCTCCCCCCAGGAAAGGTTCTTGCCTCTGATTCCAGGCATCTCCTCCCCCAAGATCGCCAAGAAGTCCTAGCTCACCATGGCGGCCTGGGGTGGACAGAGCCCTCAGCCCTCATGGCTCACAGCCTGCCGTCACTGCTGTGTGACGTGAGGATACTGAAGGTCCGGGAAAGAAGTCAGTCTTGACTACAAATCTCCTTCCCTGACAGACGACACAACTCCCTCTGGGGTCAGCACGGGCGTCTGTGTGTCTGAGGAAGGAGAAAGTGACCACAAAGTCCAGACGGAGCTTCAGCCCTGCGTACTGCTGGGCAGGGAGAGGACCGGCCCTCCTCTCCCGCGTCCCGTGGGCCTTCTCAGGCCGTGCGGGGCAGGGGTGGTAAGGGCCAGACCTGAGACCTTCCAGTAAGACCTTCAGGCCAGACCTGCCGTTTCTCTCCAAGGAGATGCCCCAAGGAGAGAAGTGAGGAGACACTCTTCCTTCCTCCCCATGAACAAGAACAGGGTCTCCTCCCCTTCCTCAAAGTGACCAAGGGACCCTCTCCTCAACAGCAAATGCACCACCTCCCTGCCCAGCTGCCGCTAAGGAGTTAACCAGAGGCTGCCAAGAGCGGGGCCCCTGATGGCGTCCCCTCCTCTCTGCACGCGTCTCTCAGGTGAAGGGCTGGGGGCCGCTCAGCCTACCTCTCTTAACCAGACTGCCCAGGACCACCCCCACGGGCCTCTGCCCTCCACTGACCCCATCCTGCTGACGTCCTGGCCTGACCTGCATCTGGTCTGTCTCACATGCAGCACTTGGATCCGCTGCCCTTTAATGAGAGAGACAATGTGTTAGGTAAATATGACGTCTTCCAAATGTCTCAGGGCGGGCATGCCTCCCACACACGTGGGGAGCCAGCTGCGATCACCCTCATCGAGATCTCATAGGTTTAGCTTTTCTCTTGGAAAGCTGAACTCCCATAGAGATTATGGATCCTTCTACTGAGCTCTGCTGTTGTCAATTAAAAAAGAATTGCTTTTGGAAGAAGGGATGTCATTATTTCCCCGTGTCAAGAAGGATGTTTATATAATAACTTTGATTTTACTTGGGCTGTATTTTTGATCCTACTTGATGGTGATCTGAGACAAGCCAGGGAGCCTGCCCCTCCCTGAGTGGTGCCTGTTGCAGCTCAGCTGCTGTCTCTGACCACCCACCTGTGCTTGGGCATGAGAGGGCCAGGCTCTCTCAGAGGAAGCCCTCTCGATATCCGGATGGTTGGAGCCCATGTTGTAGAACATGCAAGATGTTATAAAGTAAAAAAAAAAAAAAAAAAAAAGGAGATTTTTCTGCCTGTACAATCCTGGGGGTAGGAAAGTCCCCTTTACCACATGTCTACAAGTGCCTAGGACATAGTGATAGCTTTGTGAAATGCCTCAAAGAACCCTTTAGAGGCCAGACCAGCTATGTATGGGAGTGTATGGGAATTTAAGATCAGGTAGGTCTATATCAGTCAACTTGAGCTGCTATAACAAAGCATCCTGGATGGCATGGTTCAAACAACAGAAAATTTTCTCAAGATTCTGGAGGTTGGGAAGTACCAGATCAAGGTGCCAGTGGCTTGGTTCCTGGTAAGGGTCTTTTATTGGTTTGTGGATGGCCATCTTCTTGCTATACCCTTACATGATACAAAGAGAAAGGGATAGAGGTCTTCTAACTTTTCTTCTAAGAACACTAATCCCATGAGTGACCTGATTATCTCCCAGAGGCCTCCTCTCTTAATGCCTTCCCATCAGGCCTTCTCATTGTGGGGGAGGGGTCAGGGTTTAACATGTGAATTTAGCGGAGGAAGCACAACTCTGTCCATAGCAGTGGGGAGAGGTCAGGCAGATCCCATGTAAGACTTGCCTGCCAGAAAGTCCATAAAGAAGAGTTTTGTCTGCCTGCAAAGGCCATCTAACCAGAGCTCCATGGGCACTAGCCAACATTTCACTCCCTCTGGGTCCCCTGGTCAACACTGAACTAAGGATCCAACCTTGCAAACCTCAGCTTGGGTCCAGACTTCCACGTGCCCACCTGCTGTCCAGGAGGGAGCCCACTCTCCTGATCAGCTCAGGTCACCCGCTCCTGCACAGGGTGCCTGGAGGACTGTATTTCCAACTTGCAGGTAGTGATACACTGTGGGTCGAGGGAATCATTCTTAGTGGCCTATGAACAACACAGTTTTCCAAGAAATAAGACAGAATAAAAAATTGGGTGTGCCCAGAAGCAGTGGCCTGCTCCATACGTAACACCTGTGTCTGCAGAGATGCTTGGGCTGGTCCTGAATTCTGAGTGAGCAGCGAAGAAGGAGTCTGAAAGCTGTTGCTTGGGGGAAGCTGAGGATAGAAAGGTCCACTCTGTTCTCAAGATGCCTCGAGGTAAGGTGCAGAGACAGGACATTTGAGGTAAGAAAACCCTCTGGGAGCATTTGTGCTGAACATCTCTTTTTGTTGCTATGGAAAAAGAGGCCAAGAGCAATGCAGAGAGTTACCTTGCGCCTTCCAGGGGGTCCACCGTGGGCCTCCCCAGGCCTACTCCTGGGAGGACAGACAGGAATCCTGTTAGAGGCAGACAAGGTAGTGGAGCCAGTCCCTCCCCAAACTCTTCCCTTGGAAAGAAGAGAAAACAAGCAGAAATCAATTATTTTGGAATTCAGGAAATTAACTAAAGGCTTTCAGCATTTCTAAGAGCATTTATTCAAAAGGAATGACAGAATCTTGATTTTGCAGCATTTTAACCTAGTCTATGTCTGTACCCTCTTTCCCACTCTGTGATAGCCTTGAGAACCAACACCCCACAGCCCACGGAGACGAGTCGGTGGGCCGCACTGGAAGGAGACAGGGTGGGAGCTACCAAACCCATCACCAGAGAACTACCATCACCAGAGCAGTCGTAAGCTTCACTCCCGACCCCTGCAAAGCTGTCGTTATCGACCTGACTTGATGCTCTTCTGGTATACAAAAGCATTTTCTCCGGGGCATTTCTTGAAAACATGTATAGATGGATATTTAGTTTCATGGAATCCCCAGGCAGTTGCTAATACTTTGAGAAAACAATAAGGTAACAAAAAAGTTTAAAAGGAAACGCTGGGGAGCAAGAACCCCACAGCAGCTCTGAAAAGCTGGGAATCCAGGGGACATCTGCATGGTCTGGGCAGGCTCGGGGAAGGCCTGGCTCTTAGCTCCTGCTGACCCTGGTGCTCTGTGGAGTAGAGAATGGAGGATCAGCAGATGGGTCAATGCTTTTTTGGGCATTTAAAATAATACATCATGCGTTTCCATCTTTGCCAAGGGGGTGTGTGTGTGTGTGTGTGTGTGTGTGTGTGTGTGTGTGTTGGGGCCCTCTGAAATTTATAGGATGCAGTCAAAGCAGTGCTTAAATGCAAATGAATGCTTATAAACACCAACAGTAAAAAAGAAGAAAGATTTCAAGTTAATAACCTGAACTGCAGGTTTGAGAAGATTGAAAACAAAGAGTGAATATATCCTAAAGCAAGTATGAAAAAGCATATCATAAAACTTGGAGGTGAAATTATGAAATAGATAACAGAAAAACAGAGAAAGTTAGTGAAGCCAGAAATTGGTTCCTTTTAAGATCAACAGAACTGAACGATTTTCAGCAAGACACACCAAGAAAAGAGAGAAGAGCCAGCTTACTAACAACTTGGCAAAAATCACTTTTTAAAAGATAATAAGGGAATACAATGAAGCTAGATGAAATATGCAAATTGTTAGAAAGGTATGAACTTCTGAGACTGCCTCAGGAGGGAATAAAACTTTGAATAGACCTATAACAGGCAGAGATGACGATGGTGATGGTGATGATTAATAATAACAATAGCAGCAAGGTACTTCTCACAGTGACAACCCCGGACCAGATGGCTCACGGATGACTTCCACCAAAAGTTCAAAGAATTAATGTCAGTCACAAAAGATTCCAAAAAAATAGAAGAGGAGCAAACACCACCCAACGTATCACCATGACACCAAATAACAATGTCACAGTATGACAACAAAGTAAAACTGTAGGCCAGTATCTCTTATGAATCCATAGACATAAAACAACCCACAGAACACTACAAATCAAACCCAATGATGGGTAAACAGGCTCATACCCGATGTCCAAGTGAGATTTATCCAAGGAATGTAGTTTCTTTCACATCCAGAAGTTGAGCAATTTAATACATCTCACTAATAGAAAAAAGGGTTAACACACATATCGTTGCAATAAATACAAAAAAGAGTTTCACAGAATCTAATGCCCTTTCATAATCATTTGCCATGTTTTTTACTCAAAAACTTGAAATAGAAGTATGCTTTCTCTGGCTAATAAATTACTATGAAAAACTCACAGAGTACTTTATGTTTAATGATGAAAAGCTGAAAGCCTTCCCCCTAAGGTCAGGAATAAGATAAATATGTCTCTCCATGTCTATTCTACATTATGCTGGAGGTTTGTTATTTATTAACCTATTTTATTTTATTTTATTTTATTTGGTACTAGAGCTAGAACACGGGGGCACTTTACTACGGAGCCACATCCCCAGCCCTTTCGTGTTTTTTTTTTTATTTTGAGACAAGGTCTTCTTAAGTTGCTTAGGCCTCCCTAAGTTGCTGAGGCTGACCTGGAACTTGAGGCAAGGTCTTCTTCAGTTGCTGAAGCCTCCTGAGTTGCTGGAATTACAGGCATGTGCCACCATGCCTGACCGTACCAGAGGTTTTGAAAACACAAATTAAGCAAGAACAGAAATAAAGGCATTCAGGTGGTCAAAGGGAATGATTCATCCCTATTTACAGATTCATGATTATGTATATAGAAAATCCTGAGGAACACACATAAATAATTGTGCATACATAATCAGACCTAATAAATGAATTCGGCAAGATAGCAGGGTACAAAATCAATGTATAAAAATCAATTATATTTTTCTAAAGTATCATTGAACAAACAAAAAAATAAAATTAAGAAATAAATTCCATTTGCAGCAGTACCAGAAAGGATAAAATGCATAGGAATAAACTTAATAGAAGAAGAGTAAGTCTTGTTCCCTAAACTATAAATCATCTTTAAAAGAAATTAAGGAAGTCCTAAATAAGCAAATTGAAAGATATTACAAGCAAAGATTGGAAGAGCTGATGTAATTAAGATGAAAACACTCCCCAAATTGATGTAGATTCAGTACAGTATCTGTCAAAATCTTATCTGACTTATTTCAGCCATTGACAAACTGATCCTAAAATTTTATCAAAATGCAATAGCCCAGAATAGCTAAAACAATCTTGAAAAAGAAAAGTAAAGTTGAAGAACTCATACTTCCTCATTTAAAAGTTAATACAAGCTACAGTAATCGAAACTGTGGGACATATATAAGCATAGACTATAGATTGATAGGCTAGATCTCAGAGGACAAGAATTAGTCCTATCCTTATGGCTTTTAAGAATGTTGTCAAGAAAATTCAATAAGGCAGATGATAAGGGTTTTTTTTTTCAAGAAACAGTGCTGATATACCTTTATAAGCCACACCATCACATGAGCTCTAGAATGCAATGTTGCATCTGGAGGGATCCATGAGAAAAGGGGACAAGCATCGAAAGGGTCAGAAGAGTATTCTCCCTGGACCTGCATCACCTCTCCTGTGAGTCCACACAGAGCAGCACACTCACACCAGTTCCCTTGGCTTGTGAGTTCTTCTGTGGGGAAGAAGGAGCAAAGTGAGCGTCCAACTTTCCCAGCCGCTCAGAGAGAGAATTTTGAAGCAGCAGAAGTGGTCCGTTACATACAAAGGAACCTTTGGAAGGCTGTAAGCAGATGTTTTAAGCAGAAATCCTGCAACACAGGAAAGAACTGAGCGATGTATGTTCAGAACGCTGAAGAAGAAAAATTCCCATAAGGATACTATATCCAGCTCAGCTTCCACTTTAAAATGAGGAAAGATAGACTTTCCCAGACAAGGAAAAGCTGAGGGAGTTTGTCCTCTTACCAGAAGTGCTGATACAGTGACGTCAGGTGAATGGTAGTATGCTAAACGGCAACTGAGAACCATGAAAAATCACTGGTGAAGATGAATACATAGACAAAGGATGCTGTGGCACTTCAATGCAGTACTGAATGGTGCAGCATGAATCCCTTTTAACCCTGGTAGGTAAGTCCAAAGGGAAAAAACGTATTTTAAAAACCCACAAAAATTTGTTAAAGGACAAACAATATAAAAGAAGTAAATTCTGACACTGATCAAAAACAGGAAGTGCATATATACGAAGGGACCTATAGAATTTTTGTACATGATCTGAGTTAAGTTGCCATCGGTTTAAAATAGACTGTCACGGTAGATGGGGTAGAGAGAGAAGAGGGGAGGGGAGGGGAGGGGGGATAGTAGAGGATAGGAAAGGCAGCAGAACACAACAGACACTAGTATGGCAGTATGTAAAACAGTGGATGTGTAACCGATGTGATGCTGCAATCTGAATACGGGGTAAAAATGGGAGCTCATAACCCACTTGAATCAGAGTGTGAAATATGATTTGTCAAGAACTATGTAATGTTTTGAACAGCCAACAATAAAAATTAAAAAATAAAAATAAATAAATAAAACAGACTGTCACAAGTATAGGCCAATTTGTGCCAACTTCCTAGTGACCATGAAGAAGACTTCCAGTAGGTACGTAAAAAGGACAAAGAACCGAAGCAAAACACCATCAACCACCAAATAACAAAGGAGGATGACAAGAGAGAAGAAGAGGAGCAAAAGAACACAGACAGGAAACAGCCCTGGTCTGCATCCTAAAGGTCCCCAAAGGCTCCTATGCTAAATGCTCGGTTTGCTGACTTGCAGAGGTGCGGTGCAGAGGTGAGGCCTGGGGGGGGGGGGAGGCCTCTGGGAGGTGCCCTGGAGGATGACCCGGGGAATGGTACCTACCTCTCTCCACCTCTGGACAGACAGAGCCCCCATGCCAGGGCTCCTGCCACTGTTCCTGTCGTGGACGGCCTCGCCACAGGGCAAAAGTGACTGGGCCAGCCAGGGACCCAAACTTCCTAGACCATGAGCCAAAGTCAATCTTTCCTTCTCATAAGTGGTTTATCCCGGGTTTTTTGTCCCAGTGACAGAAACTAACACAGCAGTTAACAAAATGGCAACACTAAGTCCTTACCTAAAAAGAATCACTTTAAAGGTGATTTAAAGGTCAACTCGTTTATCTCAAGAACCAGAAGATATAGAGTAGCTGAATGGATAACAAAAGCCAGATCCAACTATTGTTATCCACAAGAGATTCATCTTAGGTTTAAGGACACACAGACTGACAGTGAAGGGGCGCCAAAAAGTATTTTGTATAAATGGTGACCCAGAGAAAGCAAAAAGACAAAACCAATAAAACAGGCCTTTGGTAAAAAATGGGTCCAAAAAGGTAATTACAAAATGATGAGAGAGAGAGAGGAGATGCTCCTGATATCAGATTAACTAAATACACAAAGCAAACATTGATGATCTGAAGGAGGAGCCTTCAATACCCCATTTTCAATAATGGATAAACAGTCCAGAGAGAAAATCAATACAGACAGCAGGCTGGACAGATGTCCCTCGCAGGTGAGCCTCCTACAGCAGATGGCCATCGCAGGTGAGCAGGCCGACTGTCAGCCGTGGAAGACACGTGGCTCCCAGCCCCCACCGACGTGGGCCAGTGAGACGGCACTCTGGGCCACGAGGAAGTCTCAACAAGCTGGAGGAGCCTGAGGTCACTCCAATTCCTTTCCCAACCACAATGGAATGAAATGAGAATCACGAACAAAACACAAGACTGCACAGACACACTGACACTAAACAGCACTCTCTTGAACAACCCTGGGCCAACAAGAATTTAAAAGGGAAATTAGAGCATGTCTTGAAACAGAAGGAAATGAAAACAGAACATGACAAAAGTGAAGGGATGTGAACCAGAGCAATGGGAAGAGTGAGTCACATTAACAGATGATCCCATTAAACACCTCCCCTCCACCTGGGGGGTGAGGGAAAGGCCAAGGTCAAGGACAGCGGAAGGAAGGAAGGAAGGAAGGAAGGAAGGAAGGAAGGAAGGAAGGAAGGAAGGAAGGAAGGAAAGAAGGTCAGAGTAGGAAAATAAAATAAAAGAACAAAGACCAGGAACACCAAAGACCTCAGGAGCTGACTTTGTGAAGACATAAAATGGACAAACCCTCAGAGAGACAAAGATAGAAGAGAAGATTCGAATGAGATCAGAAATGAGAGAGAGGAAACTATAAAACTCGGCCTCAGAAACAAACAAACAAAAATAGAGGTCAAGATTCTAGAACACTTACATGGGAATAGGTCTGACAGTCTGGAGGTGAACACATTCCTAGAAATATTCAGCCCCCCAGGAGGGAATCCGGAGGAAACAGGGAGCTTGACAAGACTGTGAGGATCAAAGAATCGGAATCAGTAAACAAAGATCTCCCAACAGAGAAAAGCCTAGGACCAGGTGGCTTCGTGAGGAAGGTCCACCAAAATATTTAAAGAAGAGTTTGTACTGATCCTTCTTAAGTTGTTCCCCGAAATAGAAGAGGGAATGCTTCTAAACTCATTATGCGACTAGTGTCACCCCATTCCCAAAACCAGTCAAGACACTGCAAGTATCTCCCATGGACATGCACCCAAAGTCCTCAAGAAAATACGAGCAAAACTCACTCCCCAGCACAAAGGACCATGCACCATGACCAAGGGAATTTGGCCTCCGATGCGAGCACTGCTACCTGTGCCAGCCAGGGGGTAAAACACTCAGCCAGTGGGTAAAACACTCAGCCAGGGGGTAAAACACTCAGCCAGGGGGGTAAAACACTCAAGCAGAACGGAGAGCACAAACCACAGACTCAGCTCAACAACATGACAAACCTAACACCCTGTCATGAAAGAAACTCTCAACAAGTCAGGAGTAGGAGGCCCTTATTTCAGCACAGTTAGGATCACACATGAAGATCCTGCTGCTGGTGTCAGAGTCAATGGTGAAGTCCTGAGAGCTTCCCTCCAAGGTTTGGAACAGGGCGAGGTGGCCACTGTCACCACTGCTCTCCAACGTAATACTAGGAGTCCTAGCTGGGGAAATCAGGGCAAGAGGAAGTGAGAGGCCTCGGTCAGAAAGGAAGTCGTGAAACAGGGTCTGATTACACAGGACAGGATCCTACCCATAGAAAACCCCAAAGATGTCCTCAACCTACTTAGAACTAATCTGTAAAGTTGCAAGACAAGATCAACATACAAAAATCAGTCATACTGAGAGCAAACTACCAGAAATAAGAAAACAATCCATTTTCAATAACATCAAGAAGAGTAAAATACATAAAATACTAAAATACTTATCAATAAGTTCAACCAAGGAGTAGAAGACTTGTACACTGAAAACTATCAAACATTGATGAAAGAAATTAAGACAAATAAAAATAAATAGAAAGACATCTTGTATCCACCGATTGGAAGGATCATTCTTGTTAAAATGTTTGTGCCGCGTCCGGCTAACGGAGCCGCCTCCGGCGAGGGACGGCGGGGTTAAAAATACACAGGACACCAAGGTTCTTCATCCAGGAGGGAGCATGTGCGCGCTTTATTGCCAAATTTGTTCCCCTTATATATCTTTTTAACAGCTGCGGGAAATCACTCAAAAGTGAGGAGGGAAGAGTAATAACTGCGCCTTGGGTTACCGTCACGTCACCGTCCCCTATCAGGAGGCTTGAACGGGTCAAGATGTTCCCGAGAGACACATATGCTCTAGGCAGATAAACAGGGAAACCGCAAGCCCGCTTCACGGCCTTGTGAGCTGGCCACATTGACATGCATAACAAAGAACTGGGGGTTGAGTCCCCAGGGGCCAGGGCGGGCCTGCTACCAGCAGTTTGTACAACTCAAAGAGATCTATAGATCCAATGTGATCCCTATCAGAATTTGATGGTGTCTTTTCTGCTTTGTGGTGTTTGTGGTGTTTATAGAGATACTACAGCATGATCTCATATGGTCAGACATGCACACTGTGGTCAATTCCATGGTAGAGTACCCTTCCTTTGCCTCCCTCCTCCCTCCCTCTGACCATCTCTCCTGGTCCTCGTCCTGTGTTCATGAAATCCCTTTTTCTTCTCTAGCTTCCGCGTACGAGAGAAAAACATAAATCTGACTTCTTGGATCTGGCTCATTTCGCTTAACATGATCCCAATGCTGTCTTCTACATAAATAGAAAAAAATCCTAAAATATTTATAGAACCACAAAATATCCTAAATAGTCAAAGCAATTTGGAGCAAGACAAACAAAGTTGGGAGCCTCATACTTCCTGATTTCAAAATATATCACCAAGTTACGGTGATCACAGAAGTATGACACCAACACAAACACAGCCATCTACTCCAGTGGGACAGACTAGGGAGCCCAGAGGGAAGCCCCACATGTATGGCAGCTGGTCTTCAGCAAGAGTGTCCAGAAGACACAATAGAGAAAGGACAGGCTGCAATAAGTGGTGGGGACCACCAGATGCCCACATGCAGCAGAGTGAGACGGGATCACAGCCCACACAACCAACATGGTGAAAGACTCTGAATGTAGACGTGAAACCATAGGACCTGTAGCAGAAAACAGGCAGAAAAGCCTCTTCCCCTGGTCTTGGTAATGACATCTTAGAAATGGCCTCAAAAGCACAGGTCAAAAATGGTCAAGGGGGATTCACATCAAACGGAAAGCATTCTATACAGCAAAGGAAACAATCAAGATTGGTTGCAGAGAGAGAAGGAATCTGCAAACTGTGTATCTGACGAAGAGTGGATATCCACGCTCTAGGAGGGACGCTGCAACTCCATGCCAAACCCACGCGACCCAATTCAACACAAGCCAGGAACTGCTTCCGCATCTCTCCAGAGAGCACACACACAGGGCCTGCAGGTCTGTGAAAAGCTGTTTGACATCAGTGGGCATCAGATAAATGCACAGCCAAACCATAATGAGGTTGCCTCGCACCTGAAGGGAGGGAGACTCCTGGGTGATCTGCACTAGGGGTAGGGATGAAAAGCAGCATGGAGGGCCCCAAAGATTCAGAACAGAACTGCCTTCCAGACGCGGCAGCCCGCTCCTGGGTGTGCACGTTCAGAATTGGAATCGGGATCTCCAGGAGACCTCGGCACTCGGGTGGCCATCGCTGCACTACCCACAACGGCCACAGCATGGGAGCAGAGTGCGCGTCCACTGGGATGAAGGGGTGAAGGGCCTGGGTGCCCACACACACAGTGGAATGCCATCCTGGTTACGGCCGCAGCCTGGACATCGTGCTAAGTGACATGGGCCAGACACAAGATGACAGATGCCTGGTGATGGCATAGCTTCAGTCTGAGAGCTCCCAGGAGACTGCGCTAATGGGATGTACACCCTAGATACTGGGCAGGGACTGATGAGGGAAACTGGCTCACTCGATTATGGAGGCCAGGAAGTCCCCGCTCGTGAGCCATGTGGCGCCTGGAGACCCTGGGATGCTGCCAGCGTGGCTCAGCCCCCATCCCAAACCCTCAGGCGCAGAGGGCAATGGTGAAACTCTGAAACCGAGGCAGAAGCCTGAGACCCAGGGAGTTACTGACATGAGTCCCTGGGTCCAAAAGCTAGAGAACCTGGTAAGTTCTAGTGTCCAAGGCAGAAGACAAACGTGCCCCAGTTCCGGAGCAGAGAGGGCAAGAATTTGTCTTTCTTTGGCCTTTTTGCTTCATCCAGGTCCCCAGGTGATTGGCTGGTGCCACCCATATTGACAGTGATCTCCCCTACTCAGCCCACTGACCCACTGCCATCTCCCCCAGACACCCCTCAGATGCACACCTGGGCTGCCACTGGAAGCCAGACCAGCTGAGCCTCCTTGCAGTGGAAGACTCAAACAGGTGCAGGGCTACGGAAGCACTGAGAATCGTTCGTCAACAGTTGAGAATAAATAATGCCTCACCCACCCGCTGTCAAGGTATCCCTTGATCCAGTCAAGGTGACACCCCAGGTCAACCTTCACACCATATATACGTTCACATTCATATTTAATGAATCTAAGGTAGTCAAGTTCATAGGACCAGAGAGTGGAATGGTGACTGTTAGGGGTCAGGGGAGAGAAAGAGGGAAGCTGTCAGTCAAATGCTAGCAAGTTACAGTTAGGCAGGAGGAGGAAGGCCTAGGGATCCGTTTCGTAGCTTATTGTCTACAGTTGACAATATTGAACTGTACACTTAAAATGTTGCTGAGATGGTAGAGCTTTTAAGTGTTTTTTTCACATACATACACAGTAGTAATCATAATAATAATAGTAAAGAAGCAAGAAGAAGCTTTTGGAGGTGGTGGATGTGTTTATGGCATAGATTGTGGTGACATTTCAGGGATGCGTACCTGTCTGCAAACTCATAAAGTCATGGCACTAAATATGTGCAGCTTCTTGAATATGAATCAAACCTTAATAAAGTGGTTTTTGAAAAAGAAGACAAATAATTTAAACACGTGCAAATGATTTGCACAGCTATTTCTCCAAAGAAGATATGTAACTGACCGCCGGGCACGTGAAAGAATGCTCAAAGTCATTAGTCGTCAGGGAAATGCAAACCGAAACCTCGCAGTCTCCACTTCCCCGGCAACCGGGATAAGCAGAATTAAAAAGGTAAAATCACTTGTTTTGGTGAATTTGTGAAGAAATTAGGGTCCTGGCTTTTTGCTTTTTGCTGGTGGGACTGCAGAATGGTGGAGCGTCTTTGGAAACCAGCCTGGCCTTCCTTGGAGGTTCCGAGGGAGTGACCACACGCAGGTTCACTCATAGGTGTGAGCCTAAGAGACCAGTGACCACCACGCGAACGCCTGGATTCAGACATTGGTGGCGGCTTTGTCCACCATAGCCCCAGAGAGGAAGCTGCCCCGTGTCTCTCAGAGTCACCAGAGGCTGTCCCTGTGATACAACAGCACCCAGGAGGCAAGAGGACACCGCTCTGGTGCTAGCTGGGGGCTAGACGAACCCCCCAAACGCAGCAGCGAATGACCGACACCAAGCACAAAAGCCAACACAGGGCATCCGTGTACCTCTGTGCGCGTCCAGAACGGGTGAGTCCAGGGAGACGGAGGAAGGGAGCAGCAGGGGCGCAGGAGGAAGACCCCGCTGACCTCGGCAGGGGATTTCTTCCTGAAATCCAGGAGTCAGGGGTGCTGCCCCCACAGCATTGAGAATACTCTACACTTTTAAAGGATGAAATTCATGTATGTGAACTACATTTTAATAAAATACAACCAAGAGGACAAGTCCTTGAGAGAGGGTGGCCCTGTGTGGGGCGGTGATGGCTGGAGAATCTCCAGGGGATGCCTTTGGGGAAGGGCCACACCTGTGGGATGGCCTAAAGCCAGCAGGTGTCTCATGCCAGCCGTGCGCCGACCCTCCTCCCAGCGCTCTCTGATCCTGTCCTCACGATGGCCCTGCTGGCCAGTGCACCCTCCCCACTGTACAGAAGGGGAAGTCGTGGGTCAGGGGGGCTAAGCAAGCTGCCCAGAGTGAAGGGGCCCAGCAGAGGCCAGTGTCCATGTCTACCTGAGCCTGTGCACTCTCCATGCACCGTAGGTTCAGGTTCCTCCTAGAGACACCAGGGAAGAGAGGCCTCTCCTGCCCTGGAGGGGCACGAGGCAGAGAGGACCCGTGTGGGAGGGCTGGAAGACGCTCAGCACCACACTCAGGGCCTGGAGAATCTTGTGTTTGGGTGACAAAGGGAGTGACTCGGCTGTGACTGTGAGCCCCGAGACTGCACGCCTCATAGGGACAAAGAAGCCAAGGGCGTTGGTTCCAACTGGGCCCATCTGAAACCCAAACGTAAACGTGCACAGGCCTCAGTGGCCAGCACCGTGCAGGGTGACCTGCCAGGCCTCAGGATGCAGCCCACAGGTCTGGGACTGTCCCTCCTGCTCCAGGCTGTGCTGTCTGGCTTTTTTCTGAACAGAGAGATCATCCTGCTTAGCCCTGTAGTCATCACAAACGGGACAATGGAGGAAGAGGGGGTGCTCATGGTTCCCCAAGGTCCACGAGGACTGGGAGGTCTTTCAATGTGCGGTGACTGGTAGGGAGCCAGGGAATGGGATGGTGGCCCCACAAACTCTGGTGCTGGGGGTTTGGTGGTGGCTCCCCTACTGTCCAGCTCCATGACCCAATCCGCTCCTGTGAGCCTGCTCGGCTTCAGTCTCCTTATTTGGATGACAGGATCAGGGTCACCCTCACCCCTAGCACCTGGAGAGCTCCAGACCCTCTTCTCCCTGCTGGATGAGGACATGATCCAGGGGCTGGGAGGGGCTGACCTGGCCAGTCTGAGGCTCAGCCAGCCCTAGTGACAAACTGTTTCTGCAGCAAGTCAGCAGACATACATGGGCACTCCCCAAAAGCCAGGCCCAGGCCCTGAGGGAGAGGGGACCTGCTCCTCTCAGGACGCCCTTGGAGGAGGTGAGAAAGAACCACATTATGCAAGCCACTTCTCAAAGGTCTAGGAGCAGAGTTACAAGTTATCCCAGAAACAGGGTCTGTCATGTGCTTCTGGGAACATTTCCAAGGCAGAGTGGGGGCCCTGGTCCCCGTGAACCTGGCCAGGGACTCGCCTGGGGCCAGTTGAGGCGCTGGCAGGAACTGTTGGGCTCCACTGGGACACCACGCCTGCAACACTGAGATGTCAGATTAGAGAGAAGCCGCCCGGGGACTTGGATTCCAGGTGCCTGGCCAGAAGGCACAGATCTGATTTGCTTGAAATGATAATGGGAGGCAGAGAAAACCCAGACCACTGTGGGAAGAGCCGCCCGTATGCCAAGGCAGACCCAGGCAGAGGGCTGAGGGGTACCAGAGCCCAGAGTTCCCAGCAGGCCCCCACCTCCGCTGCCAGTATGTGTTGGGGTCAGCTGGGCTGTCTCCAGCCAGGGGACAGGGTTCTGCCCCGCTGCACAGACCCCAAAGGTTTCATGCCCTGGAACACTCCCTGTATGGACTCTTGCCTTTGTCCTCAGGGATCCCCTGCCCTGCTGCAGTCCTCTGGGACCTGCATTGACCAGGGGCTCCTGCCAGCCAGGCCTCCTCTGAGCTGGTGCCTCCTCCTGTGGCTGCTTCTGGTCATGGCGGTCAGGCCCACCAGTGCCCACAGGAGGCTCTCCCCAAACTCTCTAAGGCCTCCAGACTCCTGAAAACAACTCCAGGCAGGGTCAGGCTGTGCCCAGCAGAGAATTGGACCCAAAGCTGCCTGTGCCCAACCCCATCGCCCCACGCAGCAAAGGCCTTCATAGACAGAATTAAATTCAGGGTCTTTTGAGGCCAGGAGATGAGCTTGGGCCATCTGGGTGAGGCTTTGGGGACACAGCGTAATCCCCTCCTCATCAAATGAAGGAGGGGAAAGAAGCCAGGTCAGAGCCACTTGTGGTGAGAGATGCAGGTCATCACTGGCTTTGAGTTGGGAAAAGGGACCAGGAGCCAAGGAATGTGGGCGGCTTCCAGAAGCCAGGATGAGCAGGAAACAATTCTCCCGGGAGCCCCCAGAATGAACGTGGCCCTTGGCATCTCCACAGGAAGCCAGGAGCGGACTTCTCCCCTCTGCCGGCTAACGCAATGCGGGGTTGTCAGCTGCTCAGTGTGATCGCTCATCAGAGGGGAAGTCCCTCAACAACCACTCGGAGAAATCGACCCCTCCATCCCCCCAGCCCCTGGGAGGAGAAGAGGCCCTGGGGGAGATGGCAGTCCCCACTGTCACCCAGGGCTGGAGCCAGAGCTTCTCCAAATTAAGGTCATGTATGCAGGGGAGGCTGGAGGCAGTGGGGAGACCCCACTTACCTTCTTCTAGACTGGGGCTCTTGGAAGGAGCGTCCTCTCTCTCCGAGGTCAGGGGGCACATGGGCATCTCCACAGCACAGAGGGCACGGGCCATAGTACCCAGAAGGCACTGCCAGCTCATACCAGCTTGCACTTGTGTTCCCACTGTGTTCCAGTCCTCGTCGGGGTCTCCCTGTGGATCCCAAAGGAGAGTCTCTGCAGGGGGCGGGGGTGGAGCAGCCTCTGTACCACCAGCAGCCTGGGTGGAGGAGGGAAGCGCCCAGGAGCCGGGAGTTGCGTGGGGGCCCTGGGGGGCTGGGAGCCTGTTGCTGGAGAGGGGCTCCTCCAGAAGGCTGAGGGAGAGTTGGAAGACACTGCAGCTGAGGCCACAGGTGGAGGAGGCCAGAGGGAGTCTCCACCAGGGGCTGAGCTGTGTGGAGAGCCTACTGACTGCTGAGGCCGCCTGCAGGACAGGACTGGCCGCTGAGGGGTCTGCGCTGTCCCAGGAGCACCCGGGAACTGCTGGTGCTAGAGGCCTCTTTCTGGAGACCCTGCATGGGTGAGGAGCCAGGAGGGATGAGACTGGAGACAGGCCAGGGGCAGTGAGCAGACAGGCCCCTGCAGGACGGGTGGCTAGGCAGGGTCCCAGGTCTTCTCAAAAAGGGAACTGACAATGGAGACTTGGGAGCAGCAGCTGGAGCCTGACCCCGGGTGGCGCTGTGCATCCTGCCAGCCTGGCCCAGCGACCTCCTGCTGCCCCATGGGATGGAGTCCCCGGTCCCCGCCCCGGCTGTGCCTTCCTGGGGGCCTTTCTCTCCTGGAGAGCTCCTGCCTGCACGTCTCCCTGAGGGACCGTGGTTCCCCCTGCCCTGGACTACTAGATCTTATTACCTCTAATGAGCCCATCTGAGGCCAGGCAAGGCAATTACGGTGCCAGGCCTTCTTGCAATCGCTCTCAGAGCCAGGCAGGCATGCAGCCCCGGCGCACGCCACCCACCACCGCCCTGCCTCATAATGAGAGGGAGAAATCCGGGAACTAATGAGAACAGGAAAACTAATCACAGGTTGCCGGGCTGCACTGCGTCCCAGGAGGCCTGCTGCAGGTGTGGGGCTTCAGATGTCCTCCAGACCTGGGGGGCAGGGAAGAGCCATCGGGGCCCCAGGACTGTGCCCTAAACCCAAGCTCTCCTTGGCCTGACTCACATGAAGGAAGAGGCCACTTGGGACAGAGTTATGGGACAGGGGCTGGGTTCTAGCCCTGCCACCCGCTGTGTGACGTGGCAGTCAGTGCTTCAGCTCTCTGAGCTCTGGAGTCGTCCATCTCTTAAAGGTAGACAATAACCTGGTCCAGTTTAGCTGCTGATGAGACACCATTAGCTTCACAACCCACAGCACACCAGCAACAGAAGGGTCCCTCCCCTCCCAGGAGCGCAGAGCCTTGGAGGGCTAGAGGTCAGAACGGGTCCAGATGACGACGGCTCCAGGAAGTGTTCCTGGGGGCCTGAGCTGCCAGGGCTGCTGCCTTCAGCCCCCACAGAGCCTCTCTGCAAACCTTCTCTGGGGGAGAGGACTGGGGAGGGAGGGGAGGGCCTGCCCATCGGGTGGGCACAGGACGGGCTGGGCGCCCGTGTGGGCTTGCCACCGCGGGCTGGGTGATTTATAAGGAAGGAAGTGTAGGTCTCCCAGTTCTAGAGACTGAAAAGTCCAGGATCATAGGGCCAGTCACTGGCGCGGGCCTCCGTGTGCGTCATCCCATGGTGGAAAGCAGAAGGGAAGAGTGAGGGAGCCACGCTCCCTGTCAAACCGGCCCACCATCCCCGTTCCGACCTGCAGTAATGCCATCGATCCGCTCACGAGGGCAGGTCCCTGGAGACCCAGTCCCCTCTCACCAGGCCCCAGGTCCCCCCACCGTTGCCCTGGGGACCAGGTTTCCAGCGCTTGGACTTTGAGGACACATTCAGGCCACAGCATTTGCCCCCTTTGGTGATGTTACTTAGCAGGCAGAGGGACACAGGCTGGGATTCTGGTGGGGGCCAGACTGGGAGGGTCCTGGGCCCGGGCAGGGGATGAGCCTGCGTGTCCCTCTGTGTTGGCGGTAGGCCTTGAGGCCCGGCCCAGCCCCTGCTCCAGCCCCAGCCTCAGCCTGCCTTGGCCGGTGGTCAGGCCTGGGGATCGCTGCGGGGGTAACACAAAGTCTGTGTTTGGATATCACCAGAAGGCAGTGACAAACAGCTCGGCACATCCAAAAACAGCTGCTGGGGCATTTTTTATTGAGGACAAAGATATTACAAATGTGTTTTCAATCCCCTTCTAAGAAAAATAAATTTACACTAAAGAAATCTGGCCCCCCACCCTCAGCAGCACCCTGCCCAGGCTTTGCATGGAAAGGGCGTGGGCGGACTCCTGCTGGGTGTGGGTGAGCACAGGTGGGTGCAGGTGTGGCTGGGCTCCCTGCGGCTCAGCAGTGGCCCGGGAGGAATGCCTCGGCAGTGGGCTTCCCCTGGCCTGGGGTCCATGGCTGGGGTGATCTCTGGGGTCCTCTGAGTCCTCACCTCAGTGGACCCTCCCAGGGAGCCCAGGAGCACCTGGGAATCGGGAGGGGAGCCCTCCTCGGGCCCAGGAGGCCTCTGAAGGGCCACTTGAGTCTCCACGCCTGTTGTCCCACCAGCCATGGCCTCACCTCTGCTGAGACCCACCAGGGCCTGCCCAGTGCCCGAGCTGGATGGGCGGTAAGTGCCTCCCCAGGCCCAGGGAGTCCTGCAGCGGTCTCCTGCGGCTCCTCTGAAGACCTTCGAGGCCCTGCGTTAGTGAGCTTTGGCAGCAGCCCCTGTGAGGACCTGGATGGGGCCTGGGAGCCGACTTGGGCTTGTGGGAAGGGAGAGGGTGCTGGGGACGAGTCTTTCAGCGGTGAGGGTGGGGGCCCTTCAGGGAAAGAAGCAGAGAGGCCAAGGGCAGGAGAAAGCACCTCGAGCCTGGGCCCTGGGAGGCGCACTGGACTCCCACTGCTCCAAGCTAGGGATAGCCAGTGCACTCACGGTGGTGCCCTGGCTGACTCCTGTGCTCATCTCAGAGCTGGCCCTCAGCGCTCCCCAGCCCCGGGTGTCTTCCTTGTGACCCCAGCTGCAGGCTCTAGGGTCCCACAGTCTCTCCTCGTCCCACTTTGGCCGCCCAGCCAGCCCACCCGGCCCCAGCCCTGCCAGCCCCTCTCCTCTCCCTGACCACAGGAACCGATAGCAGGAGGCGGAGCAGCTGGGGACAAACAAGGGACCTCAGAGTCCGGCACCAAACACACTGCCCCTGTGGAGAGTCTGTGGCTTGGGCCAGGCCTCTGCTTGGCTCCTGGGGCAGGGGCGGAGTGGCCAGCCTAGGGTGGGGGGCCATGTTCTTGCTAATTGTAAGCCTATTTTGCTGTGCCTTGGTGAAGGTTTCCGTGGCTGCTTTAATAATGAAATGTTTTACAACATCAAATATTTCTCCTTATTAGCCTGGAAAGGTCAGGAAGCTGTGTCTTTCTGGTTTCCTGGCAATGGGGTCTGACCTTTCCTTAGTGAAGGAGGCCTGCTGCTGTCTCCGGCAGCTGCTGAGAGGGACCCACGTCGGCCTGGGCCCTTCTGCTGCTGCCTGTGGCTCCCTGATGGCCTGGGACACTTCAGCCTGGCTCCCGTCTCTGCCAAGAGCTGGGTTGACTCAGGGGGCTGGGGAGGCAGGGCTCGGTGGGCTCAGGTTCTGGGCACGGGGTCAAAGGCTCAGTCTGCTCAGGGAGCTTCTGTCCCCCTCCCCCAACCTTGTGCCCATCTGGCCTGGAAACGGGGTCCTGCTGTGGGCCTTGGCGGGGGCAGAGAGGGGGCCTCTGCACAGGCCTCTTTCTGGGAGGAGGGCTGCAGCATGCTCCCGGCCAGTTGGTCTGGATCACCTCTTCTCGAGGAGTCCTTCACCAGCTGCCCCCAGGAGTGCCCCAGCCCCTGTGGGGAGATGGAGCTTCCTAGGTAGCAATGAGAAGAGGGAGGCTCTGACCTCCAGGGCAGCACGAGGGCAGCCGGGCCTGCCTTGGGGAGCCTCACCCTCCTTTGCTCCTCTCTGGAGCTACATGAGCTGACGCTGTCCGGCTCCAATGCACAGAGGGCACAGTGAGCCTGGCCAA
Organism: Marmota marmota marmota; assembly: GCF_001458135.2. Classification (NCBI taxonomy): domain Eukaryota; kingdom Metazoa; phylum Chordata; class Mammalia; order Rodentia; family Sciuridae; genus Marmota; species Marmota marmota. The sequence goes on along the minus strand of NW_025999900.1, from coordinate 64,792,933 downwards.
GGCCAAAGGCCTGGACCTCAAGGCCGCCTTAGATGGAGCTGGGCCCCGCCCTCTCACCCTCTTTTCCTGGCACCTTTCTGAGAACAGGGAGCTCTGACTCAAGGCCCCGAGTCCTGTCTACGCTGGAGGCCGAGGGAAAGACTCGGCTGGGGCAGCGGTGAAGGTGCTGGCGCTGCCCTGCCAGGGCCTGGTAAACAGCGGGTGGACAGCTGGGCGGGGCTGCCCCTCCATGATCAATGTGGTGATTTGTGCACAGCCGTCAACACGGACTGGAGAAACCCGATGAGCCCAAGGAACACCGTCCGCACAAGAATCTCTGGAAAAACCCGCGGGAAACCGAAGGCTGCCAGAGGGTTGGCCTCACCAGGCGCTCGCTCCCTCGGCGCTCCTCGGCCAGATATCCAACCGCCACCCAAGATCAACTTCAGAGCACTCTTCCTGCAAAGAGCAGGCAGAGCGCTCGGGAGGAACATAAGGAGGAGAAAAACACGGAACCTTCTTTGACGGGATCCATGTGCCTCTTGCCAGGTTTACACTTTGAAATCAGAAGCAAATGTTGGGAAAACATGTCAGACGTCCCGGGCTCCGAAACAGTGGGCGGCTTGGAGAGGCGCTCGGAGGGTGGCACAGTCTGCAGGGGTCGGCGGGGCTCCTGTGGGGGACAGGGGCCCCCAGATGGGCGGTGACACTGATAGCCACTCCTGCCTCTCAGGAGCTTCTCCAGAGAGGGGGCCGAGCTGTCACCGGGATGGGCTGAAGGGCTGGGGCACTGAGCCTGGAGACAGGAAGACTGGGGTGTTGGCCTGGGGACAGACAGGAGGAGCGTCCTCTCATGTCGGCAGCCACCACATTGATCATGGAGGGGCAGCCCCGCCCAGCTGTCCACCCGCTGTTTACCAGGCCCTGGCAGGGCAGCGCCAGCACCTTCACCGCTGCCCCAGCCGAGTCCTTCCCTCGGCCTCCAGCGTAGACAGGACTCGGGGCCGTGAGTCAGAGCTCCCTGTTCTCAAAAGGTGCCAGGAAAAGAGGGTGAGAGGGCGGGGCCCAGCTCCATCTAAGGCGGCCTTGAGGTCCAGGCCTTTGGCCTTGCCCAGCCTCACTGTGCCCTCTGTGCATCGGAGCCTGAGCAGGGTGAGGCTCCCTGAAGGGCAGAGCCTACCTCTTCTCTCATCCTACCTAGGGAAGCCGGGGGCAGAGCCCAGAGAAGTTTCTGGAATTAGAAGGTTTCCCTTTGTGCCCACCACTGCACCCAGTAGGACCACATCCTCGGCTGTCTTGTCTCCCACTTTCTATAGGGAACAAGGCCCCCTGGGCAGTCTGCTCTTCCCGACACCTTGCCAGCTCCTGGGGACAGGCCAAGGCCACCTTCTCCCAGAAGCAGCAGAAGAATCCTACCTGGGGCTCCCAGATCTTGGGGTGAAAACTGGCAGCAGGTTCCTGGGGGTGCTGGGGACATCCCCTTCTCCAGGGTCTCTCTCCCAGCTCCTGTGCTTCCTCTTATGCCATATGTCACGGAGCTTCCCCTAAGCCAACTGTCCCCAAGTCCTGAGCTGAGCCCCTACACAAGGCTCCCAGGAGGATCTCTCATCTTGCAGAGAAGGGGGAGGACCGCCTCAGGTGGGGGCTGGCACCTTTGTGGTGTCCAGGCTGGAGAGGGCTGGGAAGCTGGGCAGAACGGCTTGGCCGTGCAGCTCTGCCACCAGTTGGCATCCAGAGTTCACAGGCAGCAGAGGGCCACACCTCTCTGTGGGGGTTTGTGAGGATGGGGTTCTGGGCACTGTGAGCACCCAGGCCACCCCCAGCTCAGAGTGGCTTGTGAGAGGTGAGGGTGGCAGGGTCCCTGCTCGGGAAGCCCAGAGTGCTGCTGTGTCTCGTGGCACACTTGCCGGGGACGGTGCCTGCCTGATTGGGCAGTGATGGGCTCTCTGCACATCCCCCATCACCGTGATCACTCCCACCTGTTTGGGGCACCTGGGGCACACTGGCAGCAGACGCCACAGCCCATGGCAGGGGCCAGGCGTGTAATGCACCAGTGTGGGCAGCCGAGTGCCAAGGGGAAGTTGCTTTCACAGTCAGCACTCAATGGGCCACAGGGCCCAGCACACTGCCAACCAGTGGTCCTCACGCCCTCCCCGGGAGCCCGTGGGCCTTCTTGAAGTGAACCCAGTGGTTTCCTGATCAATGTTGTGATCAGACATCTCCAGTTCTCCAAAATCCCACCAGCACTCAGTTCCCCTGGACTCCAGGTGCCCAGAGCTGGCAGCTGGCAGCACACAGCTGGACCTGCAGGACATTGGCGGAAGCCAGAGCTGGACCAGGATGCACACACCTGGGCCTGTGCTCTCTGCTCCACCTGCAGGAGATGGTGAGTGAGGCCCTGGGTCCGAGTGGGCAGGCTGAAGGGGTGAAGCTTATGGCCAGTCATTCCATGGCTGCGGGCAGCTGCCCTGGACAGGAAGGCCCTGGCTTCAGAGCCACATGGACCTCTGCCTCTGTGCCCAGTCACTCTGCATAGGAGCAAGGTCCGCAAATCCCCAGGGTACAGAGGCTTCGCTGAGATCCATCTGATCCAGGACCTCGGGTGCCCAGCGCTGCCCACATCTGACACAGGTCAGCACACAGTGTTTGATGTTGAGAGAACTCACTTCTCATTCCTTTCCGGGCTTTGCCTGCTTGTGTTAGCCCAAAACGGAGCCTTCCTGGCAGACGGGGAAGGCATCTAGCGGGGCGAGGGAGACAGCCCACTTTTCATTACAGTTCATTAAATCTGGACACAGGGAAGCTTGTGGCAGCAGAAAGCGGAGTGATTTGTAACAACAGATGACAAAATAACATGAGCTGTTTTTAATGGTATCCTAGTAAAGTTGTGTCCCAGACCCCTGGGGTTGGCTCGTCTGAAGGACCCTGGAACCTTCTTCAGGGGAGGAAGGCACGGGGAACTCTGATGTTTACAGAGATTCTTTTCTCCCCGGTGGCTTCTGTGCTAGCAGGGGCAGCAGGCTGCGGGGCGAGGGCACTCCAATTGCTATCAGAGGCTCTCGGGTTCCTGGAGACCCTCAGAGAAGGTCTGGTCCCCAGGGTGTGTCCCCGAGGTGCATTCCAACACAAGGCACTGCCTCCACCCCCTGAAGACCCAGTTCAAGGACAGTCTTCTCCAGGAAATGGTCCCCAAGCCCTGAGGGCTTTCCTCCCCTGCCAGGAGTGGCCTTTCCCTTCCCTGGACCCCCGGAGGCTTCCCATCACCCCTTCTCCATTGAGCCAGGACTAGGCAGGAACTGGACCTGTTCCACCTCTCTGTGCCCTCTGAGGCACCAAGCACTGGGAGGGAACAGACCACAAGAATCCACACAGGAATCCTGCAGCTGCCCCGAGGTCCACGTGGCCCAGCTTCCTGATGGTTCCCAACCAAGTCCCCGAGGAAACGTGATAACCAAGGACCCCATAGTAACTGCGCCAGAAAATGGTAGTCCTGAGACCCTGCATGGGTTCTCTAAGAATCAAACTGGTTTTCTGTTTCAGTGGGATCACTCAGTTGGAAACCAGAGCGCGGGCAAAGAGATCATCTCTGTCTTATGGTGACGTGCAAATTGACTGTCCTTGAGAAGCCATGGGAATAAGATGGGATATAAGGCATTTTAAAAAAATCAAAAAGAAGTTGTAAGTCCAGGATTGTACCCATGGATACAGCACGAACCTTGGCCAGGGGTCCGTCCATCAGACCAGCCCTGCCTGGTCCCACAATTTCCTCACTTACTTAGTTGGGGCAGGACAATGGCCAGCGCTGGGAGGAGGATCTCACCCCACGGTCCCTCACCCTCTGCATGGGGGCATGGGTCTGTGGCATGGAGCCTGGACTTAGCTGGGGCTGCTGGTGAGGAGCCACCGGATCCACACCTCGTCAGCTGAGCAGGGAGAACCACCCTCACGCTGAGCCACTGAGCAAGGCCCAGGGAAGATCAGAACCCAGGGAAAGTCCTTGGTCCTCAGCCCAAGCCCCATTGCCAGGTGACCTGCCGTGACCTGAAGCCATGGGGGACATCTGTGCAGATGCCACCCACCCACAGGCCACCCTGCTCTCGGGGTCTGAGTCACATCCTACTTAGTAGCTCAGGGATGGTTTTACTTTTCAGTTAATCTTTAACAAGGTTGTTAAAGGGGGAGAAAAGCAGATGAGGTGACCCCAGTCATGTGTTGCAGAGACAATCACATCTCTTCCAGGTCTCGCCAGGACCCCAGTGGGCCCTGGTGCTCAGAGGGTCGCTGGTGGGCCCCATTCCAGACTTTGGCTCTGTCAACTCGCCAGCGGTGGGCTTTGTCGGCTTCCTGCCTCAGATGCTGACGCAGTCCAGAGAGTCCATCTGGGGCGTGTGAGCAGAGGTGGGGATTTGGGAAGGGGAAGTGCATGCTGGGGCCATGTCTGTGCTCCGGGCCCTGGAGGCTAGAGGAGGGGATGGATCCACAAAGGCAGACTCTGAGGCTTGGGGAGGGTCCTGGCCCCAAATGTGCACAGGCCCCTTCATAGTTTGACAGTGACAAATCATACCTCCTCACCTGGATCCCACTGTTGCTCTGGGGCATAGGAAGTGTGAGATCCACGTTGGGGAGCAGGACACCGAGGCCCAGGGGAGTAAGGTGGCTTTCCAGGGACACGCCCTCAGCGAGGTGTGCGTGGGGCAGGTCCAGGTCCAGCTTCTCTCCCTGCTGCTTCTGCCACACCCCAAGGCCTCCTGGGCCACACGGTGGCCAATCACCCCGTTCAGCAGTGCTCATGAGTAAGTCAGAGACATAACCGCCACTTCTGAGAGCGGGTTTCCACCGTCTCCTCCAGCCCACGGGGCCCTGACCACTCCCACTGGGCTTCCTCCCAGCACTCAACACCAGCACCACCCCGGAGCTTAGTTACTCCTTGTCTGCCTTTCCCATGATTCAGATGTTCTGGAACTTTTCTCAGTGCTGCTTCATTTGTCTCTCACCAAAGCTTGTCCTTCCCATCTTCCCCACTTCTTGATCTTGGCGTTATAAGACTGTGAAAGGATCCATAGACTAAAGGCCAGAAAAGCTGAGTTCTAGAACCTTCCACCAACTGAAAGCTATATATATATATATATATATATATATATATAT